>NW_024412420.1:5968689-6042372 GCF_014898765.1 Herpailurus yagouaroundi | reverse complement strand
CCCTTATAAGAGCAGCAAGGTCTCTCTCAAAACAATCCAATAAACCCACTGAAGCTCTTAAATCACGTTACCCTGTTGAACATCATATTCCTCTATTACTAAAATCAAAGGTACATGAATCAAACCTCCACCAGAGAGAAACCAGAGGGCACCCTTTTTCCACAGTGAGCCCTTGACTGAATCTATAATAAGGGACAGTAAGTATGTCTGTGCGCTGGGAACATGGGCAGGTCTGTCATTACTTGTAATAAACCAAAGCGTTCTTCAGGCTTTCCAGGCTCCAGGCATCTCATTCTCCTCCAATTCTTCACAAGGAGTGTACATCTGCCTAGATACACAGATGCGCGTTTCCAGACTCTTAAGTAGACAATTGATGATTTGTATTGATAAATACAAAGACAAAGAAAGCTTTGGGACAAAACAGAAGTTGTATACAAAGAATAAGCGCCTAACATTACACTCACGGACACACGCAGTTTTAACTGACTTTTACTTCTTCAAATTGAAATTCAGGGACAATGCCTAGAGATCAATGCCTGATGACTTTGAATATTTTTACCTTCATCCATTCTGTGCATTTAAGATATTAACCCCCGCCCCTGGGAATTCCTTAAGGGACACCTGCCCCCAAGTGCAAAATCTTATCCACAAAGCAACCAGTCTTCTTTCTGCAAGCCTTTCAGAAGAGAGGAGGAATCTTTCTGGTTCTTTTGAAAACACATGGCTCCAGGAGATTCTTTTAAAGTTTGGAAAACTTTTCAGAAAGCGTCCAGTGTGTGAATTAAATCAGTGCCCCCTGCCCCTAACTCCCCCGCCCCTGCCCCCTCGCCGTAGGCATTCAACATTTCTCTCCCAGATCTTTCAAAAAGCAAGGCAAAGATTCTTACCTTTCCCAGCCAGAATCGGACTGAGACAGCTGCCAGCTCCAGCCAACAGCAACCCAGAGAGGGGGATGCAAATCACCACACTAGGGACCGTAAACAAAGTACTCAACAAGGCTTAAACACAATTAAGGGACCGGAGAAAAACTGGAGAGAGGAAATCCCTTAAATGCGGCTGCATTTTGTTCAGTTTCCCTCTCTGAGAATGTAATCCGTGTTTTTTAAAAGGGAACCAAGTTTGAAAAGAATGTCCTGCTTTGTTTTACTCTCTTTATAGTCCCATCCAGTCTTTCATTTTCAAGATTTCAAGATTTTCCCTACCCAAAGCCCCCCTTCTGATACTCCTCTGTAAATGCTAGGAACCTGCAGAAAAGAACTTGTAAACCTTGTGATGTACTTCCAGGCGGGTGTGGGGTTCGGAAAGTATGTGCGCGGTGTGGGGGGTGGAATGTAAACTAATCTCTTTCCTTGCAACATGCAAGTAAAAAGAGTAATTGAAGAGAAGAATCCGTGGTGAAAATGACATGTGGTTCCTTGTGTGGACCCTCTCCCTAAAGTCAGAGTAGCGGTCTTACCAGTGCTCTCTATCAGAGGATGGCAAGGCACCATGGAAATGATGGTATACTGGAAAATCACTTCTGTGAAGAACTGAATTCTTAATCACATAATTTCCAGGCCTCGACATCAGTCTGGTCCTGGGGATTTGAAACCACACTGCACCACATGTGACACTTTCACCAAAGGCATCATAAGGAGCAGAACTTGTTATTCTGGAAAGAACTTCCCCAAATTTGAAAAAATCTTATTT
This sequence comes from Herpailurus yagouaroundi, assembly GCF_014898765.1. Lineage (NCBI taxonomy): Eukaryota > Metazoa > Chordata > Mammalia > Carnivora > Felidae > Herpailurus > Herpailurus yagouaroundi. The sequence continues at coordinate 6,040,683 of NW_024412420.1, read as the reverse complement.
TATTTAGAAACCAGATTGGAAAGAAAGATATTTAGGTGCAGGGGATACAGAAGTGGAGGAGAGTAGGGCAGATGGTGAACACCATGACAGGAGATTTGGCCCTTTTCCCTTCAATAGAAGCCAAGGTTCGGTCTCTGGGCTGGAAAGGGGGGGCCGTTCTGATTTTGCCATTGGCTTTCTGTTGTTGAAGACCTGGACATTTCTCCTTTGGGAGCATACAAACTTTGCATTTTGTGAAGAGCATCCCCATGTGTATTCAATTACTGGCCCATATTTACTTTCAGTTTGCTTTTGCTTGGTGTGGTTGAGTTGGCTAATTTCCAGCAGCTCTGAAGATGCCAGTTCCTTCCGGCTGTCTGTCCAATCACTGCATGCCTTTGATCTGGGTCATCACCCAGTCCAATTGGATTCAGTGTGATTCGGGAAGCTGGCCGGTTTTTCTCTTTTCCAATGCTTCTTTTAAGGGTGTGTCTGCATTTATGTTCTGAAATCACGAACATTTTGGAAAGTGATCTGTGCTTGTGTGTTCATTTTGGATAACAGGTCGTGTTATTGCTTTCTCCACACCATCCCCCACCCCCAGGCACTGTTCTTTGAGGTCTAGGACATTAAATAGAGAGACCTGATGGTACCAAGAGGAATGATGTGTATGCCTTAGATATATATTTTACTATTTGCTGGTCAATTTCCAGCTACCAGAAACTCATTAAATCCATGTGAGTATAGAAGGGTGGAAACACGTCTTCTAGATACACATCCTGGTCACCATTCTCTTGTCTATTTTGTTACATAAACATAAAAAACCAGAGTTGCTAAAATCAAATGGCACAGTAGGACCTTAGGGAGGGCTGAGTAAATCATCTCTCACTTCAACAAGAGCTAATCGGCACTTCAGCCTCAGATGAGAATTTATTTTCTTGTTTCAAAATCCAAATGTATGCTGAAACTTCTGTGGTCCTGATACATCCCCATGTATCTTGCACAATTCTTTATGCATATTATTCTTTGGAGCCTTAGAATGAGGAAGCTCAAAGATCAAGGGTGATAGCAAATTGGGCTGCCATTTTCCCAAACAGGTACATACCACTCACGTCAGCCTTCCCTAGTAGGCTATGGGTCATGCATTCAGGGGCTTGGAGGAAGCCCACCATACTTGCCTGTTTGTCCAGGGGAGGCAAGGGAAGGGACCGGAACGAGCTCACTCCTTTGCTGCTCCTCTTGATACTCAGTAGTGTGGGATCCCACTATGCCTTTTTACAAAAGCAGTCTCCCCCTCACCTCTGATGACAAATGTCACTTTTCTTGTCCATAATATAATGTGCACATTGTGTGACCACCCTCCCCCCCTCCACTCCCAATCAACACGTAATTTCTAGGCTTCGGCATCAATATGGTGCTGGGAGTTTGAACCACCCTGCAACATGTAAAATTTTCTAAAAACTACTAATCTGTGACATCCTATAAGGGTCAGTTAGCTTTTCTTTGTTCCATATTCATAGAGCAAGATATACTTTATGACCCAATTGGCTGTCTCTCAGTCATGTAGTGATGGTCTTAAAATGACCTACATGGGATGGGCAGATCAGTGCTGCCAAGATACAGTTGAAACCATAGATTTTGGGCTCATGTTTGGGCAAGAGGACTGTCAAATAGATTATCACAAGTAGTTTTTGCTATCTCCATTTTGGGGGAAAGAGAAGCAGAGGTTCAGAGGAAATCACCGTTCCCAGATTTAACTCCAGAGCCCGGACTCCTTCATTCTGAGTTGACCCACATGATTCTCTCAGTGAAGAGGAGAGGAGCATATTAGCACTTACCTGGTGTCTAATATGCACCACCCATAATACAGACCCTATCTCAGGTATTTTCATTTGACTAATGGAGAAACTAAATTCAGGAGGTTAAGCACTTGCTCAGGATCTACTACAAAGGAAAAGGCAAGGCCAGGATTCAAGTCCAAGAGCTACTTCTCCTGTGTTGTGCTGTGAGGACTACTGTTGCTTATTACTATTTATTAGAATACATGTCTATCCCTAATTTCAGAGTAAGTCCCATTTTCTTGGGTTAGGGATGACATATTCTCACTAGGTTCAGTTTTAGAAAAGCGCTTTGAAAATGGGTATCTATTGCTTCTAGGATGATTAACCACGTGCATTGACTCAAATGCATCTGGGTTTTGAAGGAGAGCTGTGTTACTAATCAGATTTGGGTAGGCTTGAGACACAGGCCTGGTACCGCTGGAGTCTGGGCCAGATGCCATGGCAGTATGGACATTTCAGAAGTCACTCAGGCCATTCCTGTGCCTTCATGAACATTTAAGTTCTGCTGATATTTACTGTATTGCTTTCAGTTGCCAGGGACTTGTTCCATGCTCTAGTTGAGAAAATACAAACCAGTAAACAAAGTATGATCTCTGCTATCTGGGAACTTATAGTCCAGGGCAGGAGAGCCATAGGGCAACCTAAGTCAGTAATCTTTTTACTGGAGGGAATACCAAACTGCTTCGGGAAGGCTGGGGAAAATGAAGTCAGTCTGGTCTAGGTGGGAGGGAAAGCTTGATGGCAGGTGGGTACTGAGAGTATTACAAGTAGGAAAGGAGAGGAGGTGATTCTAGGCCAAAGGCCATAAATAATAAACATAAATAAACATAGCTCAGGAAAGTCGGAGTCTTCTGCAGAGAGCTTTTGAGTAGCCTGTGTGGCTGACTTATGGAACCCATGGGACAGGCAGAGAGCAGTCCAAATAAGACGGGAGAAGGTTTATGGTGGGATTATTGCCTCAATGTCAAGTTGGGACTGTGTTATGCGAACGGTGTGGTTGGTTGGTTTGTTTGTTTGTTTTAGGAGAATGGCATAGTCTGCTCTCTCTGCATTATCCAAATTAGCCTGGCATCAGAGTGTTGAGAGGCAAGCAGAAAGTCAAAATGCAGAAGGTGGAGACTATGACTGGGACACCTGTTAGAAAACCCTTGTGATTGTCAAGGTGAAAGGCGCTAGGGGCCTGATGTTAGGAAACAACGTGCATGCGTGAAGACACAATAATGGGCAGAATCAGCAGAGCTCGACAGTGAATTTTCCACATGGGAGGTTGTCAAAGGAGAGGGATTTGTAAGGTTTTAAGGCCTAAGTAATTAATAGCTAATCGATACTGTCATCAGAAACAGAAGGCCAGGGCAAGGAGCAGGTATACGGTGAAGGATACACACTTGTTCTGTTAGCATAGCTGACTATTTCTCCGGTGGAGAGGCAGACAGACGCTGGAGAGAGTGACATTACTGCCCACCAACTAATTGGTGAACCATTTCCTGAATTGCCAAATAATGAGGTTAAGAGCTCCCTGGTCAATATGCCCCTAAAATTATGAGTGAATTTATAACTTACTTCATTCCACACAGATACACACAGCTGCTGACACATATACAATATGCACACATGATTTGACACGGCTAACTTTTTTCATAGAACAAGAACGTAAATATTTTAAGAATTCCAATTCGAGCCTTTGGTTGAAATGACTGTATGCAAACAATACACTGAGCCAATTTTAAAGTTCAGTTTTAAGTTCTGTGAAAACAAGAACATAAACAGCAATTCCTTTTGTACAAGCATGCACCATGAGAAAAGCGCCCCATAGATGTTTTCCGGGAATGAAAGTGTTTTTCTCCTCTATCGATCACTACCACGCAAGGTACTACTCACACAGAAGAGCATGTAGGAGGTTCCAATCGCCTCATAACCCAAGTGGAGAACAGCATTCGTCTTACAAGAACTAATTTTATGTTCCCTCTGAGCTAATGCTAAAAAAAAAAAAAAAAAAAAAAAAAGCAGTCCAAGTATACTGTGGATTTTTTCATAAATGTCAAGTTTGGGGGCGCCTGGGTGGCTCAGTGGGTTAAGCGTCTGACTTCAGCTCACGTCATGATCTCACAGTTTGTGAGTTCGAGCCCCATGTCGGGCTCTGTGCTGACAGCTCAGAGCCTGGAGCCTGCTTCAGATTCTGTCTCCCCCTCTCTCTCTGCCCTTCCTCTGCTCACGCTCTGTCTCTCTCTCTCTCTCTCTCTCTCTCAAAAATAAGCATTAAATAAAAAAAATAAAGAAATGTCAAGTTTGGGCCTCATGCAACACAAGCAAGTCTTCGTATTAGAGTTTACCAAGGTCCCGTCGACTGGAAAGTCTCCCGTATCCTCAAGGATAGTGTCAGCAATTGTGTGTGCTCAGAAAGTCTTTGCCAAGTAAATCAACAGATAAATAAAAGAATGACTGTACATTTAAATCAGATATAAACTTGAAAACTCAGAACGTTATTCAAATAGATTATTTCAGAGTGACCAGATATTTAGTGCTAAGTACATTAATTATTCAGTGACTACTGGCATTTTTTCAGCATTCTTTGGATGGTTGGTAGCATGTGGATCCAGCCACAGGCTTCACTCAATAATAAACATTAATATTTATTGAGCATTTACTTTATGCTATAGACCTTTTATAGATTTATGAAACAATGAAATTAAATATCGTTTAACACTCACAAATAACCCAGGAGGTAGATGTTAGAAATAGTTCCATTGTACAAATGAAGAAGTTAAGAGACTTGCCTAGGGAAGTCACCATTCGGAAAATGCTGGAGTCTAGGATTAGAGTCAATGCCTGTTGGACTCCAAAGTTCACCTCTTAATCCCTATGCAACCTTGTTTCTGTGTTCAGATGATGTGCACACTTTCTGTTGCTTGCAAGGAGTTTATACTTAGTCCAAAAGAAACTCGGGTTTTGAAGTGATTGTTTTGCCAGAATAAACTCTGCAGTAGAAACTCTGCAGTGGCTCCCTGACTGAGAGCGGGACTATCTCAAGAAACTGTTTGAAAACGTTTTTATCCATTTACAATCTGATCTCCACAACGTGGGTGGGTAGTGGGAAAGGGACCATTTGCCCAGCTGGACTGAGTTCAAAATAGAACTATTTATCTTATGAACTTATCTTCTGGAACAATGCAGAGTACAGATCTCTTGCTTTCTTTCTTTACATAAAAATTTTAAAGTCTGGCTTCAGGGAGGAGATGGTACCTTGCTGTCTCCTTTTTGTTTACTTAAATAAACGATACAGGAAACAGGCATCATTGTCTTTGTACAAGCGGTTGTAAAGCTTGGTAAAATGAATGATCCCAAGACAGTGCATGGCCGCAGAACGAGAACACGATGTTTCTTCCGTTGCTGTACCAAGGGGCACCAAGTCCACTGTCAGCTCCAACTGGCCACTTGCACTTGGTCGGTCAGTCTGCCACCAACCTGATGGGCTCATTAGTCTCAGGAGAACCTCTCTTCCCTTATTTCTTGCAATTTATTTTCTGAGTCAAACTTAGTTTGGAAAATTTTCTTTACAGCTCTGGCAGGGCTTGATCTTTTTTCCCAGGGTCACAGGGTAAGGTTTTGGATGGCTTCCACAACAAAATTAACATCTCCAACTCTCCACTCTGGTTGTGTGATGAAAACAGCCATGAGCTGAAAGTCATGAAACTTGTATTTGAATCTTTCTTCCTCTCTTTCAGAGTCCCATCTGTCAGATCTCAGGGTCCCGTCTGTGGATCCTTTACTATTCTTTCCTTTTAGTCTATTTTTATAAATCCTACTTGGGCTCATAAACTCCGAGAACTTAGACAAGACAGCTTGGGGAAATAGCTACCAGTACCACCCAAGCTACCAGAACAGCTGTAGGAAGCCTCTTTAAAAAAAAGAATTCTCTGGTTCAGCATCTGTCAGCAAAGCCATTGACCTTTTGCTGTGGATATTCATCTATTTCCCTGCGAACAGAGTCACAGGCATCTGGTTCAGAAGCTGGCTGCAGCAAAAAGGGTTCCTTCAGTTCCAATCAGAAATTCTAGGTTTTCAGCGATCACACACTAATTTCCACTCTTGCTGATCCAAAGTCAGCGCAGTAGGGAGTGTGGGGCGTCCAACGAGATCAATAACACGATAAGCAGTAAACTGAATTTGGAAGTCGAGCAGCAGGGGTTGGAATTCCTACTTGTGGAGCCTTACCCTGCGGTGACTGACATGACAGAAGTCAGAGACTTCAGTACACAGTTTTCTGTGACGGGGCACAGGAGCAGCCAGTGTTAGCACGGACAGATAGGAAAGCCCAAGGGTGAGTATCTGGGAACAGGAAGCAGGTACTGCTATGCCAACAAGGCTCTGGGACAGAGAATTCTGACGTGTTTTGCAGAAGCAACTGGGCTCTCCAGAAGCAGCCAAGAGGATGTCCCACAGAGCATGCATTTCCTTAGTGCCACTCCCCTCCCAGGCCACAGGGTCCAGAAGGAGCAGCTGTGCCACTGGCTGTGTGACTTGCCTTGACTCAATGGATTCCTTGTGTTCCCACTTTAGATTCTCATGTGTATGGGTCAGAACAGTATCTAAAATTCCTTCTTATTTTCTTTGTGGTGGGATTGCAATCTTACCACCGTCAAATGTATTCTGTACGCCAGCAAGGATTTGGACTCCTAGCATCGGAACTGCACAGGGTCTTTGTCAAAAATACGGGTTTCTGGGCTCTATGCACTGCATTACAGAATCAGGGTTTTTGGTTTCATGTGTGTGTGCAAGAACGCGTGTGTCTCAAAAGGTCAGGAATCTGCATTTTTTTATACGTGTCCCAAATGGGGTTTGAGAGCCTCTGCTTGACATTAATATAGCAAGCCATCGAGGGTTTGAGCCTAACCAGACCACTCCCCTGAATAAAACCCAGCAGTGATGTCTCTTCATTGAAGGTGTGGAACCTCAATAGGATATACAAAGCCTCCCACCTCCCACGAACCAGTCCCTTCCTCCCCAGCCTCAGCTCCGGCTTGGATCAAATTAGGAGCTACAACTAAACACACTTTTTCATGTTCCTTATGACCTGTTGGTTCCTGCTTGTGGAGACTCAAGATGATGTGTATTCCTCTTTCCCAACTATCTCCAGCATCCCCTCGACGGATGAGCCCTTCCCCATCTTCAGATCAGGCAGGCATCAGTGCCCTTCTGCCGTGTCCCCACCTGCTCGTAGCCGGGTTTCTCAAGCTGGGCATGTTTGACATTTGGGGCTGGATGATACTTTTTTGTGGAGGGGCTGACCTGCTCATTGTACGATGTTTTGCAGCATCCCTGGCCTCTACCCACTAGATGCCACTAGCAGCCCCCAAGCTGAGAACCAAAAATGTCTTTGGACCTTGCCCAAGTGTCCCCTAGGGGCAAAACTATACCTGATTAAGAACATTGCTCTACTTGGGGCACCTGGGTGGCTCAGTCAGTGAAGCATCCAACTTTGGCTCAGATCATGATCTCGCAGCCTCATGTCAGGCTCTATGCTGACAACTCAGAGCCTGGAACTGCTTCAGAGTCTGTGTCTTCTCTCTCTCTCTCTCTCTCTCTCTCTCTCTCTCTCTCTGCTCCTTGTCCACTCACAGTCTCTCAAAAATGAATAAATGTTAAAAAATTAAAAAAAAAAAGGAACACTGCTCTACTTACGTATAGTCCTCACCAAATTATGTGGCAAGTAAGCTGTTTGCTTGTTTATCTCCTTTGAGAGTCTGAGAGTTCAAGTGCAAGGGCTGTAAAAAATGCATTCTTGTGACCCCTGTGCCAAAGCATAGCACCTGATGCATAGTAGACATAGAATATGTGTTCCCTTTGTAGCATAACTTTGAATGTTAGATATCAGAAGACCTAGACTTTAGCTTATCTTGGTCGGCTCTGTTGCTTAAAATGTTGTGACTGTGGACAAATCGGGTAGCGTCTCTACGCTTCGGCTTCCCTCATTTGGTCCTGGTTCTTTTCTGCTTTGTTCTGGGATGGCTGCTTCCTGGTATGCTGACCTTTAATGTCAGTGATAGGAAATTAAGCAGGTTTTGCATCTGCAACTGCTCAGAATTCACAGTGTTAGAAGAGAGACTCATCCACTCTGAAGGATGATTTTTTTCCCCAATATACCCTACGAAATACCTCTCCAGTTATTTATTATCTTCAAGAAGGGCTCCCTCTCTCTCTCTCTCTCTCTCCCTTTTTTATGACTTTCTTTTATATTCTGGGCAGGCCATCGCCTGTGGCCTGTGTGTTCTCCCAGCACTGTGGTGGGCTGGTTTATGTATCTTGCTCCCTCCTTTTAGCAGAAAGAATTAGTTTCCAGATTGAATTCAGCTGACGAGGACCCCTGTTGCAGGGAAATGTGGACTCTGCCACCATCAACTCCCTTCCAGCTGCAGCTGGCCAGGGCTTTCCGTTAACTGTTTCGTGCTCTGAACATGGAAGCTGCAAAAACACTTACAAATTGTAAAATTCTATACAAACGAGTCAGAAGGTCCCAGACACTTATCTTTTAGGCTGCAAGGGGGCTTGCAAATCATCTAACCTACCTCTTTCATTAAAAAAAAAAAAAAAAAAAAAAGGTTTCATTTATTTTTGAGAGAGAGAAAGAGAGAATGAGTGGGGGAGGGGCAGAGAGCGAGGGAGACACAGAATCCCAAACAGGCTCCAGGCTCTGAGCTGTCAGCACAGAGCCCGACACGGGGCTCGGGCTCACAGACGGCGAGATCATGACCTGAGCCGAAGTCGGACGCTTAACCGACTGAATCACCCAGGCACCCCCTAGCTCTTTCATTTTAAACTTGAAAACAGTGAAGCCTGAACAGATTAAGTCACTCACTCGTTACTATTTTCTTTGCAGGTTCTGACTATCTCAAGAAGTCAATCTGAATCATTGTGTTGCTTTCTTAGTGCATCACAGCTAATCTTTATTTTCCATCTTTTTATATACTTCATGATCCTCTCTTTAAGCTTAAATTAACAATTTCCTTTCAAAAAAATAATTTCCTTTCAATAGGGTTTGAGGATGTCTCATCTGAAAGAGGAGAGGGATTTTTTTAAAAATAGTGAGCTCTGTGTTTCTATGTCCACAGTAGCACATGGTTTAGAGGGATGAACAGGGTTTTGTTTTGTTTTGTTTTGCCCCCAAGGGACAATTTTTTTCATGCAAATTGAAAATAGCTCTATTCTATTCCTTACTTTTTTTTTTCTTACAACTTTCTTTTAAAAACTTCCTAGGCAGATTACCAGAATTTGTTCGTAAAAAGACAGCTGTTGAGAAAATATGTGGTGCTCATTAGCCACTAACATGTTCCTATTTGAGAATTTTGGAAAACTTGCTGTGAGAGTGCACTGCTCTATTAGTTTACCTGATGACTTTATTAAGAAGCTTGGCAACCTGCTGTAGCCTGACAGTCTAGGATTGCTCATTGCTGATCAACAGTGGTGCTTCCTTGGGGACTCAGGTGAGTAAACAAATCTAGTGGGTAGGGAGAGACTGACCTAGGATTTCAAACTTGTTTTGCTAAACAAGTACTGGAAAAAAAAATAAAGAAAGAAAATAAGAAGACCACCATCATCCATAACTATGATTGGTTCTTAAAAGAAAGGGTACTATTGCTCAAAACCAAAAAATCCAGGATATAATCTCACCAACTGATTTTCCTTTTCACATTTTGAACTGCATGTCCCCAAACTGGTATTTAGAAACCACCAAAGCTAGATTAATTAATCCAAGAATCAGAGATGGGAATTATAATGTCAAATCCTATATTAAAAAAAAAGGAGGACTAAAAAATTTTTTGATTCATATTGGTATTTACTACTGCTCATATCATTTGGTTCTTCAGTGAGGCCAAGGTGTTATTTATGTCTGAAGATTTCTAGATTATTGGAGAAACAGCACGGTGGAATCAGTACGCCCAGACTCACAGAGCCAGCTGGGAGAAATTCCAACTTTGCCACCACATTCCATAGACCACTTAACTTGTTTGTTTCTTCATCTTGAACAAACGGGTCTATTTCACAGGATGTTGCATACAATAAAATAATAAATCTGCAAGCATTTAATAAACTATACAGTGGTCTGTAGCTGTGAGATTTTGTCAATAACTCTAAACTCTGTGGGCTTAAAAAAATTAAAACCTTCTCTAGGATGTTTTAATCTGTCTGCAATGTCTGATGAATTTATCAAAATACATTTTACGTAAGAGATTACAATATATAAAGTATGTGTCAATGCCTGGCATAAGATAGACACTCAATTATTTTTAATGTCCTTTACCCACTGGGAGTACACGTTTGACTCTCCAGATAACGTAAATGCCGAACATTTTGTAACATAAGTGATAGCCAAACTGCAATTATGTGTCTATGATCTTTTTGAAATTTTCTTGGATACATGAGTGAAAAGAAAATCAAAATAACTTTCAGGTTATGAAACCATTCAAACCAGCTACACACTAGCTCTTTCACCTCTGCGCCCTCTACTGGCTGAAGGTCTGTATTGCATCAGCAAATTTAACCATTTCAAACAAAAGGATCACAATTTCCCTCAGCGTGTGACTGAAAGTCCTTACACAAAAATTGCCACTTTAAAGAATCATGGTGTCTTCTTTTTTCCTTTTTAACAACACCAGGAAAACTTATTCATAATGTAAAAATTAAATGGGGATAAAAACAAGTAGGAAATAAAAATCAAATGTCAACTTCATCTTCAATGGAACTGTCAAGATTGTGTTTTATCTTTACTCTATTTTCTCTACATAAGATGTATGTTATTTGTCTTACAAAAATAGGATTATGCTGTATATAATTTTTACAAATGCTTTTAGTACTGCTTACAGCAAACATCTTTTTTTTTTTTAATTTTTTTTTCAACGTTTATTTATTTTTGGGACAGAGAGAGACAGAGCATGAACGGGGGAGGGGCAGAGAGAGAGGGAGACACAGAATTGGAAACAGGCTCCAGGCTCCGAGCCATCAGCCCAGAGCCTGACGTGGGGCTCGAACTCACGGACCGTGAGATCGTGACCTGGCTGAAGTCGGACGCTTAACCGACTGCGCCACCCAGGCGCCCCCAGCAAACATCTTTCAATGTCAATAAAATGGACCATGTAATGGTTACATAGTATTCCATTGCAAGGATGTCCCATAATGCCTTTATAAATATTTATAAAGTACACATTCAGTTTGATTTCAGCTTTTCTTATTGCTGTGTTTTAAAAAATATTTTCTCTTATGCCCCATATTCTCCATGAAGATACGTCAGAAACTAAAGCACAAATTGATAATACTTCATGAACAATATTGGGGGCTAAAAATGATACATCAGTGCCCAAGGTCTCCATATACTGTATAGTCAAAGATTTCTACTTCTTGTTTCCATTTCCTGTACTGAATATGCTTTCCCACTAAATCTTATAAACATATATTTATCATATGCAAAGAGTGAACATTTTTAAAAGACTTAAAGTCTTTTTCTCAGTAAAATTCAAGAAGATATTTCATCTCAAAAATGAGAGTTGGCACCATGAACAAGGAAAAATCCGAGGTCTGGAAAAACTGGGTGAAAATTAGAAATAGATTTACCATGTTCAACTCCCAGTGAAGGAAGGAATGTCCTCTATTACACTGAGAAAAGCCCAATTAGTGAAGCTGAAGGTAAACCAGAGCGTTTTCTCAAGGCTCACAGGTAATAATAATTAATCGAAAATAATGAGAGAAAAAGATAGGAAATAAGGAGTCTGAAAGGTGTAGTTAGTGCAAAGCAGGAATTCCATAACAGGAGCTGGAACCATGAGAACACAAGCAAAAATAAAAGCAACAGAAGAAGAAATTTGTGAGCTAAATAAATATTTGAGTCTGAAGTTTTAAAATGGTTCATTGAAAATAAATTAAACACGTGCCTTGGTATAACCAGGCAAAACTCCTGGACATAAAAGGCACATTAAACTTTCTGTTAGAATGGAGACTTTTAAAGGAAAACAAATATGTATCTTAGAGAGGAACACAAGTCAAGCTATTCTCCCTAAAGCTAAATGCCAATCTTCAATGTTTATAGGACTTTGAGGATTAATCAAAATTAAGAACTCAAGAATAGTGAAGATGTAATTTAAATTTTCCTTTCACAAACTTCCTTTCAGAGCTCCAGTGAGGAAAACCAACAAAACCTTAGTGCTCTTGTTTGTGGAGCAGGGAAGGGGGGGCTGGAGCTACACCTGCTAGTTTGCCCTCCGTCCAATGATGGAGCCAGAAGTCATTTTGAAAACCTCAGACATTTTGAAAACCACTGTTTCAGTCCATTTAATAACATGGGGAAGGAAAATAATTGTATAGCTATTGAAAAAGCTAGGTGAATTTAACCTTTTTGCCTCCCCTGGCAATATGATTGTCTATGTAGAAAACTGAGAACAATTTAAAAATGAATGGAGCCTGGGTGGCTCAGTTGGTTATGTGGCTGACTTTGGCTCAGGTTGTGATCTCACAGTTTGTGAGTTCAAGCCCCATATAGGGCTCTGTGCTGACAGCTTGGGATTCTCTTTCTCTCCTTTCTCTTACTGCCCCTCCCCTCCCACTCTCTTTCTCAAAATAAATAAACTTTAAAAAAATGAATGGAACTAATGAAAGAATTTAGTAAGGTGGTCAGTTTGTAATATACATTCATATATATGTATGCATATATTACACATGTATATATATGATCAACAAAATATATGTATATACATACAATTTATGTATGTATATAAATGCATATAGATTTATAGATTTATTATATATTATGTATTATTTATTATATATACATATATATATATGAAGATCAACAGAATTCTACTAATTCACTCAACAGATATTTATATACCAGATGTGTGCTAATAACTAGGGACACAGTGGTGAGGGGGATGGACAGGTCTAGATGTTGAACTTATGCTCTGATGAAGGAGACAGATGCTCAACTAATTACAGATCAAGATCGTGCTAGAAAGCAATTAGCATTTATTTGCTTACTTTTTATTGTTTTCCTCCTGCAGTTTCCAGCACAAGTGGAAATCAAATTTGTACAGGAAAAAAAGGCAAAGGCTGAGATAGCACATAAAAGAGGCTGGGAGAGAAGACTCTATAGAAAAAAGATTCGGGCTAATTCCTGACAGATGAGAATGAGTGGGGAGTGTGGGGAGAGCAGCTGAGACAGAGAAAAGCTCAGGGGACACTTGGTGTGACAGCAGACACTGAGGGACGGAGGCTGGAGCACAGTGAGGGGACAATGGGGAAGATGGGGATGGGGGCACAGGAAGGTCTAGTCAGAGGGAGGCATGGGACGCTGTAAGGGGGGGGGGTGAGAACTCTTAATGTTGTTGTATGCAATGTGAAGCCGGTGGATGGATGTCAGGAGAGGAGTGACAGGAGCAGTGGACACCACATTTTAATATAGCACTCCCTGTCTCTCTGTAGGGGGAGTGGATGTCTTACCGACTGGTGGGAAGGACACTGGGCAGTCAGGGGAACAGTGATGGTAGCCTTGGCCGGAGTGGGCAGTGTGTATAGAAAGAAGTGAACAAACTCAAGCTATGTGGAAAGTACAAATAGCAACAACTATTGAGCAATTGTATGAGGGGTTTGAAGGAGAGAAAGTAGTATCCGTGTAAGGTTTTCAAACTTCCAAACAAATTTGATGGACACACGACCGTAGGGAGATGGTGGCAAGGAGAGGCCACCCGAATGAGGCCTTTGCCCACGTAGAACTGGCCTAGGTTAAGCAGGCAGAATTCACCAAGGACTTGGTCTACGTTCCCAGAGAAGACAGGTAGGCTTCTGACCCAGACTTGAGAGCTGCCCTCTGTGAGAGGATCCCAGGTGTACAGAAGAAAAGGGCAGCGGTGTTCATGCTGATGAGTATCAGAGTGTAATCTGGAGGCCACAGCCCAAGCGAAACCCTAAACTTTTGTCTGAAATGCCCTAGTGTTGACCTCAGGTCCCCTGCAGTGATTAGTCAGGGCAGCGGAAGGGACTTGGAAATACAATACTTCCAGCTCATCTCTGGAATCCCTTTACTGGAAGGAAGATGGTTGGCAACTTATTCTCTGACCCCTTCCAGGATTTAAACACCTGGTTTTCTGAACAGTCAATTTTAAGAAAGTTGACATAAAGTATATGTCCCATTAGGTAAAGTTATAAACTCATCTTCCCTAACATCGGGTTTGTATGTCTTATTTTTTTAGCAGAGTATATAGACCAGGGACCTTCAGTCTGTATGGATCTGTGACAATATGGTTTGACTAACTGAATCACCAAGTTGTTATCCAAAGTATTATCTCTGTGTGCCTTAATTCTCTTATTCTGATTCTCTCTCATAAAATAAAAATGGTGCCACAAAAGACCCTGAATAACCAAAGCAATCTTGAAAAAGAAAAACAAACCTGGAGGCATCACAATTACAGACTTCAAAGTTTTATTACAAAGTTGTGGTCATCAAGACATTATGGTACTGGTACCATAAAATTAAAGTGCTGGAATATAGATACAGATGTAGATAGATATAGATATATATCACATACATAAAATAATTTCTCAAACTAATTGTTCATGTGTTCATGAGGATGGCATCTCACGACTTTGTACCCTCCAATTGCTGTTACGGCCATAAAAACATAAAAGAACACACTTAAGGAGGATTCAGATATTGTCTTTAACTTATCCTTTTATCTATTAATGTACTCACTTGTTTGATAAATATTTACCAATGATAAGTATTTATCAAACAACCGAGTACATGAATACATAAGTGAGAACAAATTAAAGGCAATATCTAAATCCTTTTCCGGTACTAAATGTTACAGTTTTATGGCTAGATGGTTCATAAAATGTCTTTTAGGAGTGAAGACCTTCATGGATATAATTGAGTTAGCAGCTACATTCATTGTTTTGTGTCTTTCGATCCTATATTGGTAATAGAAGATGAGGTATGAGAAAGTAGGCTCTAGAACCCAATAGGACTGACTCCAAGCCTCAGCTCTGCCTTTGACTTACCCATGTGACCATGGGAAAGTTCCTTCATTTCTCTAAACATTAGTTTCTTCATTTAAAACCTGGAGATTATAATGGAACTGATTTCAGAGTAGTATTGGAAGGATTAAATGAAAACACTTAGCATAGTTTCTGGCTCATAATGAGTACTCAGCAGGGTTAGGCTATTATTAACTGACTTACAGGTTATTATTTTATAAGCTTTGGAGCCCAGTAACAGCGTCATCACCCTCTTTATTTTCTCCACTGCCCTAGCAAGGCAAAACTCTTAAGCATTTTAATAAGAGCAAACGTTCAACAGTACAAGTCAAATAGAAGTAAACTGATTTGGACAGCCATTGAGATGGATTAAATTCACCTCAGCTATAGAATTGAGCAATAACTATTGAGAGAATACATTCCATAAGGGTTCACTTTCACATTACAGAGTGCTTTCATTTGTATTATTTGTATAATCCTCTCGGCAAATCCTTGAGATAGGTATTATTTTTATATTACTGTTGAGTAAGTAGGTTTAAAAAATTAAAATGATCTCCCCAATTCTTAAAGTGACTAGAACCCTGATCTTTTGACTCCAACGCTAGCTTTTGTGACCATGACTCTATCTTGGGAATCCACAAACCAAATTAGTTCTATGCTGTGAAAAATATCACTGTGGGAATCTGATCTTTACCCAGGTGTTTTAACCATGATGCCATATAGTTTGTTCTTTCCTCAGTTGCTTACTAGTAACTAAGGACAGGTATACTTTTAATCCCCCAATTAAAAAAACACACATAAAACAACACTGATCAATCACAACAGGTAATCTATAGTTGTTCTCTGTGCAAAGTTAGGCATTTGTGAACATTCATTATTCATTCGCTCATTTTACATGGTATTCCAGAATAGTGTTTTTCTTTTCCTTCTGCTATTTTTAATGGGAACTATAGTATTATATATTTATTGGAATTATTTATTATTTTTTAAATATCATATATATTATATATCTTATATATATTAATATATCTTATATATATATCTTATATATATATCTTATATATATATATATCTTATATATCTTATATATATTATATATCTTATATATATTATATATATTTATATATATTATATATATAATTATTTATTATTTTTTAAATATCTTATTTTTGAGAGAGAGTGGGGGAGGGTCAGAGAGAAAGGGAGCCACAGAATCCGAAGCAATCTCCATGCTCTGAGCTGTCAGCACAGAGACTGATGTGGGGCTCGAACTCACAAACCGTGAGATCATGACCTAAGCTGAAGTCAGACATTTAACTGAATGAGCCACCCAGGTGCCTCTAGAATTATTTCTTTAATTTGTTTACATTACACAAATTTCAAATATATAGGAAAATGCAGAGAATATTATAACATTCATGAACCTACTACCCAGCATATACACTAATATTGTGCCTTATTTGCATCATAATTTTTTAAAGAAATAAAATGGAACGGCTACTCTTGAGGAACAGCTACTCTTGGTGTTAACATGAATCCTTCCCAGTTACATTTTGATGTTTACAGACTAAACACTACTAAATGCTATAAATATAAAATATCTTATTCTGTACATCCTTCTGCAACTTGTCTTCTTCATTCAAGAGTGTTTTCAAGATTTGTCTACCACAGACAAGTAGATTCTTTTTATTAAATGTTTATTTACTGAGAGAGAGAGAGAGAGAGAGCGCATGCACATGCAGGTGCAACCCAGCAGGGGAGGGGCAGAGAAGGGGGGTGGAGAGAGAATCCCAAGCAGGCTCCATGCTGTCAGTGCAGAGCCCAATGTGGGGCTCGATCCTATGAACCATGAGATCATGATCTGAGCTGAAATCAAGAGTCGGACCCTTAACCTGCTGAGTCACCCAGGTGCCCCCAAGTAGATTTTTGTTTGTTTGTTTCAAAAGCTATATAATGGATATACCACACTTTATTTATTCTGTGTTTGGAGAATATTTTGTGTTGTTTCCAATTTTTTGCTACTGGAACACTGTGCCTATTTACATAATTATTAGTGGTTCCCTCAGGTATACCCATCAAAATGGACTGCTGAGCCAAGTAGCATGTGGATAGTCAATTTTAATAGGTCTTTCCAGGTTGTTTTTCAAACTATCATTTATATTTTACCTAGAACATTTTATGACAGTTTTCATTTCCTTGTATATTTACCAACTTCTAATTAAAAGAAAAATTTTTAATGTTAATTTTTGAGAGAAAGAGAGTGCATGAGCAGGGGATGGGCAGAGAGAGATTGGGACAGAGGATCCAAGCAGACTCTGTGCTGACAGCAGCTCGCCCTATGTGGAGCTGGAACTCACAAACTGTGAGATCATGACCTGAGCCGAAGTTGGTCACTCAATCGACTGAGCCACCCAGATACCCTACCAACTTCTAATTTTTAAGTTCTTGACAATCTAATAGCTATGAAATGGTGTGATTTATTTTGCATCTCCCCACTTACTATGGAAGTTAACTTTTCATGTGTTTATATGCCATTTGGGTTTTTTTCTCTGTTCATATTTTCAGCTGCATTATCTGGGTTTTTCTTATTGATATATAGGAGTTCCATGCATATCACCAATATTGATTTTTTGTTGTCAATGTACCAAATGCCTTCTACCAATCTGTGTGTTGGCTTTTGATTTATCTATAGTGTATAATTGAACAGGGGTTTTTGCTTTCTAATTGAAATGTTATTTTATGGTTTCTGCTGTTTTATGTCTTTAAGAAACCTTTTCTTAACTCTTGGGTATAAAGGTTTATTTACTTTATATTGTCTTCTGCAAATTTCAACATTTTGCCTTATGCAGTTAAGTCTTTATACATCTGGAGTTTACATTTTTATGTGACATGATAATGGAAATCATTTTTGTATAAGGATAGTCCCCTTTTCCAATACCATTTTTTCTTTACCATATTTCACTATTGTAGTATAGTTGACAAACAACATTACATTAGTTTCAAGGGTACAACATAGTGGTTTGACAAGTCTTTTCATAATGCTCTGCTCACAAGTGTAGCTACCATCTGTCACTATGTAATGCTTCCAATACTATATTTTTAAATTATCCATTCTCTCTCACATGGATTTGTTTCTAGAAGGAAAGCTGTTCAATTATTTATTTTTCCTAGACCTGAGTCAGTATAACAGTATTTTCTTTATTATTGATCCTAATATCTGATAAGGCAAGTTTTCTCCCCCCCACCTCAGAAAGGTACTTTCCTACTTTTTCAAACTGCTTGATA
This sequence comes from Herpailurus yagouaroundi, assembly GCF_014898765.1. Classification (NCBI taxonomy): domain Eukaryota; kingdom Metazoa; phylum Chordata; class Mammalia; order Carnivora; family Felidae; genus Herpailurus; species Herpailurus yagouaroundi. The sequence goes on along the minus strand of NW_024412420.1, from coordinate 6,022,564 downwards.
CTGTTAGGGTCAGCCGTTGGGCACGGTAAAGATAGGAGTTAGAGGCTAAAAAAATTTTAGCAGTCAAACGCTTTATTGGGAACTAAGGTACCGGGCGGTTCATGACTCAGGGAGTGAGAGTCAAGGAAGTCACGCCAGGGTGTGGTGGGGTAGGGTTTTTAAGCTGCGGCGGTTCAGGGTTTAGGTCCGGGTGGGCCTTTTTTCGCTCCAGGTCGTCCTGTCACTCGGTGATTGGTTGACCTTCAGTTGTTCTGGCGCACCGCTTGGGGCTTTCCGTTGGGTTGCGCTGACAAGATGGCCGTCCCCTCCACTGTGGTTCCAGGGACATCCTAACAGATACCTTTCTTGTGAAGTTTAGAATAGGTGTGTTAAGTTCTTTGAACACTCTTAATGGATTTTTGCTTAAATTTCATTGGATTTATAGTTTGAATTGATAGTGTTGGGAAAATAAAGTTTTACACCATAAGATGGCCGAGGGGACTAAAACAAGCTCTGGTCTCTAGCTTGGAGACCCCTCTTCTGGGTTCTTCTTGCCCTGTTTGCCCCGCGTGCAAAAACCCACCACAGATGTGGAAGCTGACAACTATAAATTACCCTTCCCCCCCCTTCATTCAGAGCTCGGATCTTTGGAGAAACGGTCTCCTCTGAGCCTGCTGGTGTTAAATAAATCGATCCACCAAGATCTCCAAGTGCCGCTTGGTTTTTCCACCAGTGTTCCAGCCTGGTTCCGTAACAATGGAAATGCTCTTCTTAAAAAAATTAAATATCCTAATCTATGAGTAAGATGTCACCCAGGAATAATTACAGAAAACAACTCTTCTCTAGGTGTTTTAGGCAGAAAGGAATTTGATGTGGGGGATTAACTGCTGGCTAGGCTCCTAGAATAAGTATGTATTTGTTTTGTTTTTTTATTTTTCAAATATGTGAGGGCAGGGATTGGCTATTTTTTCTTTCTTTTTTTCTTTTGTTTTTGCATTGTCATCAGAGAATGATATATATTCTTTAGTGTTTGTTGAAAATATCTTCTGTAGCTTACAGGATCATCAATTTTAATGAATGTTTAATGAGAGTTTGCAAATTATACGGGTGTTCTGGCTATTGGGTATGGGGTTCTATAAATGTCCTTTAGATCAAGCATATGAATTATATGCTAGTGTTCCATCTCTTTGCCAATTTTTTGTCTGCTTGACCAATCAATTTCCTAGAAAAGAGCCTTAAAATGTTCCACTGTGATTGTGAATTTGCTGATTTCTCCTTGTACTGATGACATTTTTTTGCTTCACATATTTGAGATTATGTTGTGAATTATATAAATATAAATTTAAGCATTCAGAATTCCTGAAGAGTTCTGTCCTTTATCATTATCCCACGAAATCCTATTTTTTTTCCCTTGCCTTAAATTCTATTTTGTTTGATATTTTTAGAGCCATACAAACTCCTTTTTGTTTAGGGTTTTCTTGTGTATGTTTTCCATACCTTTCATACCTCTCATTTTCTGTGTCATTATATTTTAGTTATTTCTCCTGTAAACACATATATAGCTGGGTTTTCTTAAAGTTTCTATTTTGAATAATTTTAAATGTGCAGAAAAGCTGAAGGAATAGAACAACAAAAAAAATGTTTATCTTTCCCCTAAATTCATCAGTTGTTTATATTTTGTCGCTTTTGCTTCTCTTTCTTACAATTACCCAGTTTATCACATCATAAATATTGCACAATTATTTTTATTGAACTCTTTGAATGTAAATCACAGGTATCGTGATAACTTACTCTAAAATTATTTATGCTAAATTGCGTGCATTCCATTATATAAATATATACACAATATTACAAATGCATAAGCACACACACTCATATATACACATTTTAATCATTTAACATTTTATTGCTGAGTAATTCATTGATGGGTATATCACAATGTGTTGTGATAAAATCAATTCACCTCTTGAAGGACATTTGTGGGTTTTTTGTTTTTTGTTTTCCAGTTTTGGGCTACCACAAATCAAGCTGCTGTGAACAGATGTGTACAAGTCTATATACGGACAGTGCTATTTTTTTTCTTTCGGGTATATACCTAGGAAGTGGAATGCCTGGATTCTATGGTAGGTGTATTAAAGAAATTGTCAGTTTTCCAAAGTGCTTGTATCATTTCCATTCTGCCAGCAGGGTATGAATGTTCTATTGCTTCCACATCCTTGCCAGCACTTGCTTTGATCAATCTTTTTAGTTTTAGCCATTCTGATAAGTGTATAGTGGTGCCTCACTGTGATTTTATTTTATTTTAAAGTTTTCATTTATTTAGGTAATCTCTACACCCAGGGTGGGTCTCGAGCTCATGACCCCAAAATCAAGAGTCCCATGCTCTTATTTTAAATTAAATTACCCTACTGACAAATGATGATGATTTTTTTCATGTTCTTATTTGCCACTGATATATCTTCTTTGGTGAGCTGTTGGTTTAAACCTTTTGCCTACTTTATTGGTTTGTGTTTTGAGAATTCATTCCATTAAATTTTAACATGCGCAATAGACTAAAACTAATCAATATCTCTTGTTTACCTCCTATAAATAAAACTCTGAACTCACCCTCCCTGTTTTAGGTTTTTGCTCTTTGGGATTTGAGTTCCACTTTGTTTTATTTGTCCATTTGTCTATTTCTTCCCCACCTGTCCATCCCATCTCTAACCTCTCCCTTCTCTTCTTTTGGAACTCCAGTCAGAAATGTTTTAACTTTTCAGTGTATCCTTCATGTCTCTTACTTAATCTTCACCTTTTCCATTTCTTTCTATCTCTGTGTTGCTTTCTGGAGAATTGCCTCATAGCCGCCTTTTTATCTATCCCTTTATTTCTCTTGAACAATTTTACCTGTTCTAATTTTAGTGACTATTGTATTTTTCATTTGCAGAAGCTTCTCTTTCAGATTTATTTTTTTTCTTAGTGTTCCATTTCTAGACCTTCTTTTATTTAGTTGTCATAAATGCATATTGAAAATTACTCATATTGGCCTGTTGTTATCTGTAGTTTTTTGGTTCTGGTAATCCTGTTTGCACATCTGCTAACTCTCTCACATGGAGAGTGGTTTCCTCAGATCTTCGTAACTCATTTATTGTACATGTATCTTCTGTGGGTGTTGTCCCACACCTCGGTAATTCTCCTGGGTAATACCATGTGTCCTTCTTGTGAAAGTGTCCCTGTCTCTAATTCTGGCAGTGTTATGCCCAGAATTCGTGATCCCCAAAGACCACTAGGGAGCCGAGTCCGATGCAAAAGCAAAGAGCCTTTATTCGAGCTAGCTCGAGCTCAATCCCCTACCTGCACCGACACAGCGGTGAGATACCAGGGAAAGAGAGCGAGTTTCAAAAGGACAAAGGTTTTATTGGGGCCTGGGGGCAGTTGGTGAGGTAATGGCTATGGCCTCAGCCGATTGGCTGGGGAAGGGTCCTGGGGAAGGGTCCGAGTCCTGTTAGGCAGGTGAGGGGGGGTTACTCAAGGGGAGGAGGTGTGGTCAAGGTGAAGGACACAGAACAAGATGGAGTCAGCTGGCGTAGGCCCGCCCTTTCAGCAGGATCTCAGGGGTTTCAGTGGTCCTGAATCAGATCTGGTGCTAATTTCTCTCTTTGTGGCTCCCATACAGGGCAGATGACATAAATTTAGGTCACATCTCTGGCATACACTCGGAGTTTGGTTTCTCCCAGCTGTCTTTTTATTTCTTTCTACTTAAGGCTTCAGGAAAAGTATGAGCTTCCTTGAGGGCCCCATGGTCTACAGCCTGGAGATTTTTCTGTTTACTTGGAATGGAGGGGGCAGAGCTGGAGGGATCCAGGCTTTATGAGGGTGTCCCCTGTCCAACCTCCCACCAACTATGGCCCAATACCAAGTCTTCAGTCCTTGTGTGAGTATTAGAACCCCAGCCCCAGCCCCTGGGGCGTCAGTCTGTTTGGATTTCAGGAAGCTCCAAATATATTATTCCTCTCTTCCCCACCAGTGCTCTGAATCCATGAGCTCTGAGCTCCAAATCCACTTAGATACATGCTGAAGTCTGACAATGGAAATTAGCATTTCCCCTTTATTACAATGAAGCAGAGGCAACTAAAGAATTACAACACTGCCTGAAACCAAACTTGCCCTCCAGGCACAGGCAGCAGTAAAAAGTCTCAATTCCAGTCCCACAGCCCACACTCTGGAGTTTACTACATAAACTAGGGCAGATAAAAATGTGTATTTTCTACAAGTAGGAGGAGCCAGAAGGGGTTGATCTGGGCATATCTAATAGTTCCTGTTCTCAAACTCATCAGCCATTTAAATCACACATCTCCTGAGAAGGAGTGTGTGAATGAGTGAGGCCAGGAGGATTACTCTAAAGGAGGGAAGTTCCTCCACAGAGAAATTCGGCATGGGGGAGTGTTGGCGGGGGGAGGGGGTAGTCAAACCCTTCTAAAGATATCCCTTGTGCTTGCGTCTCTGGCTTTCATTCTATCTTCCCTTTCTGAAATCTGGTGCATACTCTTCCTTTATTTTCAGCTAAACTCTATATTTAAGACTATTTTGGTATATTTTGCCCAGAATTCCCATGTTTGAGGCCAGGAGCTTCAGCTGTCATGTTGTTGGAAGTTCTCTAGAGAGTGTTTTCACAAAGGAAATGAAAGGGCGGGCCTACGCCAGCCGACTCCATCTTGTTCTGTGTCCTTCACCTTGACCACACCTCCTCCCCTTGAGTAACCCCCCCCTCACCTGCCTAACAGGACTCGGACCCTTCCCCAGCCAATCGGCTGAGGCCATAGCCATTACCTCACCAACTGCCCCCAGGCCCCAATAAAACCTTTGTCCTTTTGAAACTCGCTCTCTTTCCCTGGTATCTCACCGCTGCGTCGGTGCAGGTAGGGGATTGAGCTCGAGCTAGCTCGAATAAAGGCTCTTTGCTTTTGCATCGGACTCGGCTCCCTAGTGGTCTTTGGGGATCACGAATTCTGGGCATAACAGAAACAGGATGGCCTATTAAAATAGCCAAGTCCTGAAGGAGAACAGGCCGTTTTAGACCTTTCTCCAAGCCTTTTCTAGGTTTCTCTGAGGCTGCACAAAATAAAAGCTATTTGCTTCTTTCCTTCATAAACTGTAATAAAGTAAACATGTGCATAAACGTCAACATATCCAAATGTATGTGTGGTTACCTTCCGAGTTTAGTAGATAAACACACTTTTAAACATATGCAGTACGTGCAATTTGAATTTCTGGCCTTATATCTATTTCACAAAATGCCATTTACATAACATTTACGTAGCATTTAACATAGCATTGAAACATTGAAGCATTGCAGCTTCATCAAAGCACGCCTTTATAATGGGATTCCTTGAAGATGTTTGAAAATACTTCCTAGGTAATGGGTTTTGATGAAATTTCTTTTTTCAAGCAGTTGAATTTCAGTTTAAATATAATACAGTTTTGGGGCGCCTAGGTGACTGCCGGTTAAGCCTCTGACTTTGGCTCAGATCATGATCTCGCGGTTCCTGAGTTCGAGCCCTGCTTCAGACTCCGTGCTGACAGCTCAGAGCCTGGAGCCTGCTTCAGATTCTGTCTCCCTCTCTCTGCCCCTCCCCTGCTCGTGCTCTCTCAAAAATAAATAAGCATTAAAAAAACCATATATATACTATATATAATACAGTTTGTATAAAGAAGAGAGAATTTAAGAGGCATTACAAAAACAGTAGGAAAATAGGTCTTTAATCTCTTGTGCATTTTGTCTAGAACCATCCTCATAGAACAAAACCGAACCAGCTCATAACTGAACAAAACAGTAGCTTATCTGTGCTGCCAGAGCTGATCTTATTTCTCTTCTTGGAAATTTGCATGAACATAGAGTTTGCCTTAATTTCAAGGCTTTAAGTTTAGAAGGAGAAACATTTCAATATAGGAATGCAAAGTACATGGACATTTTTATTGAACATGTATTTACTTTGACAGGCAGTGTGCAAACATGTTCTGTGTTTATTTTATGTAGTCACCTCCTCACTTCTCACTGGTTACACAATTCTTACCCCATTTTACAGATTGGGAAACATGGATTTTCAGAGCGTATTGACATTGTGGTGTGACATTGTTTCAACTACTTACTCAAAGCCAATTACAGGGTGCCGGTAGGACATATACTAACACCCAAAGGAGCTGAGGGAGCAAAAAGATCTTTGAGTTGCACGAAGATCTGAATTATGCAAGCAGCAGAAATCCTCGGTGGACACCATGATGCCTTTTAGATATCTTTCACCCTCCAGGGTGGCAAATTACCTGGTAGACCCATTATGGATTAGGTTATTTAATCCTTTTTGTGCCATGGACCCCTTTGGCCTCCTGGTGAATCCCATGCACCCCTTCTTGGCATAATGTTTTTTTTTTTTTTTTTTTTTTTTTTTTTTTTAAGGTTATTTTTTTTTTGGACAGAGAGAGACAGAGCATGAACGGGGGAGGGGCAGAGAGAGAGGGAGACACAGAATGGGAAACAGGCTCCAGGCTCTGAGCCATCAGCCCAGAGCCTGACGGGGGGCTCGAACTCATGGACCGCGAGATCGTGACCTGGCTGAAGTCGGACGCTTAACCGACTGTGCCACCCAGGCTCCCCTTGGCATAATGTTTTTAAATGCATAACAGAAGGAATAGAAATGACATTGGAACAGTATTCAGTTCTAGCATCTGATCCCGGAGATTTTCAAGCATTTCTGCTCTGTCCCTCTCACCTCCCAAGTGTACCAGTCCCCTCAGAGACTTTCCCTGCCTTCTTCAGAGAAGGTAAAGGAGGGACACCCAAGCAGGTTTTAGGAGGTACGGGGTGGGGAGGAGGATGAGATGGGCTAAGGAGCGGTTTCTGAGATGGCGTTAGTTTCTTCCTTTTCCCTTCCGTCTACAAGCCTCCTCACTCCCCTAGCCCCTGCATCTTGCTTGCCCGAGATCAAGTCCAGTGCTTCTCTGGCTTTACTTCTCTTCCATCTTCAAGATCTCAGGTCCGGCCCCGCCCACCTCCCTAAGCCCGCCCTTCCGTGGCCACGCCCCCTAGGCTCCTCCCTCCCCATAAATTCCTCCAGCGCCCCATCGCGCCTCTGGTCCCTGCCAATCACGCTGGACCACCCTCTCGGCCCGCCCCAGAGCGCACACCCGGCGGGTCCGCGGCTTCGCCCGGGAGGCGGAGAAGCTGGGGCTGCCAAAAGATGGAGTGTGGTGCGGCCGGCGGCTTCTCCGAGGAGCAGTTCCGGGAGGCCTGCGCGGAGATCCAGCAGCGCGCGCCGGCAGGGGCCAACTGGGAGCTGCTGGTGGAGACCCTGGGCTTCAGCATCTACGGGCTGCTGGACCAGGTAGCGGCCGGCCAGCTGGAGGATCCCAGGCAGTCGCTTGTCGGGGCCAACCTCCCCAGGGGAAGCGCGGGGCAGCGGCCTAGGAAGTCAGGGCCGGAGTTGGTCACGCGGAGCAGGGAGGAGCGAGCGCAGGGGCAGTGCTGGCAACTGACTTTGCCCCTGCAGTTGGGAGGTCATCCGAATTCAGCCTAAGTCTGAGGCCCAGGGCGGTAGTGGTTTGTTGGAAGCTAATGATAGGGTTAAAATGCAGGACTGCAGAGTCTGAGCCCCATGCACTTGGCTGCAAGGGACGTGGATCCTCCTCCCGGGTGGGTGCTACTGATGTGTGTATGTTGGTGGGGTGGAGGGAACCTTAGGGTTTGCATACAGGTGGAAAGGAGACCAGACTTTTCAGAAACTGACTGGATGTGCAGGGTGATAGTGTGTGTGCAGAGCAGTGTGGCTGAGAAGGGAGCTAATATCATCTCAGTCATTTTAGTCATTTCATTTCGCAGCTGCCCCTTTCTTGTAAGGGGCACTTAAGAATTTAGTCTGAAGCTTTAGGGAGAAGATTAACTTAAAGGGTAGGAGGAATAGAGTTGGTTATTAAGCAATTCTCCAGGCACTCCCGGAGGCCTTTGGAATCAGGTAGCTTTTCCAGGTGGAACGATTGCGTTGTACCTGAGACCTTTCATCAGTTACAGTGAGTGATAGTAGCTGAAGGCACATGGGATAATAAATCACTTTTAGGCAAGTGAAGTGAAATCAAGGTTTACTGGCAGAGAACCAGAGTAGTATAGAGTAGGGAGGCACTCTGAACGTGTGTGTAGCAGGGCCACGGAGTGTGACAAAATGAACAAGAAGCTCACAGTCCAGCGCAGGTGGAATTAATTTCTGAGTGTAATTTCATTAGGTGCCTTGGTGCCAAAGTGGACATGTTTTCAGACAAAATCTTTTATTCTTCTGACCATTCCATTTTCCTTACCAGCCATATCCAGGCATTTGCCAAGTTTTGTCAATTCAGCTGCTCAGACAAGCCTGATATCTGGCCCCCTTCCTTTCCCTTTTCATTCCTTTGTGGTTGGCACTTTGGATGGTACCTTTCACCTAGAGTTGCAGAAGACTTCTGGCCTTCCTCCTTCCTCTCTGATCCCTTCCATCCTACACATTACAGCCTGATCAGGCACCTGAAGGAGAGGCTGTGGTCTTACCACTCCCCTTTCAGTGGCACTGTTGATTCCAGAATTAATACTATTATAATAGCTCACACACTGCATGCTGTCTTATGTTCTACGCACTGTTTAAGTGCTTCACAGGTATTGACTTACTGAATCCTCATGTCAGTCTTAATGTAAGGCACTGTAATTATCACCTTTTTACCTATATGGAAATGAATGTGTGCAAAGGTTAAGGTGATTGCTCAAGGTCTGAACTGGGATCAGAACTCACCTGTCTACTTCCAGACCTGTGCCATGAGCAGGCTCCTGCATTGCCTCTCTGAGAGAAGTCAAATGCTTCTGGGTAGACTGTACAGATCTTTCTCAACTTATGATGGGTTTACATCCTGATAAACCCATCATAAGCTGAAAATATCATAAGCTGAAAATGCATTTAATACACCTCACCTACTGAGCATCACAGTTAGCCTAGCTGATCTTAACTGTGCCCAGAATGCTGTCATTAGCCTATTGTTGGGCAAAATCATCTAACACAAGGCCTATTTTATACTAAAGTGTTGAATATCATGTAATTTTTTGAAGAGTGTACTGAAAGTGAAAACAGGATGATTGTATGGGGGTGCAGAATAGTTGTAAGTGTAGTGGTTCACTGCCCCTGCCCAGCATCAGAAGGTACTATATCACGTATCACTAGCCCAGGGAAAGATAACAATTCAAAATTCAAAGTACTGTTTCTACTGAATGCATATTGCTCTTGTGCGTTTGTAAAGTCAAAAATTATAAGTTATCTTGTCAAGTTGTTGACTGTATTGAATTGCATTAAGGCTTTTTATTTTATCCTGTTTCTTTTTATTTTTTAATGTTTATTTATTTTATTATTATTATTTTTTTTAATTTTTTTTTTTTTACATTTATTCATTTTTGAGACAGAGAGAGACAGAGCATGAATGGGGGAAGGTCAGAGAGAGAGAGAGGGAGACACAGAATCTGAAACAGGCTCCAGGCTCTAGGCTCTGAGCTGTCAGTACAGAGCCTGACACGGGACTTGAACTCACTGACTGCGAGATCATGACCTGAGTCAAAGTCATCCACTTAACTGACTGAGCCACGCAGGTACCCCAATGTTTGTTTATTTTTGAGACAGAGAGAGAGAGAGAGAGAGAGAGAGAGAGAGACTGAGTGGGGAGGGGCAGAGAGAGAAGGAGACACAGAATCCTAAACAGGCTCTAGGCTCTGGGCTGTTAGCACAGAGCTTGACTAGGGGCTCGAATTCAGGATTGTGTAATCATGACCTGAGCCGACGATCAACAGACTGAGCCACTCAGACGCCCCTCATACTTCCTGTTTGTTCATACCATCTAAAGATTTCCACTCTATTGAGATGAGTGAACTAGTTTGGTCCCAACTTACATTTCCAGCTTTATCTCCCATGACTCATCTGCACACCCCTTGTCCTCCAGCCAGCCCAGAGCACTCTACCCTTTACTCCAGTGAGCCAGTGCTTTCTTGCTTTTGTGCTTGTGAGCTGAGACAGTGCCTGGCTTTCTATTGTGTCTTGTTTCCATTGTGTATTGTTACATCGCAGGGCCTGCCTCCCTCCTGTGGGGAGGACATGAGTGGTATTCAGAATAGTTCCTATCCCTACTAACAATACCGTATGTCTTATTTCAACCTGTTGAGGGAAAAGGGCAGTCATGGTACACTGATGTAAATTACAGGTGTTCCCAGGTAACTTCTTTAAGTTTAAAGGCCATGGGATTCCAGTAGGTGTGCCCTGAGCCTCAGCAGCTAGGACAGAGGGCCATTGCTCCATGGCCACTTTGTTCTCCATCTGTATTAACAAATGTCAGGAGGCCCTACTGAGTTAGGGTATAAGTCCTTTCCTAGAACCCTTCCTGGGTTCTAGCATTTTCCAGCATTATTTGCTGCCTGGCCCACTTTGCTAAAGCCTCATTTTCTTTCCAGTTTGACTCCATGTTTTGCCTTCTTCCCAGAAGAGAATTCCCTCCAATTTCCAGTTAGTAAATCTTTCCATCCGAATACCATACCTTATCAAAAGTGAATTCACTTGTCCCACATTCTGCATAGACCTGCACCTATCTGCCCCAAAGCCCTTTTCTGTCTTGTGGGCCAGTGGTGTTTAATCCACCCTGCATGTTACCATTATGTGTCTTTTCTTCTACCAACCCAAACCATTTTACACACATGAGTGTATATGGCCTTGGGTCCTCAGGTCCCCAACTGGGGGCTCAGACCAGAAGACCTTGGTCCTTCTGTTAGTCTTCATCTTGATTAATCTACCTGACTATTGCTGCAGGTGAATCCAGGTGAGGTTAGGTATTTCAGTCTTTGCTTTCTGGCTTTTTAAATTCCAACAATTAACTATAAAAAAAAAAATACAGTGATTGAAAACAAACAACAACAACAACAACAAAAAAACTATAAAAAAAATACAGTGATTGAAAACAAAACAAAAAAAAATAAAAATAAATTCCAACAACTGGGGTAAACAGAGTGGACTTGTTTGGAGCCCTTTAATGTTGAAGGGCCAGGGGGTACGACTGGTCCATCTAACTTTAGGTAGTGCTACTTTTGCCTCAACCCCATCAACATTTGCTTCATTCATCCTGTTTCTTAATAACCATCTAAAGATTTCCACTCTATTGAGATGAGTGCTCTGATTCTCCCCTCTCTTTCCCCATTTTCTTGTTAGTCTAATTTTTCTTGGCATCTTTAAGACCCATATAAGGGATACTGAGATAGGTAATCTGGTAAGTCTTCTTGGATTGCTCGAATTTTGCAGCAGTAAGGTTGTTACACATAGTACCCATGCAAAGGGGACCTCCTCTATCAAAGTATTTACCATGATTTGGCTAAAAAGCATATTTAATAGATGAATATCTCCATCATGATAAAGCCAGTCCAACATGACTTGCATATAAAGCATATTAGTGGCCTCATGGGGTGGGGTAGGGAAAAGCAGGTAACACTAGGAATTTTTATGATAGGAAGAATCGGGCAGCCACCCTTCTCAGTGTAAACAGATTTTGCAGTGGCTTTTATCCATTCCACCAGGTTGACTGTTCCCTTGGGAACAACCTACTATGTATCTGGATCATGTATAGACATTTATGTTAATCCACCATGAACTGTGACGATGATCTATTGCATGTTTTGAAAAGACTGAAGTGTAGGGGCATTTTAGTTATCTGGTGTAAAAAATAAATTATATTAAATTTAAAAAAAGGTTGTAGCTTTTTCTGTTTATGTTTTTTATTTATTTTTGAGAGAGAGAGAGAGAGAGAGAGAGAGTGCACAAGCAGGGGAGGGACAGAGAGAGAGGGAGACACAGAATCTGAAGACAGGCTCCAGGCTCTGAGTAGCTGTCAGCACAGAGTCCGACGCGGGGCTTGAACTCACAAACCGCGAGATCATGCCCTGAGTCGAAGTTGGAAGCTTAATTGACTGAGCCACCCAGGCGCCCCATAGATGGTCACTTTTGATATACAGTATTTTGATACTTTTTCATTTTCTCTTTTTCTATTAAATCACAGGTTTTTGACTTTGAAAGTTTCTTTGAAACCATTCTGTTCAATGCCATCATCTTTTTCATTCACTTCTTTTTTCTACTTCCTTTGCCTTTTGTTTCCTTCCTCTCTTCTCTTTTTTCCTCCCCAGGTTGTAATGTCAATAACTTACCATTACATAGTGATTTAATTTACAAAATGCTGTCACGTGTAAGTTGCCTTTATCCCTGTAAACAAATCTGGAAGATAGGTAGGGACAGGCCTATTTTCCTATTTTACAGATGGAAATAATACCCAGTTGTTAAGTGAGCCACACAGGACCTAATTACTAGTAACTAGACATGAACCAGCCTACTTTGATAAGCTTAGCACCAAATATACAGCTTGCTTCAAGGCAAGAATTACTTTCTCTTTCTGGAGGATAAGCAAAACTAGCCCCGAACTGCCACATGGTATCATGGGAAGAACATGGGTTTTAGAGGCAGACAATCCTGGGTTAAAATCTCCATTCTGCCCACTGTCATTCATTTTTTTTTCATTCAGAGAAGATTCATCAAAGTGCCTCCCATGTGCTATTGCCCTCACAGGCACTGGGGATAAACAATGAATGGGAAGATGTGCCACTGTTCCAATGAATGAGTTCTTGAACAGTGAACGACATTCACTGATGAGAATAAACCCGTATCATGTAATGATACATTAGGTGAAGAATGCTATGAAGACAGTAAAGTGGGGTAAAGGGGTAGAGAGATGGTATCACAGTGGTGGCCAGGGATGATGTGATGTGTTTTAGATGAGGGAATCTGGAGAACCCTTCTGCCGAGGTAACATTTGAGTGGGGACAGAAATGAAGCGAGAGGTTGCATCATGCAAATATCTGGAGGAGAAATGTACCAGAGAGTGTTTTTCAAAGCACAAGCACATTAGGATCACCCTGGGAGCTATTAAGACATGACCAAGCCCTACTCTAGAATCCTGGAATTAATTGATCTGGGGTGTGGCCTGGGAAGTCCTTTGAAAAACTCCCCTTTCGTTACAGGGGTTGATCATTCTGTTGTCTCTACTTTTGTGTATGTTTGAAATGCTTCATAATAAGCTGGTTTGTTGTTGTTTTTCTTTTCAATGTTAAAACTTCCCAGGAGATTCAAATGGACTTGCTGGGTTTTAAATCACTGTAGTAGGGGGAACACTGAGTGCTAAGTTCCTGAGTCAGGCTAAGCTTGCCTTGTTTTCCAGGAAGAGCCAAAAGGATACAGGACTGGGGTGAATCTATGGTTGGAGAGTAGCCAGGGGCCAGGCCCCACTTACTAGCTGGGTGATGTTATTCAGTTATCTTTTCATTTTGAAATCCCAGCTTCCTCATTTTCAAAACAAGGATAATATTTACCTTTCAGAATTACTGACCTCTCAACAGTCATCAAATGAAATGGTATATGGCACAATGGTATTTCTTTTTTTTCTTCTTTTTGTGTTTTATTTCTAACCAGTTGCCAAGTGATGCTGAAGCTACCAGTCCAGGGACTATACCCTGAGTACCACCAATGTATGGGAACCATCTAGAATGGTGCTGGGGGGTGGAGAGTCCTAGAGAAGCAGTGGAAACTGAAAGGTAAGAGGGAGAAAGAATATCTTAAGACAAAAGCAACACCATTTGAAGACTCACTCTCCTGATTTTTAAGTTAGTGGCCACCTGGGGGAGTGAATGTTGACTTCTGAGCTGTGCCAAGAAGTCTCCCTGGTAGAGAAGGGCCACAGGTCACTTACAAAAGCGTTCCCAGTGATCTGCAGTCAGGTCTCCTTGGAGCTCTGGGCCACATCACCATGCCAGTTGACACTGTGACATGCCTACAGAGAGTGTGAAATCAGCAGGCAGAGCTTTGCACCCTCAATTTAGACCAAGTAAGTAGTGGTCTGAGCTGATGGGGTTAATGGCTTGACTTCTTAACGTTTTTAAATCTGAATGTCTGGCGCTGTGAGAAGGGACTGCCTGCAGTGTGCCTTTGTCCTTTAATGGGCCTTCTAATCAAGAAGTTTGCTCAGGAGCTGAAGGCTCTTTTCCAGGGACTGTTCTTTTCTATGCTGTGTACCTACTAAAATACAAAAAGCCTGGCATTCCTAGGAAAATGGTGTTTAGCCAGGCTGGGCTAAGGGAAAGTTTGGCCTTTAGGTGAGAAGCACAGATTTAAAACTCCCACAAAAGGGGCGCCTGGGTGGCGCAGTCGGTTAAGCGTCCGACTTCAGCCAGGTCACGATCTCGCGGTCCGTGAGTTCGAGCCCCGCGTCGGGCTCTGGGCTGATGGCTCAGAGCCTGGAGCCTGTTTCCGATTCTGTGTCTCCCTCTCTCTCTGCCCCTCCCCCGTTCATGCTCTGTCTCTCTCTGTCCCAAAAATAAATAAACGTTGGAAAAAAAAAATTTAAAACTCCCACAAGAACAGGTTTACTTCAATGGCTGAGAAGTTTCCACTAGCACCCCACAGATGAGATCATAATCGTCAGGAGTGTCTTCACTTCCAGATTACAGGAGTGTTCTGCCCCCTTCTCTCACCCTTTTACCTCTCTGCTAAGGGAGGAGTAGCTACCGCCATGAGTGACCTAATGATTATTGGACCTGGGACACTTATGGAGCCACATTTTACTAGTGGGCAGGGCCACCATGTCTGAATGAGGAGCACCCATGTGTGGCATTCTTCTACCTGCCACAGACTGAGGCCAGCTCTTGTGCTCTCTTGCTCATGCTCTCTCTCTCTCTCTTTCTCTCTCTCTCTCTCTCTCTGTGTGTGTCTCTCTCTCTTTCCCTTTTTCCATATTTCTGAGCAAGCAGGTGGATGGATATATCAGAGCCTCAGGTCTTCCCCTCCTCACCTCTCTCTCCTGATGAGCATGTGGTGTGAGACTGTGTGAGAATGCTGGTCCCAAGGTTTAAGTTGGGACTGAGAGGAGAGGGCTGAGTAGGACCTCCCACTCCTGTCTTGCTATAAGCCAGGCTTCATACCCTCACCCTGTCTTTCACCAAATTCCTCCATGGGGATCACAGGAGGTGACTATTAATAAAGCAGAACTCTGATTTTCATTGGGCCTTCGGGACTCTGAGAGAAGAAGTGACTTGTCAGCAAAGATTTGGACATTCTGGATCCTTGGACACAATACCATACCAATTGAAGCAGGGGCTGAATTGGAGCAGTGTCAAGTGCAATATGGTTCTTGCTGGGTCTTCCAACCTGCTGTTGACATCAGAGTCACCACCTATGGGTGGAAGAAGAATTCTAGGGGGCCCTTCAGTGGGAATAGTCTGTTACTTCACAAGCTCACAGTCCCTGGACATAATTTTGTGAGGCTATTTTATCCATCAGGGAAATTATGTAAATGAATGTATTCATGTAAGAAAGGGAGCATCCATGCAAATACGAACCTTTGAATTTTAGTCTGGGACTTTTAATGTGTTTCGTTTTTTAGTGGGGGAGAGAGGGAGAGAGAGAGAGAGAGAGAGAGAGAGAGAGAGAGAGAGAGAAAGAGAGAAAATATGAATGAGCCAGGGAGAGAGGCAGAGCGGGAGACAGAGACAGAATCCTAAGCAGGCTGCATACTCAGTGCAGAGACCCATGCTGGGCTTGATCTCATGACCCTGGGATAATGACCTGAGAGGTAAAATCAAGAGGTGCCCCTTTAATGTGTTTTTACGACCCAGAAAAGCTTAGATGGGGTGCCTGGGTGGCTCAATCGGTTAAGTGTCTGGCTTTGGCTCAGGTTATGATCTCACAGTTTGTGAGTTTGAGCCCCACATTGGGCTCTCCGCTCTCACTGCAGAGCCTGCTTCGGATCTTGTCTCTCTCTCTGTCCCTTCCCAGCTCTCTCTCTCTCCCTCTCTGTCAAAAGTAAAGAAACACTAAAAAATTAAAAAAAAAAAAAAAAAGACCCAGAAAAACTTAGAGATAGACTTAACCACCTTATTTTGCCATTTAGTTTAGGATAGATACTTCTCCATAGCTACCTTTGGGTGAATGAAAACTCCAAAATATTTGTTCATGTGCTTGTTCAAGCAGTCTTTAGGACCTATTGTGTGCCTGGCATATGCTAAATCCCGGTGATACCTGATGAATAAGACAAAGTTCATACCTTCAAGAAGCTTTAAGACAATAAAACAAGCACTTTATATGTTATATAGATCTCAGTTTCTGACCTTTATCATTTTTTTTTTTTTCTCTCTTGGAACATCTTTTAACATTTCTTCCAGAGTAGGTCTGCTGCTGCTGATTTCCTGCAGTTTTTATTTGTTTGAAAAACTTTTTATTTCTCCTTCACTTATTTATTTTGAGAGAGAACAAGGGTGAGCAGGGGAGGGGCAGAGACAGAGGGAGAGAGAGAATCAGAGCATTGTCAGCACAGAGCCCAACGTGGGGCTCAATCTCACGAACCAAGAGATCATGACCTGAGCTGAAACCAAGAGTATGTCGCTTAACTGACTGAGCCACTCAGGAGCCCCTCTCCTTCACTTTTGAAGGACAGTTTCACTGGATATAGCATTCTAGGTTGGTGGATTTTCTCTTTTAATACACTATATATTTTATTCCACTCTCGTTTTACATGGATGGTTTCTGACAAGATGTCTGGTGTAACCTGCGTCTATGTTCCTCTATAGGTCAAGATTTTCTTTTTCTTTTCTGAATTTAAATAGGATATATTTTGCTAACTAACTTGGATGTAAATTAAAAATAAGTTAATTAAAAAAAATAAATAGGGTATATTTAAGTTTTTTTTTGTTTTTTTTTTTTTTGTATTTGTATTTGTCCCGCATGGCGTGCTCAAGATGGGCAGGTTTACTTTGAAGGGTGGTCTGAGCCTGCACAGTAAACACCCATGTGATTCAAAATAAAACCTAAATATGACTATGACACAAAGTTTCCTCTCTTACATGTGTAATTGCAGTACGACTCATTGGCAGTTCAGAGTTTTCCGGAGTTGTATGTTTTGGAAGTGGTGGTAGCAATGGTTTCGAGCAGGGATCACCAGACTTTTCCTCTAAAGGGCCAGTGAGTAAATATTGGAGGCTTTGTGGGCCAAGAGGCAAAATGGAAGATATTATGTAGGTGCTTATATAACCACCTAGAAATGCAGAAACAATCGTTAGCTTGTGGACGGTTCAAAAATAACCAACAGGACAGATTTGGCATCACCTGGCTAAAATATGTTTCTGACGCCTGATTGCTCTGTCATTTTAGGATTTATGAGCCTGAGACTCTAGCTGGGTTCTCAGTTTCCTCATCTGTAAAGTGGAAATAATTCCTGTTCTGCCAAATTTGTATGGGGATCCAATGAGAAGATACATTTTGAAACACACAGTAAATTAAATGGTTTTTGTTGTGAGCCATAGCTAAGTGTATACGTCCTACCCAATATACTCCCCAGAGGCCTGGTTTATACCTGTTGTCCTGGTGATATTTTTACCACATCCCTTTCACTCTCAAAAGTATGCTGGTTGGAATGATAAATAATACGGTCATCCTTGCTATAACTATATGCACTTCAACAGCTTTCTTATTTATCCAACGGTATGTTTGGAGAGGTCAGTGACAATCCAGAGGCAGTATCACAGACCATGACCTCAGCTGTCCGATCACTGGCTGCAAGGCCAGGTTCTACGGTCATTATTTGAGTGACTTTAGGTGAGTTTCACAGACTTTTTTTTTTTACAGCTCTAATGAGGTATCATTTGTATACCATAAAATTTACTCAGTTTAAGTGTACAGTTCAATGAATTTTTGTAAATTTGTGGAGTTATGCAGCCTTCATCACAGTCTAATTTTAGAACATTTGTGATATCCCCAAAAGACACTTCTTGTGGTTGTTATCATTCCCAGTCCAGACAGCCACCAATCTGCTTCCTGTCTCTGTAGACTTGCCTTTTCTAGAAATTTCTCCGAATTCCTTTAGCCTCAGTTTCCTTGTCTGAAAAATGGGTTTCCTAATGAGCCACACTTCATATTACCATTGTGTGGATTAAGTGAGATAATCCGATATCAGTCCAGTGTCCGGTATTCAGTAAGCACTCAGTGAATGTTAGCCATCATTATTATCTTACCTAGCTATGTGCAATCCTTAGGGATTAAACCTGCCATGTTTTCGTAGAGAGATCTAAAATATTAAACCAGATTTACGCAACTGCCTTTTTTTTTTTTTTTTAATGTTTTTATTTGTTTTTCAAGGGGAGAGAGAGACAGAGCATGAGTGGGGGAGGAGCAGAGAGAGTAGGAGACACAGAATCTGAAGCAGGATCCAGGCTCTGAGCTGTCAGCGCAGAGCCCAATGCGGGGCTTGAACGCACAAACTGTGAGATCATGACCTGAGCCGAAGTCAGACGCTTAACTGACTGAGCCACCCAGGCGCCCCACAACTGCCTTTTTTTTTTATCTTGATACACCCTTCCAAGTGGCAGCTGTAGCTTGATTCCTGTCATTAGAATTGATGCTCTTTGGTGAAAAATACTTACTTTTTGTAACTTCAGAGCCTGTTTACTTGCCACAGAGTGGCTGGAGTTGGTCAGCTTCCACAGTCAAAGTTGAGATCTTGTCCCCTCCTGAGGGATGGGAATGAGCTCTTCTTTGAGAGGTTAAGAAAATTCAGCACACACTCAGAGGTGCATTTTCAGGATTAGACAAATGTGATTTATCAAGACTGTTCACAGTCAGTGAGGTCAATGCAGATGAACATCATAATTTACAGAGATGGGGTGACACCTTTCTGGATCAGGTGGGGGAGAGGTAAAGGAGGTCTAACAGATTAGTCCTCTGAGGGAGCTGCAAATGTCAAATGCAAACATTGTGACATTTTGGCATTTCTCATATGTAAACACATGAGCTCTTACAGAATTTACCCTGCTCAGGACAAATAAGTGTGCTGTTGGCAGTAGTGTTTCTCAAAATATGTTAACCTTATAAATGCAGTTGAAAATAAAATGTCCAGTTCTTTTATGCATTTGAATCAGCACTAAGAAATATAACAATCTGATGTTTAGACAAGTGCCCCAGAATAACAGAGTATTTTAAAAATTACTGATTAGTGATATCAGTAGCAAATCACCAAACCCTGTCCCCACACCTCCACCATTTCTTCATTTATAAAGTGGAGATAATAATATGCTTACCTCACGGGATTATTTTATGTATTAATCACCAAGCACAGTGCCTGGCTTCATACTCCATAGATGTTAGTTTCTCTAAAAAATGTGCATTATGTTACAGTTCTGAATCCTCAAGTATTTAATATGGAAAAGGGGATCATCGTACCCACCTTATGAATGACAATGACATCTAATATCTGCTAAGTACTTATGTGTGAGGCACAATGGTAAGGATTTTAGATGGATTAGCTCACAATCCTCATAATCATCCCCTTAAGTACAAATTCATTAGACCCACTTTGCAGCTGAGGAAAGCAAGGCTAGTGGGTAGAAGAGCTTTGACCCTACTGGGTTGTGACTCTGAGCCCATGCGGTAACCACCATGGGGTATTTTCTGGTTTTTGAGATGACTCTGGAATAATACACGTAAAGATAGCAAAGCACTAGTCCGTTGAAAGTTCTATTATTCATCCTTTCCCATTCCTGCCTTTCTCCTGCTCTGGATCTGAATCTCTACAGAAGAGGCATCTAAAAAATATTCCTCTGGCTGCTTGGAGGCCTGTTAGACAAACACACCAGGCTTAAGGCCTCAGGGGAGCATCTCAGTGGGCGGTCCATTCTGGGTGGTCCAGGGAAGGAGCAAGAGCACTGGCTTGGGGACCAGAAGGAACAGGTTCCCGTCCAGGCTTTGCAACCAACAGCTTCATCAGTGGGACCCTTGGCAAGTCACTGACCTCTTTTACGTAAAGGTCTAAGGCCCCTTCTGGCTCTAAGATGCTATGTGATGGGTCTTCTTTATCTTAATCATTAGATTGTGGTTTGGAGCAATGGTTTGAAGGAAATGTGCAGACAGTAGGGCTAAACAGGAGACACTGAAGGAAGTAGAAGGGCCCATGTCACCTTCTTTCTGGCTGTCCCAAGTACTAGCTGTGGGACTCAAGCAAGTAATTTAGCCTGTCTGAGATAATTTCTTCACATAAAGATGGAGATAACACTAACATCCCCATCTCTATCACAGAGCTCTGTTAAAGATTACATGAGGTAATGAATATAAAACTGAAAACTGAACAATTACTAGTATTAGTAAAATAATTTATAGCAGGTCAAAGTGACCAGAAAACTTCAAATACAGAATGCATGGCTATTGCATGACTACTGACATCACCAGGGGGAAGTATGTTCCAAGCTCAAAAGCCAAGAATATGTGTATGCCCGATTTCTTCCCAGGGCCAAGGATACAGCAGGTCCTAGCAAGTTTGTAATTTTATAATAAAATTTATGTTAATTTCTTGTAATTATACTTTTTTCTTTTTTTTAAAATTTTTTTTTCAACGTTTATTTATTTTTGGGACAGAGAGAGACAGAGCATGAACGGGGGAGGGGCAGAGAGAGAGGGAGACACAGAATCGGAAACAGGCTCCAGGCTCTGAGCCATCAGCCCAGAGTCTGACGCGGGGCTCGAACTCATGGACCGCGAGATCGTGACCTGGCTGAAGTCGGACGCTTAACCGACTGCGCCACCCAGGCGCCCCTACTTTTTTCTGACCTAGTGGAAGGAGGTGGCACTTTCTATAACAGTGTGTGGAGTTTCAGATGTGCAAAATTAAATATACTTAATGTTGATTGACACTGGCCATGATCTCTTCCCTCTCTTCCTTGACAATGCATTGTAGCAATGCTTATGTACTTCTGTACCGTTTTAATGGATTTATACATAATAGTTTTTCCTTGTAAATGCATCTAAGTCTTATTAGCACTATTCTGGCCATCTGCTTTTCTACTTTAGAGTAATAATGCCAAGTAAAAACAAACCTGGACTCACAAGGAGAGACTTTTATCCAAAAGGATTATTGCAAAGTGGGGAGAGAGATTATTTTAATAGGGAGAACGCTTTGACCATAAGATCTGTGGATGTCTCAAGAATGAGGCAAAAAGAGTTTTTCTTTTATAGAGATGAGTAAACAAGGTGAGAAACCAGTGTGAGGAAGTGAGATAAAAGGTGGCATGCCTGGATAGTAGATCAGAGAATATTTTGCCCTGAGGCTAATCTGTTCTCAGGAGGGGCTGTATGCTGGCTCAGCCTGAGGGTGGGCCAACATTTAGGGGAAGAATGAGAGAAACTGAACCAGTCTGGTTCACAAGCATTTTGTTCTGATTGGATCAGTGGGGACAAGCAGTTCAGCTAATCATTTATGAGGCAATGCAAGGGAATTCAGAGCGTCTGTGTCTGGCCTTGTCACAGGTAAACAAGGGCAGCATCTGGGAGTCTTATCTAAGTCCTATGGGGAATGATGGTTCTTTGCAACAAGCTCTTTTCTGGAACACAAAGGAGAGGGGAGTTTCTTAACCTTCACTGTTCCCCCAAATCACAGGACTCCTGTAAAATTCATTGTTGGAAAGGATCATTTTTATCAATTAAGATTGCTTTTAGCTGCAAGTAACAGGAAACTGTACAAACAGTGACTCAAAGAGGGGTTTATTTTTCTCATTTAACAAGTAGAGCAGGGGTCAGTAGTTGATGGCACTGGTTTAGCTGATCAATGATGCCAGTAAAACAAGGAGTCTTTTTAGTCTTCCTCCTCATGTTTGGTACCTCTTCGTTACAAAATAGCTGCTGTAGCTCCAAATAGCCATAGTCAAACCAGTGTAGGAGACCGGCAAAGTCATTAGTTGTGTACATTGCCACAGAGGTTCTCTTAGCAAGAAAGAAGGCACTCTGTGCTACGGTAAATCTTCTGTTTCTTCTCGTCACTGTATTCTACACAAGGTATTTACTGATTCCCTACCACCGAATAATTTTTTTTCAATTTTATTCATACATGGAGAATTAGAAAAATATACACCAAGTTTTACAGCGTGATAAATAAATGGAGACATTCTTACAAATGATTTTCTGGAGGAGCTTCAGGAAAGCCAAGAATCTCTTGAGTAAACTTATTTGGAATCATTTATTGAATCATCTACTGAATCTTACACATAATGCAGAAAGTTTATATTTCTAATTTTAAGGAGATCTTACACATCAGTAATAAAAACTTTGCCCAAATCAAGCCAAGCTTTATTCCCTTTCCTATCAAACTATTTGCACAAACAATGGTACCCAATCCTGATGAGATGTTCCTGTGCTATTGGCAAGAGTATACATTGGTATAAATTCTTAAAGCCTTATAAAAAGCATGAAGAACCTTAAACTTATAAAAAAAGCATATAGAACCTTTACTAAAATCTATCTCTAAGGAAGCTTTCCTAATGAAAAAAATTAGATGGGGCTCCTGGGTGGCACAGTCGGTTAAGTGTCCGACTTCAGCCAGGTCACGATCTCGCGGTCCATGAGTTCGGGCCCCGCGTCGGGCTCTGGGCTGATGGCTCAGAGCCTGGAGCCTGTTTCCGATTCTGTGTCTCCCTCTCTCTCTGCCCCTCCCCCGTTCATGCTCTGTCTCTCTCTGTCCCAAAAATAGATAAACGTTGAAAAAAAAAAATAAAAATTTAAAAAAAAAAAAAGAAAAAAATTAGAATTATGGACCAAGTTGGTCCATCCGAAATAATAATTATTCCAGCAATATTTATATTTATAAAAATATTAGAAACGAAGGACTGAATGAGAATAACTAAATTAGGTCTGATCTCTCCATAGAGAATACAAGTTGTTTAAACCATATTATTCCGATTTTGTAACATATAGAAGTATTTATGTACTTAAAAGAAATATGTCAAATATTACCAATAGATCTTTGTGGATTATGGGGTTACATGTCATTTACATTTTCCTTATTCAGTTTTTTGCATTTTCCAATTTTCCTATAATGAATATTATTTCTACAGTTATAAAAAATTCACTTTATTTTTTAAAGGAAAGTAAAATCATGTGTATGTTTGCAGAGATCCTTGTCAGAAAGAAATAATAGGTGAAAAGGTGCATTGATCCAAGAATTTTGGTGGGCTGTTACTTGAAAAGAACATTTTATTGATAGACAAGGGAAGTGTTGTTACCAAGCATTTTGTTCCTCTGGAGTCCTGGCATTTCTCAGTTCTGCCACGAAGGGAGTGTTTAAAGGAAGTTGTAACAATAGTTCGTTCTTCTGTATTCACGTAAATCACATCGTTTTATTTTTCTCTTTCTAAGAGGGCTTTCTGTTTTTCTTTTCTGTGATATGTATAGGACTGAGGTCACTAAGGACAGTAACTAAATTCAGAAGGGGAAGGGAACCAGTGTAAGGAAACAGTTTGTCTTAAATTATCCAGATAACCAAAGTTAACTCATGTAAGCTGAGATCATTATCTCAATGCATAATTATCCCTTTTGCTCAGTATGTACAGAAAATGGGGCCCCAGCATTCCTGAACAGGGAACTGTCTCTCTTCCAGAGATGATTAATAAATGTATGAGTATGTATAAACCCTCACTGTCTTCCCATCTGTGTGAGGGGAGGGCACAGGAGGGAGGAGGAGGTGTTTCTCCTGATGTTTGTCTTTCTTTTGGGGTATACAAACTAGCAGATCTAAATACTTCGCGTGCTGTGCTCACAGCATGTGAGGTGTTTAGATCTGCTAGTTTGTCATTTGCTGGTTGGAAACCTTTGGTATAAAGTCACATACTTTTAGAGCTGGAAGAACTTTATGAATTCCATTTCAATTGCATCTTCCATTTCTTACCAGTTAATTTAACAGATAGATGAGATTCTTAAACTAGGATATGTTTTGCCCTGGGTTATGCCCCCTGAGCCAGGAAGCCCTTGTAGCCTCAAGATCTCTACAAAGCTTCACCATGTTTACCTCTTGAATTCACATGTTCGATTAGTCAATAACATTGAGCCAATAACATTGCTTTAGCACATGGAAGAACCTGTCATTCTAAAAGCATCATTTTTGTTTTATTTGTTTGCTTTTGCATGGAAGTTAATCTAAAAGCCTTTGGTTTAATCTTAACAGTAAAGCCTTTAGGCAAGGGGAGGGTCAGGAATTGTTAGTTGCCATTGTAGGGAAAGTGAAATGCATAACATGGCCAACTCTAGCCCCAGAACCCTCACCGAGGAGGATATGGTCTCACATGAAGGAAAAAAAAGGCCGCAGGTGGGGGGGGGGGGGCACTCTCATCCTTTGGAATCTAGAAATGGTCTCTCTCTTTTTTTTTAATAAAGAGGACTAATGTGATTTGAAGCTGATGTTTTATACACAAGTTCTTTACATAAAAAGGAAGTTGTTGACAAATTCTTTCTTGGCATTGATAAAAACAATGTGTTAGGTTTCATTATGCCATGGATATCTAAAATAGTAACCTGTCCCCTGAGCATTAGATGCCTATATGACACTCCCACTTGGATGTTTAATAAGCATCTTAAACTCAAAAGTAGAATTCTTGATATCCCCATAGCTCACATATCACCTCTTCCCAAGTGTTCTCTATCTTAGAGCATGGATCTCTCATTTACCTAGTTGTTCAAGCAGAGGTTCTAAGTAATTCTTTACTTTCTCTTCTCCACAGGCAATCTGTCAGCACTTCTTGCTAACATTACTTCTAAATATAACCCTAAATCACTGACTTCTCTCAATCACTGTTGTCACCTCCTTGTTTAAATCACCATCATCTCTTATCTGGACCATTGCACTGGTCTTCAAACCATCTCCTTGCTCCCTTATGATCTATTTTCTACCAAGCATCAAGGATCATCTTTTTATTTAGTGTTCCTCTGTTTAAAGTCACTCATTGGTTTTCCTTAGTAATTAGAACAAAATCTTTATCCCATCACCCTGGTTTACAAAGCCCTGTGGAGTCTGGACACCACTGTCTCTCTGACCTCAGCTCCTACCACCTTCCCAATCCACAGTTCTCTGGATCTTATGACTTCCTGTTTTTTGAGCATGAAGGTTCATAAATGTGAAGGTCTTCCCTATACCAGGAATGGGTTTTCCTTATCTTCCCATGGCTGGTTCTGTCTAATATTTAGAATAAGATGTTCTGATAAAGTTATCCCTCATAGAGGTCTTTCCTGATTACTTGATTACGTAGGACACCCCTTGCCCCCAAAACAGGCACCACTGATGACATAACTTTCCTTATATACTATTCAAATTACCTAGATAGCATTTATAGCCACCGCCACCACCACCACCACCAATGTCTACAATAAATGTATGATCCACTAGAGCAGGGGCCTCATCTGCTTTTTCATTATTGTGTTACCAAGACCACAGAGGAGGTACTCAATAATTGGTGTTGTATGAACATCTGCTTTTCATATGCTGTGTCATCCAGCTGTCTATTTGGAAATCAATAGATTGTTTTGCCTGTTCTGTTTTTACAGCAGACGGGACTTTATGAGTATAAAGTCTTTGGTGTTCTGGACGACTGCCCTCCGGCTTTACTCGCAGATGTCTACATGGACTTAGACTACAGAAAACAGTGGGACCAATATGTTAAAGGTGAATAACATCTATTATTAAGAAAAAAAAATCTAGAAAGTAGAATCTATTGTTACTTATTCCAGCTAGTAGAAAGCAACAGGTTCAATTTCTACTATGTTATGTTTTATTTTTAATTTTGGCATGAAAGTCTTAAGTGTTGGGCTGAAACGTGATTCCTTTGTGATTCCTTTGTGATTCCTTGCATTCCCTTAGCTGCTACTCTCCAGTTTGCTCTGGGGGCTCCTTTGTTCTCACTGGAAGTTCAACATCATCTCACATATCTTGGTAGTCATAGGCAGCTTCTTGGAGGAGGTGGTGTCCAAGCTTTGTTTTGGAAGTTGAATCAAAGTTTTATCAACAAGAAGAATGCATATAGGTGAGAGGGTGAGAAGGTGAGGGGATGGGGGACTTGAGGCCATCTGAGGCCCAGGGAACAGCATGAATAAAGGGAGGAAGGCATGAAACAGCATGGTATGTTCAAAAACTGTGAGCAGTTTGGTTTTATTATGTTATTGGGGTAGCAGAATGTAGAGCTAAGGCAGGAGGAAGGTCCAGAGCTCCAAGGCTCCAGTTCTTAGATTTTGCCCTGAAAGTCAAGGAGGAGGGGAAGGGTGATGCCCTGAAGGAGAATGCCACCTGTGAAAGGCATTAAATAGGGGTTCCTCCTGTCACTTAAAGGTGGGAGTGGCCTCTGCCAAATCAGTCACAGTGGAAGAGAACTGCAGAACTAGCCAAGGTGCATGTAAACTCTGAAAGACCTTTGCTATAGTCAGGACTTTTGGTTGCAAGCAACAAAAAGTTAACAAATGCCAGTGTAAGAAACGGAAAAGAGTTTATTGGTTTCATGGCATTGAAAAGTCCAGGGGTATCTGACTTCTAGGACAGCTGCATCTAATGCTTAAATAACTTCTCCATCTCGACTCAGTTTTCTTCTGAGTTGACCTAATTCTTAGGCAGATTCTTATGTCATGGCAAAGATGGCCACCAGAAGATCCAGGCTTATAGTCTAACCATATAAATAATAACCCCACAGGAACAGGAAGGAGCATTCCACTTTCCTGCTCACGGCAGCCAGAGCCCCAGAATTTGCTCTCATGGCCTCCTGTGGATGTTTGTCATGGTTGTGGTCTCCTAGTGTTTTCCAGTACCCTTTCTATCTAGGAAGAACTGTGATACTTGTCCATTCAAGGGAGAAGCCAGATGTTCTCTGTCCCAGTCTCCTCAGGGGTGTAATATAGATGTTGCCAGTAAGACACACATGCAGCTTCAATGTGAGAGAGAACTGCAGCATGTAAAATCAATTTTCTGGTGATGGTCAGGGCTAAGGTGTCTGACACTGGGAGAAACAGTTGCAGAGCCTCTGATGTTTGGTACTTGGCATCAGCCATTCACACTATGGTGTCTAGTCCGGTAGCAGCAGTAGTTTGGCTTCTCTGGAACAATCCTGAGGTTCTAAGCCCAGCTCTGGTCCTTCTAGATATTCTGTGAGCTACCTGAGGGCCTTTACTAAACCACAAGGTAAGACCCTGGCCAGATGCACCATCCCTGAATGAATCACTGTGGCTACATCTTGCTCATTTTCCCAGCCCTGAAATTAATGCTGAGTCAGTCCTGCTTAAACCGCATAGTCAAGGAGGGGAAGGGTGAAGGAGAATGGAGATCACTGGTTCAAGAAGGGGGAGGTGATGCTGAGTATGCAAAGGTCACAGATGTCTACTTCTTCCCTTCCTCTCAAGGGCTGTCTTTAGTCTCTTGTGGCACCAATGGGCAAGCTCTTTAATCCATGGTCTTCTAATAGATTTTCCTACCAAAGCTGAATTAAAGAATACTTTTCCCCCATCAGCATCTCCTTAAGGGTCTGTCATGGTTACTTCAGCAGCCTTGGCTTGCCTCCTTCTTTAAATAAATGCTTAGTATGAAGGCATACTGCACAGCTTGAGGTCAGAGGGTGTACATGCCATTGAATTCTTTTGCT
Organism: Herpailurus yagouaroundi; assembly: GCF_014898765.1. Lineage (NCBI taxonomy): Eukaryota > Metazoa > Chordata > Mammalia > Carnivora > Felidae > Herpailurus > Herpailurus yagouaroundi. The sequence continues at coordinate 5,995,053 of NW_024412420.1, read as the reverse complement.
CTCTCCAGCCAAGTTAGCTGCTATTTGCACACTATAGAACGATGAAATATTAAGGGAATCTGGTCATTGCAGTCATGGTAGTGTGTAAAGAAACAGGGGAGAGAAGCAAGACACTTAGGGTTAGCCACAGCTATGCCACTTCCTAGCTGTTTAGGAAGGACACTGCCCTGGCTAGAACCTTCATTTCCCAGTTGAACGCACTAGACTGGGTGACTCAGTTCAGGGCTAGCTGTAATAGGTCAAGAAATCTAGAGAGAAATCAAAAGCAAAACTACTGGTACTCTAGTGACATCTGCTGGTTGCCCTGATTTTAAAACCTGAACGTTTATTTTTGGGTGCCTGATTTTGTTCCATTGCATTGTATTTGAGAATCTTGCGTGTGCTATACAATGGACACGTTTTGTTATTTTATTTTTACTGTGTTTTAATGTCTACTAAACTCTGCTCTTGGGCAACAAGCTTTTAGCATTAATGAATCTTATTTCTCCTAGAATTCTGTGCCTTATGAGTTAGTGGTTTATCATTACCCTCAGAGATAATCATACCTAGGCTTCTTGTTAAATGAAGCCCAGAAAGCTTCCAGATACATTAACTTCTTTTGTTCTCCTTAGAACTCTATGAAAAGGAATGCAATGGAGAAACCGTGGTCTACTGGGAAGTGAAGTACCCTTTTCCCATGTCCAACCGAGACGTATCCTTTCTCAAGGCACATCACTACTTGACTTCCTAAGTGTTTCTGTGCCCCTTGGCTATTGCCCAGTGGTGTCATGCCCATGGCAATGTGGACAGTGTTGCCCTTTGATTCTTGCAGAAACATCTGCTGAAGCTGTTGCTTCTTGTGTGGCTTTTGGAGACCTCAGAGTGTGATTTCTGGGCCTGACCATGTGGAGCATCTATGATTGTGGTCACTGGAGGGCAGCTCAGACTTTCCTGAAAAGTTTTCTAAGGCTTGAATTTGTTGGCTCCAGAAATGGGGACCTGGAGAGAAGTTCTTCTAGTGTTTACAAATTTCCTCAATCTAGAGGTGGAAGTGAGCACCCAGGGAGGTAAAGTGACAGAGGCATACATACAGAGTGGGGACTGCAACTCACACCCTCACTTTTCCAGCCCTCCCCATCTCCTCTCCAGTTTGAGTGACCCCACAGCGATCCCTCCTTGACTGCTGGCTCTGGGTACTGGGGATATGTTTCTTCCCCAGTTTCCTCATTTATCATTAAAGCAGTTGAATGGAATGTGGGGAGTTTTAGCTAACAGTACAAGGTTCTAGGAGGCCCTCTCAGGACAAGCCTCCTATGGGGGATGGAATTTCAAGGACAGGCAGGGTGGGGGCAGGATGACTGAGGGGTGAGGTTTCCACTCCTTCACTGTCCTCTTCAATCACAGCAGTCAAGTGTTTTACACACTGAATTTCCATAGAAGATCCTTTCAGCAAAGGGTCTTGTGGATTAAAAAAAGTTTGGAGAGCCACTGAATTTCTAGCTCTGACATTATACAAGTTTGTATGTTCTTAAATAATTATTCACAAGAAAGAGAAGGAGCATGCGAGTGTGTTTTATAGAAAGTGTGTGTGTGTGTGTGTGTGTGTGTGTGTGTGTGTGTGTTTGCGTCTAAGTGTGTGTGTTTACCTTGGCTCCAACCAGATTATAAAATCCTTAGGGGTTTATTTCTTTTTTTTTTTTTTTTTAATGTTTGTTTATTTTTGAGACAGAGAGAGATAGAGCATGAATGGGGGAGGGTCAGAGAGAGAGGGAGACACAGAATCCGAAACAGGCTCCAGGCTCTGAGCTGTCAGCACAGAGCCCGACGCGGGGCTCGAACCCACTAACTGTGAGATCGTGACCTGAGCTGAGGTCGGACGCTTAGCCGACTGAGCCACCCAGGCGCCCCTTAAGGGTTTATTTCTTGCCCGCATACTGCTAGGTAGTTGGTACACACATGGTACATATTTCAACAGATCGTGGATTACTTCTTAGGTTTTATGTGGTTACCTCTGATCCTACCAACAACTGTGCAAACTGAGTTCCATCATCCTCATGTTGTAGTCAAGGGAACTGATGCAAAGAGAAGTCAGAACTTTGCTGTGGTTTACACAACTAGTGGGTGGCAGAGGCAGGTTCTGGTCCCAGGTGCAGCTCTTTCCAGAGATGGTGACCTTGACCAGGGCATGAGTCCATCTCTCTGACCTCACTGTGACACTGCTGGGTAGGTCTTAGGAGTGACACTTGGGGCTACTTGAAGTTCTATTTAATTGGCTTTCCAGGCCCCACAGTCCCACAGTGAGTTTCTCATATGCACATATGTCTCTCCACTAAGGGTTAAATTTTTGAGAACAGACAATAGCGCAGTGGAAAAGAACATTCATTTTGAGCCAGAGATCCCAGACTGAATGTGAGCTTATTCCCTGATTTGTTGTGTGATTTTGGAAAAGTCCCTTCGCTTCTCTGGACCTCAGTGACCTGGTGGTTCTCTGTTCATAGGCTCTATGGAAGGCCCAGCAACCTCCCAACCCTTTGAAGACCTTTGCCAAGTCTTAATAGATCAGCTGATTTTTCCTCAATGGAGTGTCAGGTGATATCTGTCACATGAGCTGAGCAAGTTTTGGGAGAGAGTAGGACAATCTTGGCTGTGAGGAAAGAGGCCTGGGGGAGGAAAGCCAGAGCCAAAGCAAATTCATTTCTCCCCCAAGACATTTGAGAACTTTACGCGTCAGTCCACAGAGAGCGGGGGCAACATCCCATCCTGCAGGCTGAGTGAGGGCTGGGACCACTGTGGGTGCCGCAGAGACTCTGAGGTGGCATGGGGCTATGGTTGTTGCTGTTATAGTAAGTATAATTGTGTTATACTTAGGGTGATTTTTTTTTTTAATTGTTTAGTCTTTGAATTCCTTCTAGTGCAAAACCTAAAATTCTATTGAGGCCTGTCTAGCTATGAAAGTCTAACTACGTTTGGGGGCCAGATCTGGGCTTGCATTCAGGTTCCAGTTGAGCTATGGGTCTTTGGCAAGTTTCTTTACTTTTCTGAGCCTCAGTTTTATCATCAGTAGGATGGGGATACTTACACCGAACTCACAGGGACCATTTCAGGATCAAAACTGGTACTACATGTAAAGCACATAGTAATGTCTGAATAAATGGTAACTCTCACTGCTTCTTAGGATTAAATTATCTTCTCTAGAATAGTGCCATAGACATAGTGAGTGTTCTACAAGTGTTTATTGAGATGAAATGGCTTTGTTATTTTTGGTGAATCAATGTTGACCCAGAGAGGACATCTACCTACTAAACATTCAGGTGCGTAGGTTTCTTCCTATGACCAGCAGGTGTAAGTAACATTGCTTGGCCATCCTCTGTGCATAGAAGTCAGCAACTAGAGCTTTGGAGGAGGGAAGGACAAAGTTTATGGGGTGCCTGTTCTGCCCTGGTTTCTCCATTGCCCCCACCAAGCATGCCTGCTGAGCAGTGTAACCCCCTTTCTCTACAGAGGGAAACTTAGCCTCAGAAACAGGGAGTAACTAATGCAGAATCACACCACTGATGAGTGATCAAACCTCTGATACCTCACAGTGCCTTCTTAGAGAAAGGAGGAGGGGTTTCTCTATATAATTAAAAGCATCAAGGACTCGTTCAAAGGTAGGTAAGGCATGCTGTCAGATGAGAACATCAGACAGTATGGGACACCATCTTACAGTGCAGGTAGAGAGACAGGGCAAGGAAGTGAAGTAACAGTATAAGGGAACAAATGCCAGGTGAGAGGAACAGAGTCCTCTCCCTTTGCCTCTGGCTTGTGGGGTTTCCTTCTGCCCATCTGTAAGGCTGGCATTGATATCATGCCTTGACTGGCAGTACAGTACATCTACATCCGGCAGCGGCAAGAGCTGGACGTGGAAGGGCGGAAGATCCATGTGGTCCTGGCCCAGAGCACTTCTGTGCCGCAGTTTGCTGAGAGGCCTGGTGTGATCCGGGTAAATCAGTACAAGCAGAGCCTCGCAATCGAGAGTGATGGCAAGAAGGGAAGCAAAGGTAAGGCCGGGGTGCATGTTGGTGCACTGACCAGGGCCACCTGTATCAAGGCCATGCTGATTGTGAGGCACGTAAAATTCATGGTGCTTATTCCCCGAGTTCAGAGGATGGGCACGTGTAGAAGACAACACCTGGAGAGAGACTCCATTCTCCCCCAGAAACTTGAGTGCGTGGGGGACATTTAGATCTGACTCAGCCCATTCTTTACGACTCTTGCACTGTCCGGATGAAATTAGAGCCAGAAGGTTTAGAGACTCTCACTTTAGATTGGTCCTCGGGATACATACATTGGGCCTGAGGGTGGGCAAGAAGGCTGGCAGCACTGTCTCTGAGGACGCAGCTCCTGCCCAGCAGAAACCCAGAGACTCAGGACTTGCCTCTCTGGAGTTCCAGCCCACGTGGAGAAAAGCTGTGAGCAGAGTAGGCATACGCAGCCGCCTACAGTACTGGAACAAGTGTGGCCTTGCATGTGAGGCAAAATCTGAAGCTTAGTTCTGACGCTTTTCAGATGTCACCTTGGACATGCCACCTAACTTCTCTGAGCCTCCATGTTATCATTTATAAGCTGGGTTTGTTCTTACCGACCCAATTGTACCATGAAGGTAATAAAGAGAGAAGTAATTAAATGAGATACTATATCCAGGTGTATAGAACATTGCCAGGTGTTTAATGAGTAGCAGCAAAATGTGCCTGTGACTGTGATTTAAAAATGTTTACATATAAATATTCTGGGAGACAGGGAAGAGAAGTCCTCCTGAATCCTGTGCTCCCTCCCTTCTTTCTGAATCTAAAAGGGGAAGGTTGGCAGGGTTTGTTTTTGTCTTTGTAACATTTTTCCTCCTCCTGAATTGTCTTTTCTTTCTCCTCTAGTTTTCATGTATTACTTCGATAACCCTGGTGGCCAGATTCCGTCCTGGCTCATTAACTGGGTCGCCAAGGTGAGATCCCAGGAGGCAGGAGGGGGAAGTGTCTTTGACAAATGTTGACTTAGTCCAAGGGGCTGTCAGGCTGAAGAGACATCCTATCTCAGGCCTAATGAGGCTCTTTTATGAAGCAGCTTGGTTGAGTGACTACAGTTAGGACTGAGGTTGCCAACACCCAGGATGTGGAGGCTGGGACAAAAGACAAAGAATCCTTAGCTGGAATGTCAGACCCTCCCTGCCGGCAACACCCTGCTGGGATCACTGTCTGGATCCTCCTGACAATAGCCTGCTCATTATAGAGAAAATGGGGCCTTTAGACCCTGCCCTGCTTATGGAGGAGTCTGGAAGGCTAACCTGGCTCCAGAGACAACCAGATGTGTCCAAGCCTGGAAGCCCCCAGTTTTGTTACTGATGTTGTGTTGTGTTTTGTTTCCCTGTAAGGAGAGGGAACTGCTGTGGTACTGGATCACTGCAGACTGCCTAGGGACCTGGCTTGATGAGAATCATTCAGCCTGCTTTGGAGACCTACTTCCTGGTGGGAGGGCTCAGCACATTCCCTGGAGAGTGAAAAGCGCACAGGCTTTGAGTCAAATACATGTGATTTTGAATCCTGGTCCTGCTTCTGTCTGTGTAATCTAGGGAAGCCATCAATTTCTTCCCTTTTAAAAATGGAGATGGATACTACCGACCCTGTAGAGTAGTAGTAAATAAAGCAGTGTCTGGGGAAAATCTTGTACACAGTTCGGCACTGACTAAATAATAAAATAGCCTAACCCTTTGCCCCCACAGCCTCACCATTTTCTAATTCTGTAAAAGAAGTCCTTTCTCTGATTTCTGTGGAAGAATCCCACAACCCAACCCAATCCCATTTCCTATGTTTTTTCTCTCCAAAAAATGGTGTCTCAGAAACATCTTAGCTTTTTACTAGTGAAAGCCAAGGCATACAACAGTGTCCCCTGTTGTCTAGTCTCGCCTGTGCCTTGGGTCTTCTGGCATTATCTGTAGAGACGTTCTGTTGAAATTGGACAGGGGACCTACTGTCATATTTATTATTCTCAAGGCATCTTTGTTTACCTTTGCCACATCCCAAAGAATCAGGAGTAATGTCTGTGAAGACACAGAAGTGACAAGTGTTCTTTCCTTTGCAGAATGGCGTCCCTAACTTCTTGAAGGACATGGCAAAAGCCTGTCAGAATTACCTCAAGAAAACCTAAGAAAGGGAACGAATGGTGTGTCCATGGAATGATGTCTCTGCAAGTGCCACAAGCCCACTGATGCTCAGCTTTTCTTTCACTATTCTATCTTCGGACGCCTGCACACTGTCCCACACATCGTCCCCAAGTGTGTTTGCCTGATGCCTGGCTTCCTTTGCCACTCTCCCCACCCCGGGACTGGCTGCCTTCTTCCACTATTGAATGTGGGTCAGATTAGGGAAACTTTTGCTTGTTTATTTTTAAAAAGGGAAGTCCTCAATAGGGGACACAATCATTCCATTGTGCCATCTTAGGGGGATGGGTGGGTGGAGAAACAACAAATGCAAGGGCAACCAATCCTGGCAAGCTGGCTCCTTCCCAGAATGTGACTTCTTGCAACCCAGGAGGGGCTGCTGGGATGCCATCCCCTTCAGACTGGACTCTTGGTGCATCAGACTGGGAGACACGTGCTGATGTCCGTTTGCCTGATGCTTTGGTGTGTTGATTTGGCTGGGGTCTGAGGTGATGATCCCGTAAGTCTTTCCACCATTTGTACTTGTAGAAGATCCTGAGCTGTTTTGATTTCAAACCATGTTGAAACACATGGCAGGCCTGATTACACACTTAATGTGATAGCCATGTTTTCTCATCATCTATGTCTGGGATTCTCCTTCCCACATGCCACTGGAGAGAGGCTGACCATACCTCACTAGCTCTGCATTTTATCAGAAACTGAGGCATCATGATGGCTCTCTGGCAGTTTGCAAAAGTCAAAATACTGTGCGCACAGCTGTGACAAAGTGTCTTTATATGCAATAAAATGAATTTCCCTTCTAGAATGTTTGGAGATTCTGAAGGGATAAGAGTTCACAACCAGGGAAATATTAATTAGTGGATTGGATGACTCTACAACTTTTTTCTCAGGAATTCTACCTAAGATGTCTGCCTCTTCTACCGCTAAAAGACGTCCAGTTTCCTGTTTTCTCCTGAATTTTGGTAGAGCAAGATATTCTGTGGCTCAAGGCATAGCCTTAATGATCTCAGGGAAAAATTGTAACCACTGTGTGTGATGGCACTGAACCCTGATTAGGGGTCATAGACATTTAGGATGTAAAGCCAGAAGCAAAGGATTTATTAAAATGTGATACCTCAGACTATATGTTTTCTCTCTGGGAAGAAAACAGATTGAATACCAATAAATACAACGTGACATAAATTTGTCCTGTTTGTAGTTTTCTTGGTACCTTGCTCCTTTTGTGAGAATGAACCAGTTGGGCCTCGTTTGTTTGCAAGACACATCCAACCTGAGTAATGAACTTGAGCATAAAAAAGAATTTTAGGTGCACTTACATGCAAGGCCAGGTGTAGGATGGACTCAGGTTAGGGTTGATAAGACTGACATTAGAATTTGGCTACATTTGTCTTCAGGTTATCTTTGACGTTGGGCTTTGTCTGGTGGCATGATTGCTGCTGACAGCAAAGGGTAGGCCTACATCTTCTCAGGCTCTTGGTGAGCCAAAAAAAGACAGCATTTCTTTCCAGTAGATCCCACACCATCTTATGACTCTCTCAACCATATGCCTGTCTGTTCCCCAGTCATTTTGGACATACGGATAGGCTTATACAAATAAGTGAATGCTTCATAAGTTTACCATAAAAAAAATTATTATCAGTAATATAACTGGAATTTAATTTTAGATAAGTGAAATCTAAAAGTCTCTTGTAACAGAGGGCCAAGTTGAAATTTTAAGTATAGAGTCACTGAAACACAGGCACAACGATTATAGTCTTTGAGCAGAGAATCGACATGAAATGGTGTCATGCAAACCATCTTTAAACAGTGTTTAATAATTTGTTAAGAACTCTGAGAACACGAATATGGAGTTTATAGGTAAAGTAGTACCAAAAAACAGTCACAAAGTTTGGGATAATTAGTAGAGTTTTGACTCTTTGGCATTTATGTGTGCTAATTTGGAGAAGACAGTCCTACACGGCATTGAAACGAGGTCCTGTGAAAAACTGAGAACCCATGAGCCAATAGTAAATGCCAGAGGTGCAGAAAATGTAGGACTGGTGCTCTTGAGGTTGCTCCCGATTCCTCAGGGCATGCCTCTCTATGAACGCTGGATGCATTGCTTGGAATTTGAAAGTTATATATTGTCATTCCTCTAGCACTTTGGTTCACTTACTCTTTTCCATTCTGTCTCTCCAAATGGACAATAAGATCTCTGGATAGAAACAGTTACTTCACTTTGATTACCGGCCCCTAGGGTTCTAGATAGTAGGCACTCAAGTGAGTGACTGATTTAGAGAGACTAAATGACACACACTCAGAAGGCCAAGACTATTCGGATATGGAGATCTAATTCGATTACATTAAACAACAATTCAGGCCAAATTATTTCCCTAGTCATTTTTTGTGTGTGTGCGTGTGGTGAGGGGGCTCTAGACTCCTCCGGTTCCCATTGGTCCTTTAAGGGGTGGCTTTGCTGGTGTGGTTACAGGTTATTTTCTAATGTTACAGAAATGGTACAGTCTGGACACAGTCCAGTTGGGATTAGTCAGGATATCAGGATTTTAATGAAAAACAAAAAATAGCACTACTGTTGGAGCTAAATTTTTTCCACAGGTGAATTAGTCACATTGCATAACAATCCAAAGCTATCGACCACATTGGAATTGATGGGTTCCAGCAAAGGGTCACCTCCCATGAACATGTTCCTATTTCACAATGACAGTCCTGGCCTGGCTCCCTGGCTGAGGTTCTTCACCCAGAGTCCCCATCTATAATGCTTGTCCTTCAAACCTCCTGCTTCCCAGCTGGATTTGGGAGACACAGAGCAGGAAGAGCCCGTTCAGTTCTTATGTTTCCAGTATCATCACACAGTTGGCTCGGAGAATTATCCTTAAAACTTAAAAGCTTTGAGACATGCATTCACTGAACAGCTATTTCTTGAGTCTGGTGTCCACCTGGCAAGGGGACCGACATGGCAGATCCTGGGATGGATGAGACAGGCTTGGTGTCTACCCTCACGGAGCTCGTGGTCTAGTGAAGAAGACACCGTGGACAAGCAGCTGAAAGACTGATGAGTTTTGAGAAAGGGCAAGTAAAGGGCAAGAGTTTTGAGAAAGTGCCAGAGGTTGTAAAACTGGGGGCACTAACCAAGTTTGAGGGGTCAGAGAAGAACATGCTGTAGTGGGCTGCCTGTAGGCTGGAGAAGAAAACTGATCTGCGAGGAAGGAACCATTTACATAAAGCTGCTCTGGTAGGAGAGCCAATCACATCTGAGGAAATACCAAGGCCAGTATGGCTGGGGCAATGGGAAGGACGGAGAGGCATCTCACGTGTGGCTGAAGAAGCAGGCAGTTACATCGTGGGTGATCGTGACAGCCATGGCAAGGATTTTGGACTCTATACCCAGAACACCAATAAGCTTTGAAGTATTTTAGGCTGACCTAAAAAGCAGTGACCTGATGAGTTTAATCATTCTTTTTTTTTTTAAACGTTTACTTATTTTTGAGAGAGAGACAGAGAGAGAGTGAGTGCGTGAGCAGGGCAAGGACAGAGAGAGAAGGAGACACAGAATCGGAAGTGGGCTCTTTGCTGACAGCAGAAAGCCCGTTGTGGGGCTCAAACTCATGATTCGGGAGATCACGACCTGAGCCAAAGTTGGATGCTCAACCGACCGAGCCACGCAAGCACCCCAAGTTTAATCATTCTTAACAGCTGCTCATTCCCTCCCCCCTCCATGGTTCCTTCTTCACTACATGGAACAGTCCGTCCAACACTGTCAACGGGGTACTCTCCAAGGTGCTTTAAGCCTTGTCACTTGGAATCCTCTCCACTGTCAGGTAGAAGGCACAGTGGCTCACACCCAAATCTAGTTTCCGAAGTGGAGCATCAGCCTCTGAAGTCTAACCAGAAAAAGAGAGGCAGAGAACCTCATGGTCCATGCTGGTGTACCCCACACCCTCCAATGGGTGCATCACACAGACCACACGAGCAGAACTGTCGGGATCTGGAGGTGGGAGAGCAAACAGAAAGGCATAAAAAAGGTAAGCAGGTCTGCTTTCTCCAAAGTTTCTTTTTCTACACTCCTCTTCCTCGTGAGAAGACAAACATTGTTTGCGTAGGTTCTCAGAGTTTAGAGCTAACAAGACAGGAGGGCTTCAGAAAAATTATTTATATTGCTAATCTACTTGTATGTTTTTGTATGTGTCTGTGTGGATACACATTATATGTACTCCACTTCATAAGACAGAAAAACGGAACAACTAAGTGGCATTACCACGATAAGCCAGGTTGGATGCTAGGCAGAGGAGTTCATAAAGGTGGAACAGATTCTTCCACTGGGGACACAGCAGTCTGGAGAGGACTGAAATAGGTGCACAGTTTATGATGATAACAATGGGATCACCAGCACATGGAAGGAAAACATGTAGTATTTTAGGACTTCGTGGCAAACTGCGGTTAAGACAACAGGTCCAAAATCGAATTGCTTACACCAAGCCCCACTCCCCCAATGAAGATGTAACTTAATTACAGTTATGGCTCACCCACAAATGGAGTCTTAGACCCGTCAATCAGGAATCACCTGATCAATCCTAGTTAGGTAATCTGCCTGACAAACCCGTGCCATCCCCTAAAGGAAAAGTGACCTTGCAATAACCGCGCTGCTCTGTCGTCTAGCATAATTCTCGCGTTCTCACTCCCTTCTTCCTTTTATTTTGTACAGCTCCTCGGAGCTCCTTTCAATCTGTTAGACTGGATGCTGCCCGATTTGAATCGAGTTTTGTTCACATACGCTCTTAAAAGTTCTACCATGCCTCAGTCGATCTTTTACCAGCTCTGGTCAGAAGAGGAAACAAAAGGAGACCCCCAGGAGCCCCCAGGGGCAAGGAGCCACCAGCACCTACCTGCTGAACCCCCTGAGCCTCTGCTTTCCCGCTGCCTCTGGACGCTGTACGTCCCTGTTGGATGCTAGCTCTGCAGCTCTCAAGGGAGGTGTTTCAGATTTGACTCGAGCATCTCTCTCCGGACTGAGTCCGGACACTGGCTGAGTCAGATCGGGCCCAATTTAGAAACTGGACGAGGCACAGGGTGGGCATGGGTATGACTTAGAAACTAAAACAGACTAGGGGCCGGCTGGGTCCAACATAGAACCCTGGGTGGCTGGCTGTGAGGAGACTGGGCCACGCTTAGCACGCGGACCAGGTCGGAGGGGCCTACTTCCGTCTTAGAAACCGGAAGGCTCTGGGGCTGAACTGGGTCCCACTTAGAAACGGGACCGGGTGTGCGCGGACTGGGTCCTGCTTGGAAACCGGACCGCGGGTGGGGGTGGGGGGGCGTAGAGGGGCCTGCTTCGAAACCGGACCGGGTGCCCATGGACTGGGTCCCGCTTAGAAACTGGGTCCTGCTTAGAAACGGGACCGGGTGGGGGCGGACCGGGCGGAGGAGGACTCGGTCCCGCTTAGAAAGCGGACCGGGTGGGGGCAAATCGGGTCCCACTTAGAAACCGGGCCGGGTCCTGCTTAGAAACCTGACTGGCTGGGGGCAGACGGGGCGGAGGCGGACTTGGTCCCGCTTAGAAACTGAACCGGGTGAGGGCGGATCGGGTCCCACTTAGAAACTGGGCCGGGTGGGGGCGGACCGGGGGAGGCGGACTTGGTCCGGCTTAGAAACCGAACCGGGTGGGGGCCGAGCGGGGCCAGTGTGTGGCCTCAGGTGGATGAAATGTTGTTTTAAGCCTGAGCAAGCAGGTTAGCCTTACCAAAGGTAATCTTGAATTACTGTGGCCGCAGTGGAGAACTTCTACATAAAGCTCATCCATTCAGGAGGTGCCCTAGAGCCAAGCACTCACTATAGGGGTAGGGGGAAAACTGTTTTTCCTCCTCTAAAGTTTCAGGTGGCCAGAGTGTGACCCTCTGGGACACGCCACACACTCCAGGGCCTGCGGATGGGATCCTGAGGAAACTGGCAGAAGCCTGTGAAAGGTAAGAATTCTTAACCAAAATTAGCTTTGCCGTTTCCATCTGTCTGTGGGGCCTGGCTGAGAGAAAAAGGTAAAGTTTCATGTTGTCCCTACCCTTCTAAATTCAGATTGGCAGGCAAAAAACATTTGTTAAGAGTGAGGTCTTTGCATTGCGACTGGTGAACGGCGCTTTTGTATACTCATTGGTTGTCAAACCCTTCCCTCCAGGGACAGCTATTGTCTCCTTGTTTGTCTCATTTTGGGTCCTGAGAATATGGCTTGGCAACAGGTTGGGGACCCTGATAATATAGCTGTACAGAAATGTGGGATGCTCTCCATTTGTGGCTGGGATCCTACCCACTGTTGCCAATTCTTAGGAGAATGGTCTTTCTTTAGGTTATCTCTGGGGGTGGCTGTGGGTCTTGGAGCATAGTATCTGTGCCTGTGGTCCCTATGGGGTTGTTCCTTCATGATGGGAAAATTTATTGCTTGTCCAAGACTGAAATTTGACAAGGTATGCAAAAGGATTTTTTTTCTCACTTTTCTTCTTTTTTTTTTTTAATTTTTTTTTTCAACGTTTATTTATTTTTGGGACAGAGAGAGACAGAGCATGAACGGGGGAGGGGCAGAGAGAGGGAGACACAGAATCGGAAACAGGCTCCAGGCTCTGAGCCATCAGCCCAGAGCCCGACGCGGGGCTCGAACTCACGGACGCAAGATTGTGACCTGGCTGAAGTCGGACGCCCAACCGACTGCGCCACCCAGGCGCCTCTCACTTTTCTTCTTTTTAAAGTAGTTCTGTGGTCAGTCATTGGCCAAAGTGGAAGCTGATATTTAGAGCCTGAAAAGAAATTTGTTTTAGGCCTTACCCCTAAGCTAAATGATACTATGGACCCAGAAAGAAGAAAAACATCTTGCACCCTTGTCTAAGGATTTACTAAAGCATTCCGAAGACACATGGCTCTGAATCAAAACATAGGAATCTCCTGATTTCCATCTTAGTTGAAGGTCTCCCTGATGTAAAGAAACAAATTGAGGATAATGTAGTTGGATGGGTGGGACAGTCTCCATATCATTCTGGTTGCAGCTCAGTTCTTTGAGAAATTAAAGGCAATTATGCTTATCTTACAAATCGAATATAAGCCCAGAAATGTGGTTCTGGAAACAGTTCAGAGTCCACTTATCCATTTTTCCAGTCCCCAAATCTCTTCTAATCATTAGAAAGGCTTGCAGATTTTGTAAAAGATCTGGACTTGGGGAACAAGAGTCATTTTTGACGGAACTTGCATTTTTTCTGTGCTTGTTGAGATGTACGTATTTTACATAGTCTTTTCCAGGAACCAAGGGACTTCTTATCAGGGGAGGAAAAAAAAAAGGCTATTTTGAAAACTAGTTCTGTGAAAAGTCTTAAAAAGTCTCTTCCACAAACATTAATAAAAAGCTATCTGAGCAGGGGGAACTTATTCCATCTTCCAAAAACACAATTTCGATCCAACTGCCCTTTGATAAACTAGTGTCCTTTTATAAACTTTTACATTATCATACCTGTCTCATGGCTACAATTTTAAAATGAAAGCTGTAAGATCTGTTTGAGCTGTTTGTATATTTATGTACAGTTGTGTATTTATGTTATAGGTACATGGGGAGGGGGTTTGTACTTCTGACTGGTATTGCCTAAATTAGTTTTTTTTTTTAAAGTTTTAATTTAAATTCCAGTTAGTTAACATACAGTGTAATATTAGTTTCAGGTGTACAATATAGTGATTTAACACTTCCATACATCATGCAGTGCTGGACACAAGTGCATGCCTTAATCCCCATCACCTGTTTAACCCAGCCTTCTACCCACCTCCCCTCTGGTAACCATCAGTTTATTCTCTATAGTTGAGTCTGCTTCTTGTTTGCCTCTCTCTCATTTTCTGCCTTCTGCTCATTTGTTTTGTTTCTTAAATTCCACATAAGAGTGAAATCATAATGTATGTCTTTCTCTGACTAACCTCACTTAGCATAATACTCTGTGGCCTCATCCATGGCATTGCAAATGGCAAGACTTCATTCTTTTTTAATGGGTGAGTAATATTCCATTGTGTGTATGTGTGTGAGTGTGTGTGTGTGTGTGTGTGTGTGTGTGTGTGTGTGTGTGTATCACATCTTCTTTGTTTATTTATCAGTCAGTGGACACTTGGGCTGTTTCCACTATTTGGCTATTGTAGATAATGCTGCTGTAAACATTGGGGTGCATGTATCCCTTTGGGTAAATACCTAGTAGTAGAATTGCTGGATCGTAGGGTAGTTCTGTTTTTAACCTGCCAAAATTAATTTGAAAAGAGTTCTATTTAATTGGCTTAAAGACAAATACGTATTATATAAATATTGTCTGAGAAATATAGAAACTAGCCCAAATATTTTGCAAGTTCACATGATCTAGGATAGTCCTCAGTAAATAAAAGCTAGTTTAAATTTATTGGTTTAATTAAAACCGGAATTTTAGAGTTATCAGTATTAAATGTAGTACTTTTATTTGACCTCAGTTTACTAAAAGTCAAATAAGCTCATGTTAAATTCATATCAACTTCTGTTACAGAATTTTTCAGCAAGAAAGATAACTTAAATGATTAACTGTTTAATATCTCATGAAATTTTCACAAATAATCTGAATGTAATCGTTAAGAATAAGTAAATTAAGTAGATTTAAGTAAGACAGAAGTTTATAAATGAGCTTTCCTACAATGATTATGTTTTATATGTTTACTTAAAATTAGTTTCCCAAATCTTTTTGGGACATTTCAGCCTACATAATCATGTGACGTACTTTTTTATGATAAGTGTTGAATTTGGACAGAAATTTGGCAAAATTTGGGGAGGATTTTCTTCACAGACTAAAAGAATAGCCTGAGGCATAGCAGAGGCTGGAGAGTGAGAGACAGATAGCTATGGGCAATTGAGGGTAATAGCTAATAACAGCCAACATTTATTGACCACTTATGAAATGTCAAGCAGAGGCTTAGCACTTTGAGTACATTAAATTATTTCATCCTTGTTCACCTACAAAGACTCCGAGAGAGCATGGTACCTGGTCTTGTTCCCAACTATATTCTCAATACATAGAACACAAAAAATATCTGCTGAAGGAATGAGTGAATCCATGGGGTAGCAACAACCCTGAAGCCCTATGATCTCAGTTTGACTGCTATGCCAGAGAGATGGACTCCCCCCAGATTTACAGCTAATCCTGTGCTCCGCTTACTTCTTACCAAAGAGTGGACTTTGAGAACAAATGAATTTTTGGAAATTTTTTAAAGCTAGAATTGTTTTATTTTTCAGTTATTTTGTGTGTGTGTGTTTTTAATTTTTTTGTTTAATTACTTAAAAAGTTTTTTTTTAATTCTTCTTTGCTACCCATTTTGATCCAACACCCTTGAAGGACTTCTGCCAACTATCTGGAAGTCCACACACTGGAAAGGTATTATTGGTTTAACTGGGGGAGGGGAGAGAGGCAGGTGGCAAAGCAGAAGAAGAGAAGGAACTTTTCATTTGCAGGCCAGAATCCTGAACATTCAGGAAACCTGTATTCCCCCAGGGACAGGTATGGAGGTTGGGTGGGGGCAGCACACCAAATCCATTTTCTTCTATCTATTTTACCCAGTTTCTCTCTAGCGGTTCAGAAACTGAGAAGAAGCCAGTGGATACCAAGCAGGACAAAAACGGCACTTAGAGCTCAGTGAAGGACATACAGCAACTTTTGTTTTATGTCAAACAGCTTATGAGGGACTGGATCTGTTTTTAAGTGGTCATGAGTGTGGTGTTTCATTTTCCAAGGGAAAGTGAATAATAGTTCTCATCAGGAGCCTGTATTTCAGGCCTGGTACTGAATAATTACTGGACTGCTGAAAGCTTCCATGTAGAACTTCACCCTCCATTCTACTGCTTGGCTCATGTTCCCATTTGAGCTACTTTAAGCTCTTGTAAACAGTGTTTGTTTTCCATTACAAGCTAGGAAATGTGACTGTGTGGCGACGGTGCTGGGTCCCTGGAGAGGGCCTGCCAGGGAGGCCTCTTCCTCACATCTCATTTCAGTGTGTAACTTGCTGTCAAGGTTGGGTAATCACTGAAGCTCATGTCTTCCCATCCTATTCTGTTCCACTAACTTATAAAACGGCCAGAGACCCGCTTGAGGACTGGCGGATCAACCAGATGTTTCCTGAGCACAGACAGTGTGCATTTCCCCTTGCACATCATCTTGTGAGAGGGGAGGGCTGGCAGGCGCTCACCCCGGCTGACATCATTGGGCGAGGTAGCCTGGGGAAGAATTTCAAAGCAGAGCAGCTTGGCCAGGGAAGAGCTCAGCTGGCAGACCTGTGCTGGGATTAAGTGACCCAGATAACTAGGGAGAAGGAATCAGCAATTTACGTGTGTTTATTCTCTGAGAGGAAGTAGAGCCTCCATTCCCTGAATATCCATGGGCTACGGGGTTAACTTCCCCAGTGGCTCCACAGACACAACCAGGAGCATGCTCACTGTATGGCTGCTCATCCAGCTCCTTGTTTTCCCTGACTTTTGCTTGAGGTTGATGTGGGTGGGACAAGCTCTGATGATTGCAGTGAATAATAATAAATAATAACCACAAATTAACGAGCCCTTCTTTCCCAAATGCAACATAGTGGAGCTCAGTTGCTAAAAAAAATCTATGATTCTGAATCATCTTATAGATCACTAGCTTGTCACATTCAGGGTGGTAGGAATGAATAAAATAAAATAATTTTTTAATATAGAGAACAATTGACATGGAGTTGCCAGCTCCCCCCTAGAAAGGTCATTAAGAATAAACTCAAAGAAATAAATGAATAGAATGTACCATTTACTATCACTATAATTACATAAAAGAAAGTTTGGTTTAACTTCTTTTGTTCAATCCCTCCAAGGAATTTTCTTCATAGCTCATAATCAAAACCAAACTAAGAAGACCTGAACAGTTCCATGTGACCTAGGATCTGGCCCCTGCCTACTTTTCAAACTCCACCTCCTTTTCTTATGTGTCTGTACCTCAAACTTCTCTCTGTACCTCAAACTTGCCTTGGTCTTTGCATTGCTGTTCCCAACATCTAGAATGCTATTCCCCCAGATCTGTATATAGTGCTCTGCCAATGGGGAAGCTTTCTGATATGGCTGCCAGTGATCTCTACCTCCTGATATTCACACCCTTGTGTAATCCTCACTGCCCCTCCCCCCCTGCCCCCACCACACATACCGTATGTGACCTGGACCTAAAGACTTGCTTCTAAAAAATTAGAATAGAATAGAATAGAATAGAATAGAATAGAATAGAATAGAATAGAATAGAATAGAAGACTTTCTTTAAAGAGTAGCAACAGTGATGGGATGTCACATAGGAATTAGGTTATAAGACTGTGACCCATAGAGATTAGGTTATAAAAGACTGACTTCATTCTTGCTTATTCTCTCTGGCTCTTGCCTACTTGTTCTGATGAAGCAAGTTGCCATTTGTGAGCTGCCCTATAGAGATGCTGGTATGACAAAGAACTGAAAACAGGCTCTCGGCTAACAGCCACTCAGAACTGAGACACTTAGTCCAACAGCCTGGGAGGAACAGAATCCTGCCAACAACCTTCTGAGTGAGACTGGAGGCAGATCCTTCCCTGTTGGGCTTTCCTGTGACTGGATTTCCAGAGGATGTCTTGGTTGCAGCCTTGTAGGAGATGCTGAGCCAGAGACACTGGAACCAGCTAAACCATGCCCTGCTGCAGGCACTTTGAAACACTGAGATAGTAAAGGTTTTGTGTTAAGCCAGTAGGTTCTGGGTTAATTTGTAACTAACACACTGCCTCACTTTATGTAGGTCTCTGCTCAGATGTCTCCTTCCTTAAAGTAGTCTCTCGCCTGCAAAACAAAACAAACCAAACAAAATTAATCACACGTTATTCTCTATCCCCTTACCCTTACTGTATTTTTATTCATGGAAGTTATGACTACTTATATTATGTATTTATTTATTAGCTGGCTTTTATACTAGAATGAAAGTTTAGTCAACACCCACTGTATCTAAATATGAGCACTTATTCATGTCTGAAGAAGGTGGACGTATATTTGCCCTGATAGTGCTTAAGTTTATTTGACAAATGCTTATTGTAGGCTACTATATGCCAGGCCCAGTGATTATAGGTTATTTATTCCTGTTCTCTGGGATCTGGGCCAGTTAATTTTAGTCTGTTGGCTAACCTTTTTTTTTTTTTTTAAAGCTAAGTTACTCTGTTTTGATAATGCATCTTTCTATGCCTCTAAGCATTTGATAAAAATGCCATATAGGTTGGAGTCAAGGCTAGAGCTGTATGTGCTCTATTGAAGTTCATTGTTGGATGAACACAATTTTTTGAAAAGTACTTAGTTTACACTGCGCTGAAGTCTGACTTTATGCTACTTTCATCTACTGGCCTTAGCTTTGCTCTGAGAAATAATAAAGAACATATCTAGTCTTTCCCAAGCCCTGTTATAATTGCTTCATTAACTCTGT
Organism: Herpailurus yagouaroundi; assembly: GCF_014898765.1. Taxonomy (NCBI): domain Eukaryota; kingdom Metazoa; phylum Chordata; class Mammalia; order Carnivora; family Felidae; genus Herpailurus; species Herpailurus yagouaroundi. The sequence goes on along the minus strand of NW_024412420.1, from coordinate 5,976,417 downwards.
GTCTTCGGGTATACGTTTTATTTATTTCTGCTCTAAACTTTTCTTGGATATTTGGTTTTTATTCATTTTATGAGGTTGATATTGCAAATTCAGCTTTCTGCTTGCTTGAGACGCAGTGTGTGAGCTATAGCTATGGCCCTCTCTCCACCCAGTTTCCAGTGGAAGTGGTAGGGCCCATGGTCCCCAGAGATGGTCTCCTGAAGCAGCAACACCTAGGAGCTGTCCTGTCTGTCTTAGCCCTCACATTCACCTTTCTTATCTCAAGGCAGATTCCTCCATTTCTGGGGTATGTGTGTGTAGGGAGTGGGGGTGGGGTAGATGGTGGCTAATTAGCCTGGCTGTCCTCCTCCTTTCATGGAAAATACCAGAGGGAGACCATCTCTGAATGTGAATCATCCTGTTGTCTTCATCCTTGACAACTGCTCTCTTCCTGTGAGCTCTGATCTCCACGTTTCTCTGCAATTTTATCTCTATTTTCTCTTTACTTCTGGGTCATGAGTGTAATAGTTCTTATGTTTCAATCTTTTTGTTTTAATTCTGATGCATGTGTTTATGTGTATATATTTTGCATATTTAAAAAATATATGACTGTGTATATTATATGCATAAATATATGAGTATATATTTTTCAGATGGCTTAGCTGCCATCTGAAACCATTATCTCTCCTTCCTTTTTTATCATTCCTTCAGATACTTGAAGAGCATCACCATTTTCTCCCTCCTTGGTCTAGACATCTCAAATCCTTTTTCTCCCAGTTTTTTGAGAAACAATAGACATACATCACCATACAAGTTTAAGGTGTGCAGTGTGATGGTTTGATTTACATAGATTGCAAAATGATTACTACAACAGGTTCAGCCAACAGCCATCATCCTGCATAGATACAATACATAGAAGAGAAAAAAATTTTCTCCTTGGGGTGAGAACTACCAGGATCCACTCCTGTAACAACCCCCCTCCATAACATACAGCAGTGTTAACAATGGACATTAATGCTGCATGTTACATCCGCAGTTCCTTTGATGATTCTAATCTACAAGAATTTTCTGAACCCTTCTCACCAAAAAAACCACCTCCTCTATTCCTATAGACACATTATTTTATTTAATAACTCCCAATGTTGAGAGGGATACTCAGAATACAGTGGGATTATTACTTCTTGTAATCCGTGCTCCCCCACCCCCTGACCCGTTCATGCTGTGTGGCAGATCGTTTTTTAACCACATATTTATACTGTTGGCTCAGAATAATCAAATCCCTTTCCACCTTCCTTGCAAATTTTAAATATATAAACTCTGTCAAGCAACAGTTGCCCCATCCTCTACTTGTATAATTGATCATTTCACCTAAACGAAAGACTTCCTACTCACCTCTCTTGTGTTTTATCATGTTAGTTTTAGCCTCCACATCCTGTTGTAGTGAAATTTCAGGAAATGCAGAAAAACTAGCTTCAGTTTATTCTTGCCTTCACCAAACCGATGCTCCTTTGATATACTGATCCCCAATGAATTGTGGCTCCTTCCATCTATATAACGTTTTCTCCTCTATTATTCATTTATCAGAGAGCATACTATACTAGCTTCTTTAGCTGAAGCCCATTTGAAGCTGAAGCCCATTTTTACTCGCTGAGATTATGTTATTCATTCACTCAGTAAAGATTTATCAAGGGGCAACTCTGTGCCGAGAGCCAAGCTGGGCATTTGTTATACAGAGATAAATGAACAAACATGGCTCTTGACCTTACAGAACTTATGGTAGACTATTTACATTTTTATACTCATTTGTAGACTTGTTATTATACTTATAATTGCTAGTGTTTACATAGTCTGAATTTTACCTTAAAAAAAAAAAAGACCAATCTTGATAAAGCAAAAACTGTAGAATCTAGGTCATGGGTTGATGGGTGTTCACTATACAATCCTTTCAACTTTTCTGTATATTTTAAAATTTTCATAATGTTGGAGGAAAATTTGTGCTTCATAAGCTATATATTCTTTATGGTGCTCAGCCATGGGAGGGTACATATCCTTTTTAAAATATCTTTATATTGTTTTCCTTTTTATGTAATTCAGGATACTGCAGCCTCCTTCCCCCAGGGTTCTCGGGAGAAATTATCACGTAATAGAAAGAACACTTGCGTTGGAGACGGAGTAGGTAGGACTCCAGCACTTAGTGGCTTTGTGCCCCCATAAGTCATTTAATGTCTCTAAGCCTTGATTTTTCTCATCCCTAAAGTGGGGGTAATCATATTCATACCCCAAGTTCTTGTGAAAACTAAATCAAATTGTGTACATGCTCACTTAGCATATTTAAAATGCATCCTGCCCACTTCTACCACTCCCTCCACTCATCTACTTTGTACATACCATTATTTCCTTCCTTAACAAATGTGAATTAATTAATCCCCATGCATGCTGCTTTTCTTGTTTTACCCTTTGAAAAATAAAATTCCTAGAAACTGAAATCCCTAACGTATTACTGGATGCTTTGGGTTAGCAAATATGGTATCAAAAGATACGAATTCATCCATCACCTTCAAGTTTCTTTTTCAGGTATGGGATTGATGTTAAGGAAATGCTGTTCATATCCTGACCAGGTGGTCTGAAATTGCTGCTATGTTGTATATGCTTTGTTGTCAATTCCTGTCTTGATTTAGTATGTTTATGCTATTGTCTGTGTGTCCTGATTGCTCTGTCTGCAGTATCTTCCCCCTTCGAACCTGCAAAAGCCCCATGCTTCCTTTGAGAACAAGTTCAATACTGTGTCTTTTACTCTTGATGTTTCCACTGTATCATGTCATTTCTCAAAATATCTTAAAGAGCTTACTACTAGATGGTAAGCAGAGAAAAGCAACTCTTCCGTCTTTGAATTCCCAGCACATAGGACTGGGAGCACCACGTAGGCACTTGTTAGAGATCACTCATGGGTGCTTGCATGGATGATGAAACACTAGAATTCATCATCCCTGGGTCTCAGTTTATTTCCATGGAACAAGAGAGATAGCCGTGTTACTTCAGAAGCCTGTTTGAACGCTGAAATGCTAGGATTCTTTGCTTTTGTATTATGTTACATACAGTATACCATTTTTTTATTTCAAGTATTGTCTTAATGCCAGATTTCTCAAAGTCAGAAGCTTCTTGATTTTTAGGCACTTGGGATTTGGATGTTTATACATCCCCTGTCTCTGACTCTGTGCCCTTAATTGCACCAACGGTATGATTGAGTCGATATATCTAACCAGTCCCTGACATATCTCCCACTCCAAATAAACAAACATACACCTCCCTATCTCTTTCACCTTCCATCCCCTCCATCTCCCAGATTACTTAGTTTAGAATATTCCTTCGATCTTGTGGCCTAACTCCGAAGGAGGTTGAATGGATTCCTGTCTCCTGGAGGAGCCTGCTGGGTCTCTGGATAAGTACTAAGATGATGCTAGTTCTTTGAGGCTCAGATCCTTTATCCTCCAGCAGCTGCTGAGTTAGTTTCTTGGAAGATATTTAAATTCTAAATTCTGGGGCGCCTGGGTGGCGCAGTCGGTTAAGCGTCCGACTTCAGCCAGGTCACGATCTCGCGGTCCGTGAGTTCGAGCCCCGCGTCGGGCTCTGGGCTGATGGCTCAGAGCCTGGAGCCTGTTTCCGATTCTGTGTCTCCCTCTCTCTCTGCCCCTCCCCTGTTCATGCTCTGTCTCTCTCTGTCCCAAAAATAAATAAACGTTGAAAAAAAAAAATTAAAAAAAAAATAAATTCTAAATTCTAAGATATTGTGAGCCCCCCACTGATTATTCTGGAGATTGAGCAGCACTCAGGGAAGACAAGGAGGCAGGTTGTTAGGGAGGCATGAGACCACATCTTATATGTATTTCTCTCTCCTCACCCTTTAAGTGGCAGCATTCTGGACATGTTTAATATTCTCAATTCTCTACTTTCTCTACTAGTCACACTCTTCAAATCCTGTCCACCCTCTCTGACTGCTAATGCTTATTCATCCTCTGCAGCTCAGTTGAAAATATTACTTCCTACAGAAAGAATTTCTTGATTCTCCTATTGTAACACTTACAATACTGCTTGGTGATTGATTATTTGTGTGATTTCTTCACTTAACTAAATTTCGTGTAGGAGGAGATACCGTCTTTCTTGTTCCTTGTTGTATCCCAAGAGTTTTAGTAGTGCTTGACACACAGTAGTTTCTCATCCTATATCTATGACGTGAATTAATAGTAGTCCCTCTTCTTACGGAAATTGACATAAGATGCACAAAATAAGCGTACGATGTCTATCACTGTATATTAATACAATATGAATGAACAATGTATTAATGCCCCTCATTGTGCAACTCCTAAGGGTCCTGTGGACATAATATTATTTCTCTCATTTGGCAGAAAAGAAAATTTAGGCTGAGAAGTTACATCATTTCCCAGGGTTACACTACCACTAGAAAGTAGCAGAATTGGATCTGAACTCTAGCGTTCTGATATCAGATTAAGTGCTCTCTCCATAACGTTGCAGCAAGTGTTATAAGATTGTACAAAATTCTGCTGCATTGCAGAAATGGGACAATTCACTCCTAAGAGAAGATGATATTTGAATTTGGATCTGAAAGAAAAATAAGATTTGTTTTTAATTACCAAAATCAAACAATGACCCTTAAGCATTTTAATGAATTCAGGTAATACAGATGTGTTTAATGTAAGATATGAAAGCTCATCTTTCCTTATTCTAATTATATTCCCAAGACATATCATAAACCATATTTGTGTATATATGCACTGTGGTGGTTTTATTTGTTTAAAAGGAATCATACTGTAAATACTGTTATGCATCCTCCTTTTTTTTTTTTTTTTTTTAAGACTTCAGTACAACTTGGACAACTTGGTATGTGTTGTATTTATATTTACGGGCTGCATTGTTAACTGCTGCATTTCATCCTTTCATAGGAATGTTTCAGAGTGTGTTTAACCAGTCTCCTATTGTGGGCATTTATGTAGGTGGTTTTCCATTTTCTCCTTTGTAAAAAACTGCAGTAATTCTTCTGAGTCCTTGTTAAAGATTTTCTGTCTATCTGTTCCTAAGAAATGGGACCCCTTGTGTCATGGGTTGTATGCAATTTAAATTGTGAAAGAGGGGTATCTGGGTGGCTCAGTCGGTTAAGCGTCTGACTTCAGCTCAGGTCATGATCTCATGGTTTGTGGGTTCAAGCCATGCATCGGGCTCTGTGCTGATAGCTCAGAGCCTGGAGCCTGCTTTGGGTTCCGTTGTCTCCCTCTGTCTCTGCCCCTCCCCTGCTCATGCTCTGTCTCTCCCTGTCTCTCAAAAATAAATAAATGTTAAAAAAAAGTTTTAATTGTGAAAGAAACTGACAAAAAATGCACAGAATGTGCCAAAGCTGTAATTGGAGGGCAAAAAACATTCAAGGTGGAGAAAGTCACACAGATAAAGGTGCCAAAAAACGTTAAGTCACATTCCTTTGTTGTTCCCCAGATGTTTCAGCATTTTGACCCTTTGTGTGAGCTCTGATGACAAATTCCAGCTCCTGCACAGCGCCCAGAAGCTATTTGTCAGTACGTCTCTTTATCCTCCCTCCTGTCCCTTCAGTGATGAAGTCCCTAGAGGTTAAGCACTCTCATTATTAATCTTACCACAAGAATCTCTGAAAACCAATGTTTGCTGCCCTTTGGTTCTTTACTTTCATGACTCCTCACCACACACAGACCCCTTATTGTGCTATTCACAACTTTCCAGATGAAACCAAAGGCTTGATTCAACTGTAGTCAAAAGAAACGAATTCTCCACAATTCCACACACATACGGCACTAACCCTCCGCTTTCCACCAGCGACTGAAACTTAAAATTGAATGAACAAGACATGAGATGTTTCTAAAGAGCTATCCCATCACAATCAGCTTTATAAAGGCACAAATGTGCAGTTGCATTTAATGGTGTTTATTTTAAAACATACGATGTTTACCCTTGAAAGCCTATTATGCATCTCTCACCTTACAGTGAACAAAAGGGCATTGTAACTTCATGTAGGCTGACTGCTTGCTTAAATTTAGGTCTGCACTCAAATGAGAAAAATACTTGAGTATCAGTCATCTTGGAATCCAAGGGACTTATTCATAGAGCATGTGGGGCTCTATTCATAAATGATTTATGTCTTTGTATAAAGGAGAGTGGGGGTTGTGTGTGTTGCTCAGAGAACCATCGACTGCCTCTCCTGAGTAATTTATACAAGATCAATATTTATCAAAGTGAGCCAAGAATTGTGCCATAACTCTCAGAGAGCCAAATACTTCGTTTACAGTTCCTTCACCCATGGAAGGGAGCATGACAGATTAAAATGTTTGCATAAAAGCTACTTAAAGTGGTTCTCACTTGGTTCCTGTTGCTTTAGATACAATGTGATGCTTTGGCAGAAATTGCAGATTTCTGTCATGGATGTTGCTCAATGACTAACACATAGTAGATGTTTTTAAAAATGTATTTTTGAATTAATGACTAAAGGGAAATAAGCAGATGTTCCAAAAAGAAAGGAAGGTTTCCTCCTGTATTTATTCTTTTAACATATATTAATTAAGCACCTGCTAAGCCTTATGCATTGAGTGAGGACACAGTTATTACCTGGAATGATTCTCTCAGACATATGGGTAAACAATTAAAAGCATATTAATGAAAAATGCTATATGCTTTGTTAAAGGTTTTAAAAAAAGTGTTTTGGAGATCCTGAGGAAGGAGCAACTAATTCTGCTCAGAGAAGTTTAGGAAAGGATAAGAGTAAGTAGGAATTATACAAGTAGATAGTAAATGGGGGAGGGAATTTTAGAAAGAAATAATGGCATGAACAAAGGAAACACGAGAGATCTTCAGAATGCAGGAATAGGGAAGATGTGTTGCCATGAGAGATTAGAGTATTTGTGTCAATAATGGGAAATAAGTATGAACTTTTCCATTAGAGTTGGATTGTGAAAGGCCTTATACACTCAACCAGTGAGCTGTTGCTTTATTTTGTGAGCAAGAAGAGACTTCCACAGATTTTTAACCACAGAAGTGACGTCATCACATTTCCCTTAGCAATATATCTCTGGTGGCACAATTTATACTATCTCTATACCATCTGGTAGAGAAGGGTAGAGAAGAGGTGACGAATGGCTTTCAATTTGTTTATCAACTCTATGAAATTTATATACATCTACAGGAAAACAAAGTATATCAGAACATGTGGAAATATAGCTATGAGGGGGACAGTGATTTTGATGGTGGCAGTCTCTTCTTGATTTCCAGAATTTTCCTTTGATGAAGGAATTAGTCCATGATGGAGTCTACAAAAATGAGCTCTGAATGATAGTGTAATCCTAAGGCAATAAAATCATGCTGATGTGTTATGGTGTTTTCTTTTTATTGTCAACATCACCACCATGACTGCTACTTAGAAACCACCAAGTTTAACAGCAGCTGCTAATTGTTCACTAATGGCCTGCACTCTCAGAAGTGTTTATAGAACTAATACAACTAGATTTCTACTGGCAGAAACTAGTTGTCAGAATTCTGGGTGTCTTAGCTTCTATTCCTTTCTCACATGGGGCTTGGCAAGACTGACTTATGTATCCTGAGAAACTTAACAGAAGACAATGGGGGAAGGGAAGGGAAAAAAAAGTTAGAGAGGGAGGGAGCCAAACCGTAAGAGACTTAAAAACTGAGAATAAACTGAGGGTTGATGGGGGGGGGGGG
>NW_024412420.1:5939840-5968589 GCF_014898765.1 Herpailurus yagouaroundi | reverse complement strand
GTGGATCCTGAGAAACTTGACAAAAGACCATGGGGGAGGGGAAGGGGAAAAAAAATAGAGAGGGAGGGAGACAAACCATAAGAGACTCTTAAAGACTAAGAATAAACTGAGGGTTGATAGGGGGTGAGAGGGAAGGGAAAGTGGGTGATGGGCATTGAGGAGGACACCTGTTGGGATGAGCACTGGGTGTTGTATGGAAACCAATTTGGCAATAAATTTCATATTTAAAAAAATAGTGAAAATCAAATAAATAAAAAAAAGAACCAAATGTACAACTTTTTTTGAAGATGGACTTTCTTCTCCCCCTACCATCTCCTCTGGCCACAAAAAGAATCCTTGGATCATTATTATTTTGCTCCCTATTCCTAGGTTTAAGAAAACCCTGTCTTTATAAGACAGTAAATCATCGACCGATGCCCCCTCCTTTTTGATGGCATACCCTGTGAGGTTTGACTGACCTTGTTAAAGCTTCCACATGAAGCCAACGATTGAGCAATAAATATATAGCTGACCTTTATAAATGCAAACATCATGGCCTGGAGAGATGGGTGAAAGGTTTTTGCTTTTCATTTTAAATCTTCAGCATTGTCAGGAGTTAAGACTCTGGCTAAGACTAGAATCAGGACAATTTTGAAGTGCACAACAATTACCTTGCATTTACTTTATTATATTTGCAAATTATATTTTTTCGATTTCTTCAGATTTAAAATAAATTCCAACGCTTTAAAATTGCTTCTCGGGGCTCCTGGGTGGCTCAGTCAGTTAAGTGGCCGACTTTGGCTCAGGTCATGATCCCGTGGTTCATGGGTTTGAGCCCTGTGTCAGGCTCTGTGCTGATAGCTCAGGGCCTGGAGCCTGCTTCAGATTCTGTGTCCCCCTCTCTTTCTCGCACTCTGTCTCTTGTCTTTCTCTCAAAAATAAATAAACATTAATTTTTAAAAAATTGCTTCTAATTTGTTTTTGGTCCAAGGTAGTTTAATAAGCACTCTCTTACATCCTTCTAAAATACTAAGAGTAAATAAAGTAGATATTAGTGATAGTGATAATTATAGTATTGGTAAGAGTAATGGTTTTGATGATGATGATGGTAACTACAGTTCATTAGCATTTCCTTATATTCTAGGTCTTGCGATAGTTTCTTTACATGTATTCCATCATTTAATCTTTCCAATAATCTTATGAGGTAGAGAACTAAAACCTAGATTGTGATTTGTCCAAGGTTACACAGCCAATAAATACTAGAACACATTAAGGAATTTAAGTCTTTTGTCTCCTGGTCCAAGTTCTTTCACCCACATATTGCCAAATCTGATACATAGAATGCTGTTCCTACTCCTTAGGTGATGCATCTCACCTTTAGGGAACTTGGATTAACCTCACTTCCTCTGAGAAGCACTCCCTGCCACTTATTAGCCATGTGGTTTTAAGTAAACCATTTAACATGAGTTTACTCATCCATAAAAAGGAGGTAACAATATGTGGCTCAGAAGTTGTTGCAAAAATCAAATCCCTTCACCTAAAAGGCCTAGAAAGGTCTGGCAGGAAGCAAGCACTCACTAAATTGTGGTTCATTTTTCTGCACTGGCCACTTGACTCCTTATGCACTATCCTAATTATGAGGAGTGCAAGTGACAAAAAGAGTCATGTGAACCCAAGGCTCACAGACTTTGGATATCAGCACATTATTCCAAATTTCTCATGTGAGCCAGCAAATTGCAATCTTTATGTCTGTCCAAAGCGTTCATCAGCATTGCACTGGACTTTAACCCTACTATCACTAACAGGGAATAAAATGTCCTAAAGGTTGATGTCTGAAGAGAAGGGAAAAACAAAGAACCCTGGTAGGTCAGTCTCAGAAGGAGCCAAAGCTCACACTTCCTCAGAACAAAGGAATGTACGTTTTCCCCTTGCACATTTAATGTATAGTTTCCAAGAGGTCAGCTAAAAGTAATGGACTTCAGCCAATCTAATATCAGGCAACTGCTCCAACATATTTCCCTTTGATACCTGGTGAGGCAGTGGTGTCCAAGAAACATCTAGGCGATGCAAAACAAGCAGAAACCCAGCCAACTCCGACTGCTACATCACTAGTCTCCTCCAAGCTTGGGTTGAAAAACTACAACATAATACTCTACCTTTTTTGCCCACTCTTTCTCCAAATAAGAAAATAGAATTCTGATGTGAAGAAAATAACATTAGAATTCTTTCTTTTAGTACTCAAAACAGTGGCTAGCCTTTTCATGTTTCCACCTCCTCCCATAAAAGCCCTTTTTCTTTTACCTTAAACAAACAAAAACAAACTTTTTATAAATTGAGATTGAGTTCAGTCTTATTTTTCCTTCATTTGAAAAGGTCCTGTAGGTATGATTTTATATCAGTTATCTGTTGGCACTGGGATTCTCTTTAGGGTTAGCAAAACTAGTCTCATAATCTCTATTGTAGTTATGGGAGGAGGTTTAGAAGATTGTGTAATACACCCAGATATCTTAGCTAGTAGGTGGTGGAGCCAGAGCTAGAACCTACAGCTTCTGACTTCATTTGTTTTTCAAAATCAGAGCACCTCAGAGTGTTTTTGCTTTTGTTGCTGTTCTTATTTGTGTGTGTGTGTGTGTGTGTGTGTGTGTGTGTGTGTGTTCCTTGTATACACCTAGTGCAGAGTTTAGAAACATAAAAACAAAAAGAATGAAGCTGTTACTACCTAGAAATATACCTTCCAGCTGGCAAATAGATGGCATTACCCTAAACAGAAAGCAAAGTCATTGTAATTAAGTGCTGGAATGAGCATGCAAACCAATAGTAGAAATTACATGAGAGTCATTAGGGAAGATCTCTGGGAATAAGTAAGAATCCACCCATCTGTGAAATCCGGAGCCCTGGTTTTCCCAACCATTGTCACAACTCAGGGGTAGAGAGGTGGGGAGGAGTGAGGGAAGCAGTCCCACTGAATGGTCTGTGTTTGTAGAAATTCCTTCATTGAGTGTGACTCTAACAAGCTTTTATTACCCCTACTGCCTCTATTGTAGGAGTGAGTTTGATCTCCCTGTTGTCCCTGAAACATGACAGGGCCTATGACAGCTTACCCACAATCTGCTCATGAGAGGGGCTCCCTGTGGATGTAGTATTTGGAAACAGGATTCCAGAGACATGGATCCCCCTGCAGAAATGATTCCCCAAAAGTCTGCCGGAGGAAACCATAGTCAGGAGGGAAATTGGAGTCAAAAACTTAACTTATGAAACCATGGTTTGGCCTAATGGGCAACACCAGGTTAAAACCAGTGGCTAGGCCATGACAGTTAGTGGCTAGGACGTCAGGAGAATGAAAACAAGGTTTGATGCCTACACAGGTGAAATCAAGAAATTTAAGCAAATTCTGGAAACTGTGGATCTTTCCTTTTTTGTGGGAGGAGTTATAGCCAAGCTGCCAGAGTTCTTTGAAGACATAAGGGAAGGCTGGACAGTTTTTACCAAGCTATTTACCCTTCATGTAATACCCTTGTCCTCCTATCCCTGACTTTGATTCCTAAATTTCCTGCAAGGCTCGGCTTTAATATTTTCTCCAGCATAGAATTATTCACAGCCACCCAGACAATAGAGATCTTGTTCAGTTTGTCATGTATTCAGATAACTCTGTATTATCATTTCATTTGTCATATACAAAGTCTTTTCTCCAAAAAGAATATAAACTTATGACAGCAGAGGTGAGAATGTGATGCCTTTTGAAAAGTCCCAAATGCCTTAGTCCGATAATTATTATCATTGTAGCAAACACACGTCCAGCACTTAAACTGTGTCCCATGCTTTCTTGTAAGCACTTTTCCACACATATTATTTAGTCCTGACAACAACCTACACAGTATTTCCTGTTATTATCTTATTTTACATGTGAGGAAACTGAGTCCTAGAGAGTTTCAATGATATTTCGATTGGTTCTTGGTTAAACCACTGAGATGTTGACCTCTGAAGTCTCCCCAGAACAATTTTCATAAGCACTTTTGCCTCACTCCACTGCCAAAGAAGTAGATGTTATGTGGAATCTGAATACAGCACCTGGCTGGAGAGGGTTGGTTTTCTGATGATTCACACTTTTAAATAAAAATAATAAAACCCTTGGCTGGACAGCTTCACTTCCCCAGTCCAGCTGGGATGTGGTCACTGTGGTTCCAAAACACACTTGGGTGATATTCCAGCTTGAATAGCATAATTTGCACATTTGGTTGTCAAAGTTCTGCACGGTGGTCTTGTGATCACACTCCTTGTCCAGTGCCTGCCAAAAGTTCGCTAATGCTTTGGCTCTCTGTCCTGCTCTTTGCTGGAAGTGGCATGGAGGAGAATGCCTTCTTTAGTTGCAAACCTAAGCTAAAAAGGGACAAGCTGGGTAAGTGACCTAAACCTAAGTCCTCATTCAACCATTATTTGCAGGGCACTAGTATGAATCAAGTGTTTTCCTGTATCTTATTACATTAGATCTTCCCAGTAGCCCTGTGAGCTATGTCACTGTCAGTATTTTATAGATGTGTACGTAGATTCAGATGTGCAAAGTGACTTGTCAAAGATCATTATTCAGCTAGTAGAAAGGAAGAGATCCGTTTTCTGTGGATCTCCCGTTTCTGTGCTCTTGCTGCTGCATCAAGGTACTTCTAGCTCACTTTGAGGTGGATAAGGTGAAGAATAGAGCAATATGATAAAGATGATGCTAGTAGTAAACATCACTACTAACATTTATTGCATCCTCACTATGGGGTAGGCACCATGGGAATACCTTACAAGCACCATTTCATCCCATCCTCACAATAACATATGAAGTAGACACTATTTCCCCCATGTTACAAAGAAGGAAGGTGGTGTTCAGAGGTGTTAAATCATTAGTCTATACTAATACTATACTATACTAATGATAGCGCTAAGATTTGAGCCTAGGCATCTGTCACTATAGCTTGTTATAACAGCTGTATATACTACGACATGGGAGTAGTGGATCGGATTCTTCCCCTGCCCTGGATCTTCATGACAAAGTATGAGATGAGCACTTGAAAAAAAAAAAAAAAAAAAAAGGTCAGACTGACAGGATTGCCAATGGAATCCATTTAACCAAAGTCACAATTCTCGACTCTTACCTCCATGCTCAAAGATTGACTTAGGAAAATTGCAGACAGACTGCAAGGCAGATGATGGAGTTATTGAGATGCAACCTTACCTGGCCTGGAGCTTTAGATGCCCAAGCCAGTTATCTGTGTCATTAAGTCCTTCTCACTCCATCTTACTAGGAGTGAACTGGAAAGGAGATGTGGATACCTTGCTAAGCCTTTGGGAATCCACACCTCTGTCATTGAGATATGAGGAGGGCCTTTAGTTAGTAAGAATTCTCAGACACCTCTTCTGGAAGAGAGTCAGTCATGTGCCTTCTGTTGCCAAGGGGGTTATCACCCTTTTGCATGAGGAGAATAGTGAATCTGGGAGTGGCAGCTACTCCCAGAGTGATTGAGAGCAGAGTCATACCTGGCAAGGGAGAAAGGGAAGAGGAATGGCAGATTGAGGATTAGTTTTATATCCAGTTATTAACACACCAAACTAAAAGGAGCAGGGCTACTTTGCATGTGTGAATTACTCGTTACACTGTTTCCCTTTCCCCCACCTTTTCCTTTCCCCTTTATTTTAATTTGTATTAAAAATGAAAGACTTCATTTAAACAGTATTATCACAATAGAAGGATATTCACATTGTGCTTTAGGTTTTCGTAATCCTTACGAGTCTTCCCCTACCCCGCCCCCCCATGTATCATCCATTTCTATGTGACTATAATTGTAAAAGAGAGTGCTTTTCCATGTTGCCCCATATAAGAAATATGTTTTCAAGAAGAAAACATTTCTTATCAAAAGCTAACTCAATGTATGGATGACACAAACTTATCTTTCTTGTCTTCTTCTTTTCATTGATATCCTGATATTTTTATTTCCATTCTAGAGCGTGAGGTTATTCATGACTATTCCAGAGGTGAAGGCCTAAAAATCAAGGGAAATGTAAATTTGTCTATTCTGCCATGTAGTAATGCCTCCCATTAAAAATAAAACAGCTATAAGATAGAAGTGAGGGGGTTGGAAAAAAGGTCAAAACTGTTCATTCAAGTGAGTTTTTATTCTGGTTATTTTCAAGTTAGGAAAATGAAAGGTGAAGAAACACACTAACAAGCTGACAAACAGCCCTGCAGTTGGCAATGGCCCGGCAGCTGTGCCCAAGGGTGGACACCTCTGGCGGTGCCAGCAGCCATGCCAAGGCTGGGTGAGGCTGGGGGGAAAGAAATGCCTCGCATACCTTTGGATCTGTTTAGTCACTGACTCAGGAAATAGGCCTGTGTCACTCAGCTGGTAGCATCATTACTTTGCTTGGGAGGCCAAGGGTTCAAGTCCCATACCAGAAACTTGGCAGCTTCCCAAAGCCTATGCTTGTGTTGTTGTGGGAGGCGGATGATGGCATGCGCTGGAAAAGAAAGCTGTTTCTCCTTGGTTCTTCCAGAGAAATGGGGATTTGGGGAGCAAGGGTGATGACACATCACTCAGCTGAGTGCTTTGACCCACAAGCTCTGAAAAGCTGTAGTAAGGAATCGGCAGAACTATTACCCTTCCAGGAAGAGAGGGCAGACTGAGCTCTCTGCCATGGTGCACCACCTCTTTAACTCAATTCTCAGCTTAGTCTTTGTTGCAGCTACAAGAAACATATAGACCAAGAACAGCAAAAAATGGTGACAGGTCTTTATTGTTAGAGTGAGGAAGCTGCAGTCCTTGGTTAGTGAGGAAACCAAACCTGGAATGCACATCCACACTCCTGTAGAAAAATCTCTTGATGAATTTTTCTTTAAAATACTTGCATGCAGCATTGCTTGACAGTTTAATGTGATCTATGAAAGCCTTTTGTCATTTGATATTTCAGTTAGCTTAAAAGTTTAGAAAGTATCACATTTAAAAGTATTTGGAATTATGTATATTAAATATACCCAATCATTTTGCCTTTGAGTATGTATTGGAAATCAGGGAATAAACAAATGAACAAAAAACGGTGGTACCAAGGGGCCTGCTGCTTCAATGAAGGTGGAAGTGGTGATGGATCTTTTAAAATAAAATCAGCTCACCCCAATAAAAGATAAACCATGTAAGCATGAAATATAATTTCTTCTCTTGTCTGAAGAATTTCTATGACAGCTTGCATGGCCTGAAAAGTAAGTTTGTGTCTGTCATCTGGGCATGGATCAATACTTTACAAGTTGCCACAGAGCTGGTTCTGGTTGATCTACTTTGTGCTCAGCCCTGATGCTGAGCCCTTTGCCCCAGGAGCATGGGAGGCTGAATGAGGCTTGGGATAGTGCTCTTCGGGTGAAGTTGTATAGAATGGAGAGGCCTCAGTAACAGGAGTTACCTCTCAGCCTGATGTAAAATCACCCTTTCCTCCTTTTCCCCTTTAAATAAAATACTTTGCTTGTGACCAGCTGTAAAGGAGGTACCTACTTGTATAGGGACTCCTTGGGGAGGCCCAGATCTAGTGTTTCTGGTTCCATGACATCTTTTGCTGTGTTCCCATGGGATTCATTTCTATGTAGTTATCAGAAGTTCTCTTCTTCTCCTGTAAAGCCTTCTCCCCTACCCCTTGTGTCTAAACATACAGTGAGAGAGATTGTGGCAGTTCTAGGAAAGAGAAAATCCTCCAAAGCTGAAAGAAAGCTAAGCAGTTTTGGATCTTCCTAGCACCTGTCTATTGTTTTTTGTGTTTTCCACCTGAAATTATTAGCATCTCTCTTTTTGTGAGTGCAAGTTTTTAAAACAGCTTTATTGAGGCATCATTCACATACCATACAATATGTCCATTTAAAGTGTACAGTTCAAGGGTTTTTAGTATATTCCCAGAGTTGGGCAACCCTTGCCACAATCAATTGTAGAGCATTTTCAGTACCACCAAAAGAAACCCCACATCCTTTAAGCTAGCATTCTCCAATCCCCTGTCCTCCCAGCTCTAGGAAGCCATGAATCTACTTTTGCCTTATGGACTTGCCTATTCTGGACGTGTCATTGAAATGGAATCAAGGATCTATTTAAGCATCCTACTGTTCTTCCACAGAGCCTGGCAAAAGACCTTGTACCTAGTATGGCTTTGAGTTAGGTTAAATTATTACTTGTATTAGTTATATTGGATAACCTGGTCTTAGGATCAGTATAGTCCATGAAGAAGGAAACTGGATAGACCTAGATGAAAAGCCTCAAATGTCATTACCCAGAGTGTGCTAATGATCTGGAAATTATCAGAATGGATGGGCAGTCTATGATTCATAGCTTCTCCTAGGTCAGATTCTGCAGACATGGTCTCCTGTACTCCCAGTCTGTTCAATGATATAGCACGGACGCCATAAACTCAACAATTCAGAAATCGATTCCTTAGAAGACTGGAGTTCTCTCATAAGTTGGCACACCACACTGCGTGTTAACAGGCAATAACACTAAAATGCACTAAAGACCATGTAATTTATTCCCAACATGCTGTTATTCTTTCCAAAACATTAGCTTTGGAGCAGAACGTTTGCTAAATGTTGTCTTTATTTCCAAAGCTTGGGGTAAAGATCATATGCAACCAATGGCTGAGAGATAATTGGCCACTTTACAGTTTCAACCTCAAATGAACTCCCCTGTCTGAGTAAATTTCCTGGTAAAAGATCCCATTTTAATAGAATGTGAAAGCTGCAAGAAGGATGGAGCTTACAGATCTCAGTATGGTCTGTTAGATAAATGACCAGGGGTAATATATCTTAAAACCACATTTTGTAGACAGTTAACAGAAAACCCAGAAAAAAAAAAATACTCACTGGTGCAGCATTCATGCCTAAATGAAAATAACATGTGTGCCTTCAGCCCAAGATGTGCCAGGGCTTGGAGGGAAATTGGCAAGGATTAAGACCAAGAGCCTTTTGGGAGCTGTTAGGCATTGTCCTCCTGGGCCTGACCTCACAACTTTCTCTTAGAGGAGAAAGTAAAAGGTGGCTGCCTTCAAGCTTTGCTCTCAGAGTTGCCACAAAGAGCCCCCCAAAACACCTTGTGGCTGGCTTCTTTTCACTGAGCTGGCATTGAATCAGAAGTAAAATTATCATTTTGTTTAGTAGATGAAGAAATGGATGGCTTATACTACTTAATCTAAAAGTGGTCTCTGGCATGGCTTTGGGTCCCTAGGTGTTGAGAAGTGCTTACAAACATGAGGCTGCTCTTGCTCTGTATTTAAAGTGAGATGCTTTGTTTCCTCCTTTGGATTCGCCTCTTTTCTGAGGTCTGCCTCATGGTGACTTGGTGACTGTGAGTTGTGTTTTGCAGAGTGGAAAGGTGGTCTTACTGTTTTAAGTTCAGTTTCATAGGCCTGAGACCCCTGGGTTAAGATTTAGATTCTCCATAATGGAAGGAAACAAAAAGTCCCAACTGTAACTTATTTGGCTATAGAGGTGGTTTAAATCTCCTACCACCAATAGCATCTGTTTGTAGGAGCTCATCCTAAAGATTCAATTCGTTATTTAAAAAACACAGGGCCAGGAACTATCCAGGGAGACAGGGGAGAACTAACCATGGCTCCCCCTTGAATAAATCAGTTACCATAATTGGTTGTGGGGGAGAAGGAGGGGGACATAAATGTGGTGAGTACCATGGCATAGGTATGGATGGTATATAATAGAGCACAGCCTAGGGTGGATCAGAAGGACTTCTGATTTCTTATATTGGGTCTTAAAGGAGGAATAGGAATTGGCCAGGCATGTAGAAGTTGGCAGTTGAGTAGAAGAGCATGTTTTTGAGGCAGATAAGTACAGCAACAGAGATTGCATGATGTGGTTCAGTATGTCTTGGATGGGTGGGCATGTGTTTTTGGAAGACAGGGATGGACAAGTCTGCAAAGACCAGAGCAACATAAGCCTTGTATTTGAAATGCGACGTACCACTTTCCTAGTTTTCCTAGCTTTTTCAGTGTGGTAACCAATACCCTGAATTCTGTCCTAGCAATTACAACTATATGCATTTCCTCTCTTTTGCTCCAAACAAAATCATATTCTGGCTCTGCCACTTACTATATATGTAACCTTGGACAAATTTGCCACATGAAGTCTTTGTTTTCTGTTCCATAAAATGGGACCAAACCAAAAACAACGTGAGGAGGTTATTGTGAATATTGTCAGGATCAAACAAGCATAATGCTTGGCATTAAAAAGTTCTCATGAAATATTTGTGGAATCAAACTGGTACAGGAATAAAAAGGAAATTCTACTGCCTGGAAAACAGCCTTTAGCTTTCCAAACACCAGTGGCTGCCAAAGTAGTCTAGGACACCTGGAAAGAGGTAGAAAAGGGATCTGGACCCTGAAGAAGAGTGACAGGAAGCCAGGGACCCAGAACCAGGAGACAGTAGGCCAGCAAAGCAGATCGAGGTGGAAGGGATACAACTTGTGCCAGAACAACAAGGGCATCACTAGGTCAGGAGTGCAGACAGGAGGGAGGAGGTGGCAGATGCTTGCTCATAGAGCACTTCAGGGAATGGATGCACAGCAGCCCATGGTTTCCGCTTTCCTGATGTCATCCTGGTGTCCTACCAGGCTCTGGAAAGAAATCAAAAAAGGGAAAGAAGAGAGGAAAAAAGGGAAAAAAGAGAACAGCTGTATTTTTGTATAATAACAATAACACACTTTTGTGACAAAAACACTCACAAACTAGGAATAGAAGGGAACTTCGTCAACCTGAGAGCATCTATGGACAACCCACAGCAAACATCATTCTTAATGGTGAGAGGCTAACAGCTTTTCCTCTAAGATCAAGAGCAAGACAAGGTTGTCTGCTCTTGCTGCTTCTATTCAGAAATTGTACTGGAGGTTCTGGCCAGGGCAATTAGGTAAGAAAAAGAAAAAAAAAAAAAAAAGGCACCCAGATTGGAAAGGAAGATGTAAAACGATCTCTTTTTTTGCAGGTGATATGATCTTGTTTCTGGAAAAACAATCTTGAAAAAGAAGAAAAAAGTTGGAAGATTCATAGTTTCTGATTTCAAAACTTACTACAAATTGACATTAATCAAGACAGTGTGGTACTGGCATATGGATAAACATGTAGATCAATGGATTAGGATTGAGAGTTAGAAATAAAACTTCTCACTTACTGTCAACTGATTTTCCACAGGGGGTACCAAAAAATTCAATGGGGGAAGTATAATTTTTTTCCACAAATGGTGCTGTGACAACTGGGTATCCACATGCAAAGAATGAAGTTGGATTCCTGCCTTACACCATATACAAAAAATGTATCAAAGACTTAAATGTAAGAGCTAAAAGTATAAAATGCTTAGAAGAAAACATAAGGGAAAATCTTCATGACATTGGATTTGGCACCAAAAGTACAAGCAACAAAAGATAAAATTGATAAACCAGATTAAAGTTTTCTGCTTCAAAGGATATCATCAAGAAAGTGAAAAGACCACCCACAGAATGGAAGAAAGTCTTTGCAAATTATATATCTGATAAAAGGCTTATATCTAAAATATATAAAGAACATCTACAACTCAATAATAAAGAGACAAAAAGACAAATTAAATGATAGAAAAAGATCTGGAGTGCCTGGGGGGTCTCAGTTGGTTAAGTGTCTGACTCTTGATTTCAGCTCAGGTCATTGACCTCTTGGTGCTATCAAACCCTGCACCCGGCATAGAGCCTGCTTAAGATTCTCTCTCCCTCTCCCTCTGCCTGCCTCTCTCTCTCTCTCTCTCTCAAAAACAAAATAAAAAAGGAAGAAAAGCATCTGAATAGGCTGTTACTCAGAGAAGATATACAAATGGCCGATAAGCACATAAAAAACCTCAACATCATTAGCCATCAGGAAAATGCCAATCAACAGCATGTTGAGGTACCACTTCATACCCACTAGAATGGCTATCATGGAAAAGACAATAGCAGGTGTTGGTAAGGATGGAGAGAAGCTGGAGTCTTCATATGCTGCTGAAGGGACTTTAAAGTGGTGCAGCTACTTTGGAAAACTTCTGCAGTTCCTCAACAGGTTAAACATAGAGTTAACATTGCCATAAGATCTACCCAAGAAATGTGAAAACATAGGTCCACACATAAACTTGCACATGAAAGTTCATAGCAGCATTATTCATAATAGTCAAATAATGGAAACAATCCAAAATTTTGATAACTGATGAATGAATAAATGAAATGAGGTATATCCATACAACGGAATAGAATTCAACAATAAAAAGAAATGAACTGATATGTACTACAGTATGGACAAGCCTTGAAAACAGTATGTTAAGTGGAAGAAGTCAGTCACAAAGGGTCATATATTGTTCCATTTATATGAAATGTCCAGGACAGGAAAATCCATAGGGAAAAGAGATTAGTGGTTCCCTAGGACTGGGGGGAAATGGGGAATGACTTCTAATGGGTATGGAGTTTATTTTTGTGGTGATAAAATGTTCTAAGATTGTGGTGATGGTTGCTTAACTCCATATATTAAAAACCATTGAAAAACCACTTTAAATGCATAAATTGTATGGTATGTAGATTATATCTCAATAAAGCTATTATAAAAATAACAAAACAAATAATTATCATTAATTGAGTACTTTCCAAATACCAGGCACTGTGATAAGCTTTGTAATCTTATCTAAGTGTTATAATAAATATGCCAGGAAGGTTTTATTATTTTTATTTACAACAGAAAACTTAAGTTCATAGATATTCGGGAACTTGCCTGAGGTCACAAAATTGGTAAGTACTATATTAGTTAGAAGTTAGGACTGTGACCCATTTTTATCTTACTTTGAGATTCAGGGTCATATTAAAAGGTCTTAGATGGATCTTGTTGACCTTCTTGTGTTCCAAGTCTAGTGTTTCACAATATGACCACCACAAAACAGCAGGAGTTAATGGAATCTCTGCTTCCAACTTTCTCACCATGGAACCGTTGTAAGGTGTTGGCCCCAGTTGCTGCTGGATATGGGGTGGAGAGGAATCTATCCTTAGTTGGTTGTGTTCTCTGGCCTTCCAAGGACTCATTTGTTCTAGAGAGTCCTTTAATTCCCCCTCAGATGTGTCACAGCTGTAATTCTGGGAGTGAGACTCTTGACCTTCCACCCCTAGCACTTGATTTTACACATTGTGTCTTGTGTTTGAAGGTGAGTCCTGTTACTCTTGGCTCTGTCTGCTTCCTAGTTCCGAGAAATAAAACGTGACAAGGAAGGTGTTAGGCCCACGAAGACAAGGGCATCTAGTAGGCTTACTGAGGAGAATTTGGATGAGTTTTGGGAAAATGACTCTGCAGTAGATGGATTACATTTTCTGTTTGGGCTCAGCAATTAAGGGGGAAAGGGGGACCAGTGCCAAATGTGCTTGGGAATCTTGTCAAATTCCAAATGTTGGAAAACATTTCAGGATGTTTGACTGAATTTGGCAGAATCAACACCTTGACTGTGCCCTTTCTTCTTGAACAAAGGTAACATAACAAACTGCAAGGATTCAAGTACAAAAGAAGCCATGGGCATGATTACCCTTTTATGGGAAGTGGCACAATGACACCCCTTGTCAATGGAAACATTTCAGTGAGGGTATTAACTGTGAGCATGGTTATGATAGCAGAGTTTTTAGAAAGAGGGTGAAAGTCAACTGCAGTAATAATTCAGGTCTTAAAAGGAAGCAACATATCTTTTCATTCTGCTGTTTGTGATCAGAGCAGAAGCCGGAAGGGGAATTGTGTCCTTCTGTGACTGTCTGCAGCCTGATTCTGTGTATTCTGAAGTATTCCCAGGAATATTGTGGCTTCACTCTCATCCTTTAGTCAAAGGAAAGCCTTTTCCACTGGGTTCTTTAGTCAGAGCAGAACCATATGGAATGCTCCAAATCAGAGAGCTCTTCTCTAGTTTTCAGTAAACCCAAACCTCCGTGATAGGTTGAGTGGAAGGAAGGGGAAGGTGATGATGAAGTCCTGGGGACAGCTTGAGCCCTTGTTGAAACACTGAAATGGGTATGAGGCTATAGATAAGCATATGTAGTGCTTCAAATTAGTTTCTCTCATAATCCCTGAGTTACTTCATTGGCTCACAGTATTTACTGAGCATTTACTAGGTTCTATGCACTAGAAAGACAACAGTAAATAAAACACAAAATTTCCTGCCCTCCTGGATTTCGCACTCTAATGGATAAAATACATTGTTTTTTGGGAGGTAAAATGTTAAATTACTAGTTGTTAAAAGTCAGTTGCAGAGTCAGTCAAAGAGGGATAGAATTTAATTTTCCTTCCTATAAGTAGCTGCAGTACCCTGTTGGAGTTTTTACCTTAGTACTTCAAATAGTTATCCTATTTTCCTGATAAATTTTCACACTGACATTCACTGTTACCTCAGATGGAGTATGTTGTCTTCACCATTAATGTGATGAATTATGTCTAACGTTCAATTTTCTAAGAAAGAGAAGCAACAAAACTCATTTTAAAATGTTTTTCCTCTAACTGACTAAAACATAGAATTGGGAAATATTTAATATAATATTGAACTAAAGCTTTCTCCATAAATATCTGTTTTTCTCTGTGCCTTTTTATGATCAGATGTTTTTATTCACTGATGAAGTGAAATTTGAAAGTAAGGATATAAATTAAAAGTTTATGAAAGCAGCCTTGGATTTTTGCTTCAAGGTAGAAGAATGGTTTCCAGTCTCCCCTTCCTTCCGTTTCTGCACATCAGTGTCATATATTAATTCTTTGTGGTAGGAGCTGTTATTTTTAGTGGACTCCAATTCTGGCACTTGTCAAGGGAGCTCCTGTATGGTAACTGTTGTGGACATGTTAAAAGATACAGGTTTTTCTGTGCTGCATTAGCCCTAGACTTGCTTTCACTGCTTCTGAGTCCCCAGCTGGTCACAGCTGGTTCTGCTGATGCTCCCCAGCTGCAGGCTCAGCTCCCTGAGCTATTCCTGATGGAAATGGATAATGCAGCATGACTCCCATCCCAGGCTGGTATTATATTCTGCTCAGACCCAAGATTCGATGACTCCCGATGACAGGGGCTCCCACACTTCTTGTTACTAATTAGATCTGGGATCTACCAGCAGTATTAATGACCACAAGGGACCGGTTAAGTTTAGAGTACAGTTCCTGTCACTAACTTCTTTCCCTATGTTCATTCAGTCCACTGACTGGAACTACAGCCTTGATGCCCTTTCCTTAGTCCAGTCACTTTATTTGACTAGTTCACTAGTCCAGATTCTGGAGGCCTAGCTGTAGTGACCCAGTTACTGACCTGGATTTCTTGCTTTGAATAAGACCCTAGAGAGTGTATCCACCTGGCCCATTAGACTGGTCAGTATCCACTGGTCTAATTCTGGGCATCACTGACTGGATGCAACTTGCTGGTAGAGCCATTTCCAAAATAAAGATGGAGACAGTTATGGCCCCATGGACACTGGGCATGACATAACCTCCAGCAACTCAGGAGCTATTCTTTGTCTCACCGTAGTGTGCATGTCTCAAGCTAATTCCTGCTCTATCCCTAGCTCATCTGAAAATACTGTAAGGCATCAGTACAAAGTTTCTAAGGTCCAAGTCTCAAACAGCAATAATATGTCATTGGAGTTACTTGATGGTAGAGCGGGAAGCTTTTGGTGTCAGCATTTATTAGCTGTTAGGCATTCTCAGGGTCCCTTGGTCTGTGATCATAGAGATAAGCAGACCTGGGTTTCATACTTATCCCAGTTCCCTGAAGGAAGTCAAGGTTTTGGAGCCAGGAATGGCCTGGAACTTTTCTGGGACTAACCCAAGGCCGTGTTAAATTCCTCTGGGAACGTCCTAAGATCTACAGCTGCAGATTCCTTGTTGCACCCACAGCGCAACATAGATTTCCTAGTATCACCAGCTGCATTTGGTATTTCTACACTTTTTCTTTCATCACTGCTCTACTGGTTCCTTGAAAAAAAATCCCACATTGGGTGTGCAATTGAATTTGGAAGTGGGAGGGAGGCATCTGGGAGAGCAAGTGAAAGCAAAGTGAAGAAGCTCGTTTAGAGAAGCAGATGGCACTTACCTCACGAAAGTGGGCTACGTCCTCACAAGAGCATGTATTTTTTTAATGTCTTCTTTTTTCTTGTTTGGGAAAAAGAGAAATTGGTCTAAGTACATGACTCTGTCAAGTGCAGAGGGTATTAGACACTTATTTTGTCATCCATGTCCAGGACAGGGTCGAAGTCCCTTAATTTGAGTTCTCCGAGCCCAGCAAGAAGCCTATTGCTTGTAGCTTGAAGAATGGCCATTCCCTTTACAGATCCTGTAATTCTCTAAGTCAAGTGCAAAATAAGGATGAGACAAGCTTAAGGCTGCTTCTGTTCTGGTTGAAGAAATGCTTGATGTAGAGAAGCAAAAGGAAAAAACAAAAGTGAAATGGTTTGATGAGGTCATAGAGAATTAAGTGCTGGATGTTACTGCCATCTAGTGATGATATAACACCTGGCTGCCTGGGGAAGGAGAAGACCCATCTCTGTGCTACAAACACCGTGGCATAGGGGCGCCTGGGTGGTGCAGTCGGTTGAGTGTCCGACTTCACCCAGGTCACGATCTCTCGGTCTGTGAGTTCGAGCCCCGCGTCAGGCTCTGGGCTGATGGCTCAGAGACTGGAGCCTGTTTCCGATTCTGTGTCTCCCTCTCTCTCTGCCCCTCCCCCGTTCATGCTCTGTCTCTCTCTGTCCCCAAAATAAATAAATGTTGAAAAAAAAAATTTAAAAAAAAAACAACACCGTGGCATTGCCTTATAGCCTAACATAACCTTGCAGACTCTGGGATGGAGGTGACATCTGGGCAAGCTTCTGATTTACCAGGGAAAGGTACTATGTTTAAAAAAAAAAACCTGATTAAAAAAATTTTTTTTTGCATTTATTTACTTTTTTTTTTTGAGAGAGAAAGAGAGTATAAGGGGCAGGGTGGGGGGTGGCAGAGAGAGAAGGAGACCCAGAATCCAAAGAAGGCTCCAGGCTCTGAGCTGTCAGCACAGAGCCCGACACGGGGCTCGAACTCACAAACTGTGAGATCATGACCTGAGCCAAAGTTGGACGCTTAACTGACTGAGCCACCCAGGCATTCCTCTTTAGAACTGTGGAAACAGTGTAATCCTAAGCCTCTCTTGTCTATAATTTGCTTTTGTTTATAAAACTTCATTAGAACAAAGAAAATAGGTTTTTAAAATTATATGACACCACCTTCCCTAACACATGTTCACACATTCTCAGAGACCACGTTTTATAGCATCTCCCCTGCGTCTATCCACAAGCTTTGTCTCTTTACAGAGCATCACTTAATAAAGCTGTCTAATTCCAGGCACATTCCTCCTCTCTCTGCTGTACTCTCAGGATACCTTGATGGTGGTGAGGAAGGAAAAAGAGGAAAACCATAATTGATTCACTACCTTGTATGAGGTGCTTTACAGTTATGATAGCCCTCACTGTAACCCTGTAAGGTGGGGTCATGCCAGTGTGAAAGAGGAAGAAACTGAAGTTTAGAAAGGTTAAGCAACTAGCCAGAGGTCACACAGTTAACCGCACATAGCAGAGGTGGAATTTGAACCCAGTGTATCTGGTGTCATAGTCTGAGGAATTTTTGTGGCACCGTAAGCACAGAGATACAGTGTTGGGAAGCATCACTGAGTGTGGAGTAGGAGGAAGGTGCTCTCTCTGCTCAAGAAAGAAACAAGTCCAAGTGTAGCTTCACAGGGCCTCCTCTGGCACATGTACAAATGCCAGGAAGGCACAGATGTATGTGAGTGTAAAAGGTTGGCAGTTTTAGATGCACAAATAAGCCCACACCTAGAGCAGATCTTCCAGAACCAGTGAGTCTGGGACACTTATTTCATTTCCTTCCACTCCCCCATCTGAAGAAATTGAATGTCTTGTGAAGATAACCAACCATCTGCAAAGGATTAAAATGGCAAGAAAAAAAAAAGATGATCTAAGCACAACATTAACTGTCCCTTTTGTGTATTGAGGAAGAACGCTGAATTTGGTAGACTGGATATAGAATAGGACTTAGGAAGTAAGGCTTAGCATCTCACTCTCTGGCTAGATGTCTGTTACACTGCAGATCCTGTAAGACCACTCTGTTGCTACCAAGAGAGCTAAGCACAATGGGGCCGTTCTTGATAGAGGCTGATTTTTATGCCAGGAAATTTCAGGATGGAAGTGAATATCCAGCTTGTGTTTCTCACTTGGAAAATTCTGAAGGCAAGATACTTTTTGGTGAAGTCTGTGATACTAGGCAGACACAGAAAATTAGTATATTAGTTTTTTATAGAACTAATTAGGGGGTCAAAGAGGTATGAGTTTCCTATGGGAGAAAGGAGTCAGTAGCTGGACTTTAACCATTGTGCCAGTACAGTGTCTGTGTTAGCTTCCTAGAACTGTTATAACAATTCATCCCAAACTAGATGGCCTAAAACAATAGAAATTTATTATCTCATACTTCTGGAGACTACCATCCAAAATCAAGATATCAGAAAATCTACACTCCCTCTGAAGCTTCTAGGGAAGGATCCTTCCTTGCCTATCCCAGCTTCTGGTAGCCCAAGATGCTCCTTGGCTACCAGCCCTGACTCTCATCTTCACATGCCCATCTTCCTTCTGTGTCTTTGTATGGTGGTCTCTCTTTGTGACTGTTTCCGAATTCCGTTTTTCTTATGACACCAGTCATTGGATTAGGAACTGCCCTAATGACTTCATTGTAACTTGATCACATTTGCAAATACCTTATTTCCAAAAAAAGGTCTCATTCATGAATAGGGGTTAGGATCTTGGGGTTTGGGATACACAGTTCAATCCAAAACAGTGTTTAAAAGGGTTGGCAGCTGGGTGAGGGACCCTAGCGGTAAAAGCTGTAGAGATTTATGACAGGTGTAGGAGCTGAAGTGGGCAGTGGGAAAGAGTCATGCTTCAGGTTAGAGTCTCTTGAAGACTGCACAAATGCAACATAAGAAAACTGGCATGTGAACTCTTGCTTCACAATGGGCATAACTACCAACAGTGGGCAGCACATAGCCCCAGTCAAGTAAAAGGACTTCTGGCCACCTCCCCTCAATCTTTCTTCCCAGCCTCCACATATTGGAGATAGAAGAGACCTCCAAGGTAGAGGAGGATGTGTCCCAGGAAAGAAGGAGCAGATCACAGCCAAACTCCCCACCAAGGAACATAGAGCCATGGGAAAAGCTACATCAGAAGGAAGGGAGGAGAAAGGCAGGGCTGAATCTATTGTAAGATTGACACGTCGAACTGGACCAGACTGAACCAGACTTTGTGAAACCTCAGTTAATATATAGGTCTGAGACTTGCCCAAGATATGATCAAGGTGTGGGGCAAGGATCTTTAAAGGGCAGTAAGTGGGGAAAAATATTTTATTCATATGTTTTACCTAGTAAGTCACTTCAGTATAGTTCTCATGAGTTCAAGTCTAAACTGTGTGACCTCGAGAAAATCTTATACCACCTCTGAGCCTCAGTTGCCTCATATATACAGTTTGGATGATAATTTAACACATCCACACCCTCTGCAAGGCTGCAAAAGAACTTTCTAAGTTTCGGGGTACTGTGATTATAGAGGCCAGAATCCACATTGGGCATTCTGTTTTCCACGTCTTGGTTGTATTATATCATACAAGGCACTCAGCTTTTCTGAGCTCCAGCTTTCTCTACAAAACAGGGCCACGAGTCATGGGGCTAATGAGCAGATGAAATGAGATGTGAAATTGCTTTTTATTTTGTAAAGTGTTTTATACTTGTAAAGTATTTCAAGCATGTCTCCTTCTGTCTGTATTTTTATAATACCAAATAGATGTAATGTGTTGGATTAAATGTAAGAATTGACATTACTTGAACTGTTATTGATAACAATTTGTGATCAACAACCGGCCCTGGACATGGGATATTTCTGGAAAGCTTTAAAAGTACTGATGTCTAGGTCCCACCCCCAGAGGTCCTGATTTAATTGATGTGGGCTTCAGCCTGGGCATCGAGGTTTTTTTCAAAGCTCCCAGGGATTGGATGGTGCAGTTGGTGTTGGATTGAGAGCCATAGTGGGCTTCCCACCTGCTGAGCCTGAATGGTTGACTGCTCCCCTGTTACCTCTTTCCTCTTTTGTTTGCCTCTGACAGTTGTTACCTGCAGTGCAGTTTATGTTGGTGAACTAGGAACATGTTGATTCGGGTTTGATCTTCTGGCTAGTCAGTGATTTTTTTTTTTTTAGCTTTCTTTGTGTCAGTTTTGATCAACTAATTTATCATGTTCAGCTGGCACATGAAATTGCACCTGTCATCTTAACAAAATGACACTTGGTGGATGAGACTCCGAACTCTGACGGGAAAAATAGCATCATGGTTGTGAATCTGAGCGAGGGTTTCCTTTCCTCCAGCAAAACAGTTGCTTTTATTTTTTAATAATCTGAGGTATCTCAGGAAGGCCACAATTGCACTGTAAGATAACACATGACATTAATAAATCAGAATAAATGAAGCCATGCAAAACATCTGCAAGGGCCCAGCAGAGAAAGGCCAAGAATATCAATAATTTAAGGCAGGACAAGGGTAGTGGGTAGAGGGAGGTTGCTGTGCTGAAAGGTTTCTGGGAGAGGATTGAAATATGCTTCTGAATGGAGAAGCTGGCTCAGGGCTGGCTGCTGTGAAGCAGTGGTGGAAATCCCTGAAGGAGAAAAGACAGACTTTGGGAAGGAGTGGCTATAAGCTTGAGGTCAAAACTGACAGTACAAAGGCAGATGTGTTCTTAGCAGAAAACCTTCTTGTGGGCTGTGAGCACTTTCTCTTCCAGCCTGGTTTGTAGGGCAGGGACAGTAAGTCTTCCCTTCAGTGAAAACGGCAGAAGTGTGCATTTAACCTACTAAAGGCTGTCCAAAGAGAGCTGAGACTGGCTTTCTTCTCCACCTTCTCCCCCAGAAGAAGCAAGGATGAAACTGCAGATGTAAAAAGCAACTCAGTTACTGACAGTTCCTATAATACTGTAGTCATAGATGCTCTCCTGACTCCAGGGTGTAATTATCCCTGTACTTAATTGGAGGTTCAGGAGATCTTATTAGCTTGCTCTATTGTTGCATAATTCAGGAGTTCACTTCAGGCTTCCTTAAGAGCCCTTTCATGGCTTTTCATCCCAGAGGACCATTTTCCAAAGGGTCCATTTTGGCAGGAACTTTTGGGATGTAGAGAAGGGCTGCCGAGAGCGGTGCAAGCAGAAAGGCTAAGCATCTGGGAACAGGGAGATCTGGCCCCATCCCTGTTCCTCTGCTAATTCATTGGTGATGCCAGCCAAGCAGCCAGCTTCTCTGGGCATCAGTTTCCTTCCTCATCAATGAGAAGGCAGAACTGGGTCAGCATTTCCAAAAGTGTGTTCCCTGGAACACTATCTCTCAAAGTGCTTCTTAAGAAAATGGTTCTGTAGCCTTAAATAACTTCAGGAAATGCTGGGTACCAGGCCTGCCTCACTCAACATCTTTTCCAACAGAATCTAGCTTACTACCTAAACATTGTATTTTCCAAACTCTTTTGCACCAGAGTTCCAGAAGTGACTTAGGCTCCGAGTAAGATGCATTTGTGCAAGATGTGAATCTGGAACTGAGGTCAGCAGGCAGGGAGGCATCCATTTAACTGGCATGGTAAGGTTCCTGTGACAACTTCCTGAATGCCTGGCTTCCTCTGTGTGTTGGGCTCCCTTAGCAAGCTGGTTCTCTGCTGTGGTTCTGAAAGTTATTCCTGCAAACCCACCATGGAGCTTGCCTTGCGAGCCTTCCAGCAATCCTAGAAGCTCCCAACCTCTTGTTTCAAATCCCCTGCTAATTAAAATGATAAGAGTGATTTTGTTATCTGGAGCTGAATTTGACTGATATACAGCCCCTTGGGTATTCACAATACACATAAACTAGTTAAACGTTCTAAGATTTCTGGCAACGAAAAACCTATTTTACCTTGCATACTTCAAATTTAATGACTTTAACTGCCTACTGGGGTCTGTGTCTTATGTTGACTATTCCTATACAGTTTGTACTTCAAACACTCATGCTATTAAAATTGAGTGGAAAGCAATATATTTTTCTTTGTAGTCCAGCAGTATGTATTTTTTTATTTATTATCTTTCAGAGGGTAAAGAGGAGGGAAATATTTATCTTTTAAAACATTTCAAATTCTGATCCCCACTTTGCATCCAGCCTTTTTGATACAGATAGTGCAGCTAAGCGGTTGATGAAGATGGATGTTCATGAATATTTCTGCTGCACCTTCCACCTTTCACATCTTTGTAAGGATTCATTCTCCTAGACATTTCGATTCTTTGGATGGAAGGAGAGGTCCAAGACTGGAAGTTATTAACAGATACCCCAGGCATTTCTGCTGTGGCTGATATGTGGTCACCTTTCAGAGTAACTGCACAGGCCCCAGAATGAAACATCCAGTGTCTGCTCATGGCAGTCTTCCTAAAAATTCTCCCCCAGCGACATGGAACTTCATCCTGAGACCAGCTGCCTCTGGTCTCCCCAGCAGTTCCTCAGTCTCCAAAAGCTAGCAGGGTGACCTTGGTTACAAAAGGAATAGTTTAACTCTTTTTATGCAGACATTTTGCTGTCGAATCAGTAACACCTCAGTGGGCTTGGGTTGCTTTCTCTCCCCTCTGCATTTATCACACCCTGCAATAGTTCTGTCCTACATTATTGGAGTTACAGTTTTTTTAGGTTTATTTATTTATTTTGAGAGAGAGAGAGCGAGCGAGCCTGTGCACGTAGGGGAGAGGCAGAGAGAGAGGGAGAGAGAATCCCAAGCATGCTCTGTGCTGACACAGGTTCGATCTCACAAACCATGAGATCATGACCTGAACTGAAATGAAGAGTCAGACACTTAACCAACTGAGCCACCCAGGTGCCCTTGGAGTTATAGTTTTAAATGTCTCTGTCAGATGATGATATGAGATCCTTGGGAGAAAGGACTGCCTCTCAATCATCTGTGATTCTCTAGTGGTTAGGATACTGCCTAGCACAACTACACTATTACTATTCATTAATATATATATATATGTATGTACATATATGTATGTATATATATGTATGTATGTACACACATATATGTATGTATATTATATGTATATATGTATATATATGTGTATTGTATATATATATATATATATATATATATTTTTTTTTTTTTTTTTTTTTTAACGTCCAGACTCATTCTTATTCTAAAATGGTTACTACCTCAGGACATTTGAAGAGGGAAAGAGGAACAGAAACTTCTTAAAAAATGTTTGTTTATTTATTTTGAGAAAGAGAGAGGGTAGGGAAGGGGCAGAGAGAAAGGGAGACAGAGATTTCCCAAGCAGGCTCTGCAGAGCCCGACATGGGGCTTGAAACCACAAATGGTGACATCATGACCTGAGCCGAAATCAAGAGTTGGATGCTCAACCCCTGGAGCCACATAGGCGCCCCGAGGAATAGAAACTCTTAATCCAAGAAGACTTGGAATTGATGAACACAAATAGCAAATTGTTCTCTCTGCCCCCAAACCAGTTCTTAAGTCTCTTGCCTGCAAGTACTTCCAAAGGTGAGGCTGCCTGGCTGAATGACTGTGTGTGGATCTGAGCATGTTTCTAAATTTATAAATGCATTATGGTCCTAGACCTTTGAGGACTGATGTGTATAATTGCTGAGACTCTGGCTTATTCATACTTCTATCAAACTGTGTCTTGTCCAAGCTGTCTGGGCACAGTGAAATATTGCACTGATCGATATGTTTGGCGGACTAACAGAGTTTTGTTAGATATCAATTATTGTTGTGTGCTGCTTGGCGTGGGCCATTGGGGTATGATTTACAATAGCCCACATGTTTTGACCTGGACCGACCGCTAAGTTTGGGGGCTTTTTTTTTTTTTTTTAATTTTTTTTTTCAATGTTTATTTATTTTTGGGACAGAGAGAGACAGAGCATGAACGGGGGAGGGGCAGAGAGAGAGGGAGACACAGAATCGGAAACAGGCTCCAGGCTCTGAGCCATCAGCTCAGAGCCCGACGCAGGGCTCGAACTCACGGACCGCGAGATCGTGACCTGGCTGAAGTCGGACGCTTAACCGACTGCGCCACCCAGGCGCCCCAAGTTTGGGGGCTTTAAATGGCTGTAAGAGCTTTATCACAATGCAGCATAAGTAGTTTAGGAGTTGGAAGAGACAAATTGGTCCCCTCTGGGAATATTTCCTCTTGTTCCACTCTTCTGTCATGTGCTCCCCGGAGACCACTGCACAGTACTGCATGCTTCATGCTGACTGCCATTCTGCCCCTCAGCAGGATGGGAGCTGAGGCAGAGATAGTTTTAAATATGTTCTCTTAGGAAAAATCACTCATGAGAGTTTCAGGAGCAAAACTAAGCAAAATAATGGGCCTGAGAATATTAGAGCCAAGAGAAACCTAGGAGATAATATAATTCAACACCTTCATTTGACAGAGAAGAGGACCGAGACCCAAAGAGATACATTTAAACTTGGAGTCTAGTACTCTTTTCTGAATCTCACAAGGAGCCTCTGGGATTTTTCCTTCTATAGGAACAGTCAGAGAAGGAACTTAAATTGTGCCTTCTACATACCTCCTCTAAATTTTTCCAAATGCCTTAAAAAAAAAATAAACAATTGATCTGCAGTGCTGGTCGATGTAGGGGGAGTATCCTTCTGTACTGAGAAAACTCTTTAGGTTGCTTGAGGACCCCCCACTCTGATACACCACCCGGCACTGTTGCCTTAAGTAATGCCAGACTTCAAAATTAGTAGTTCTCAAAGTGTGGTCCCTTGACCAGCAGCATCAACATCACCTGGGATAGTGTTAGTAAAGCAAATTCTTGCACCCCACCCCAGACCTACCAAATCATAAACTTAGAGGTGGTCCCAGCTCTCTGTATTTTTACAAGCCTTCCAGGTGACTCTAATGTACACTCAAGTTTGAGAACCACTGAACAACTTTGGACTCTTCTTACACAATGGGATTTTAGAAGCAATAAGAATATTTTCCATCCTTCAAAAGACCCTACCTCTTGTCTGCTGTTGCCTAGAACTTCCCCTCTTTAGATTTGTATCTTTGGATTAAGACTTCTAGGTATAGGTTATCCTGGGGTATAAAACATTTTAAGCCTTCAAATCTTTCACATATCAGTATGAACAATGTTATCAAAAAATTCTTTAAGATTAGATTTTCATAGAGTGTATTTACAATGTACTTATAGCTTATTTACGACTGAAGCCTGTTGAAGTTAGTGGTTTAAAAAAGGAGGAGAATTTAGTATAATGGAAGAGGGGTATCATGTGGAGCACAAAGACAGAAAGGCAGCAAGTCTCAGGAACTGACTCAAGCAGGTGCTGGAATGTCTACAGCAGCCTGTTTGACTCTTGTCTCTGCTCTGCTCCAGGAGCCTGTTTTATTCTCTCTTCTTGCTTAACACTGGCTTTCTTCACTTCTTAGTCTGTATGGGAGAAAATGGCTACAACCTGCATCTCTCAATGGAACAGGTCCAGCCACCAGGCCTGCGTCTCTCTCCCAGTCTCAATTCTAAGTTTCGTAATGGGGATTTCAGCCCAGGTGGGATCAGCTTTTGATCTGAAGTCAATCACCTGTGTGTTGGAGGTATAGGAATGTGGAATTTGGAAGCCGCACATCCATAGTTTTCTGAGGAGAGGGGAGGGTTAGGAAATTAACCTGACAGAGTTTGAGGACCTTGGACTGGAAGGAAATCAGAGGGAGTTCTCTTGAAGGGTGGAGGAGACCTGGAAAAGAGAAAGGGAATAGGAGGATGCAAAGTGTCAATTTCCCAAATGATAATTCTAAGGGTCAGTATTTGCTATGGGTTGAATTGTGTCCCTTCCAAAAGATATGTTGAAGTCACAATTTCAGTATCTCAGAATGTAACCTTATTTGGGAATGACCTTTCAGATGTCATAAGTAAAGGTAAGATGAGATTATACTGGGATAGGACTGATCCTTAAGCCAATAGGACTGACATCCTGATAAGAGGGAAATTTGCACACAGATACAGACATTGAGGGAAGATAACCATACGAAGGTGAGGGCAGAGATTCTAGTTATGCTTCCATAAGCCAAGGAAGGTTGAGAGCTACCAGAAGCTGGAAGAGATAAGGAAGGATTCTTCCCTAGAGACTTCAGCATGGCCCTGCTGATACCTTAATTTCAGATTTCTAGCCTCCAGAAATCTGAGACATTATATTTCTGTTGTTTTAAGCCACCTAGCGTGTGGTACTGTGTTATGGCAGCCCCAAGAAATTAACATGGCATTCTGTAGCCCTTTCATGCCTCTTGAATTGCCACCTGCCCCGTGCTCCCAATGACACTAAAGGCTAACTTTTATGACTTACTCATGATACTACAAGCAGTGGGTGGTAACAACAAGATTTTTCACAAATAACAGGCCAAATAGATTTTCATTGGTAAAGGCTATTCTGGTGTCAGTGTGCATAATGGACTGAGGAGAGGCAAGAATGGTGCAGAAGACTCTGAGAGCGTATTTATGTGGTACTGTCTTGTCAGGGGGCACCTGCCTTTGTTGGGTATCTTTAATGGTACTTGTCTTTGGTCAGATGTGCTCCTTGGATATCTTAGAGGCTTAAAACTCAATATGTCTAAAAACTGTCTCATGATGCTCTTCTGTGCTACCCTCCCCCAAAACAATCGCAACACAACTGCAAACCTGAGTTGCATGTCTTGGCAAATAGCACCAAAATCCATTTGATTCTGCAATCCAGAATGTATGGATTTCTTCCTCTCTTTCCCTCACCTGCTATTCCACATCCTTCATCAAAGATGTCTATTTTACTCCTGAACCATCCCTCCCACCCACCCTATCTCTCCATCTTGGTCACCACCATCTTGCCCAAGCCACCGTCACCTCTTTCCAGGAAGATTACTGCCTCTCTGCTCATCTGTTTGCCCTTACTCTGCCCATTCCCCTCCAATCTTATGTTCATATCAGAGTGATCTTTTCAAAATGTGGATTTGGTAATATTACCTTCCTGCTTGTGGCTAGTAATAACTTACTTTGCCTTTGAGATCCAGACAGAATTGGTTAACATGGTCTTCAGCCCCTTCCATGTCTGATCTTTACCCATTCCTCAGCCTTATTCCTCTGTGCTCCAGTCACAGGAATTATCTGAGTCTGTTGACTGCATCAGACTCTCCCCTGTCACAGGGCTTTGTCCCTGCTGGCACCTCTGTTTGGAACACTCTGTCCTATGCTCTTCACTTAATTTATATTTCTACTTCATCTCTCTTTTCAAGGGTCACTTCTTCTGGGAGCCTATTCTGACCTCTCTGGACAGGTTTATCCTCCTGTCACATCCCATAGTGCCTTATTAGTGTCTATCACAGTTGCAATTTTGCTTTTGTCTCTGTTCATTATAATCTATTTATCTCACTAGATTGCAAGTTTCATGAGGGAAGGCTTGACACTGGTGGTTTGCTTAACATTATACAGCCCAGAGCCTCATAGACTCTCATTGGTATTTGTTGAATGGAAAGTGACTGACTAAACACATACCAAATGATGCTCTTTGTTGAGTATCTGATAGGAACTGGGCACTGCACACACATTATTCCAGACCTTATCACAACCTGGAAAACAACCAGTAATTTTTCTTTTATTTTAAAGAGAGGGAAAATGTCAGCCTAGAGAATCAAATTTACTAGAAATTACAAATCTTACAAATGGTATGTATCCAGGACTAAAATCCAGGCCTATCTGGGGCACCTGGGTGGCTCAGTCGGTTGAGCATCTGACTTCGGCTCAGGTCATGATCTCGTCGTTCCTGAGTTCGAGCCCCACATCGGGCTCTGTGCTGACAGCTCAGAGCCTGGAGCCTGCTTTGGATTCTGTCTCCCTGTCTCTCTCTCTCTGCCCCCCTCCCTATCTCAAAAATAAATAAACATTAAAAAAAGTCAAAATCCAGACCTATCTGATTCTGCGGGTTGTGCTATTTCAGCTGTAGCATACGGAACGTTAAGGCTGGAGGGAATCCAGAAAACATTTTGTCTAACAGTGTCATCCTGTTGGGAGGGAAGCTAACGCTCAAGGTTAAGAGAAATAAAAGCATATAAATTCACATGCAGCGTTATGACAGAGCGCAGATAGACACTAAACCTCTCTTGACTGTGTTCGTTCTGTCATCATATGTCATTTTAACCCTTTGAATAAAAAGTGGGAGCAGTGACTTAACAGATGTTTTATTCTGTGCCAGTTGCCAAAAGTGGCCACTGAGATCAGGGTCATAGCTAAATTCTACTTGTAACGAAGAATTCTGGCAGACTTTTGTGTATAACGCCTGCTGAGGGATGGAGGGGGCATGACTGAATGGCAAATAAAACCAGTTTTCTTGATGCTGATTTCTTGCCACTTAATATAAAGACATATTCATTACCATAGCAACACACTCATTGCACACAACATGAATATGTAGATTCCCTAGGGAGGAAAATGGAATAAACTGCACCTTTGTGCACCTTTACTCGAAAAAGAAAAAAAAAGCTTGTATAACTCCAGTCTAAGTTGCATAAGCGGGGCTCTGGATCCTTGTGGATAATTATTTCAGATGAATCCATAAGCACCAGAAGTGAATGATATGCTCACTGAAGCACCATGAAAAGATAACCAATAAATGGTGTGTGTGTGTGTGTGTGTGTGTGTGTGTGTGTGTGTGTGTGTGTG
>NW_024412420.1:5861878-5939830 GCF_014898765.1 Herpailurus yagouaroundi | reverse complement strand
GTGTGTGTGTGTGTGTGTGTGTGTGTGTGTGTGTGTGTGTGTGTGTGTAAGATAAAGAGACAGAGAAATCATAGTACATGGAGATTTCTAGAGAGAAATTCATTGAAATAGTGGTCTCCTTTCAGACTAAAATCTTCTAAAGAACCCTGATTATTAAAACACTATATTGTAGGTTGTGGATTACTCAGGGAATGAAGAAGAGCATTGTAGTTCTAGAATCTTCATAGAGGAGAAGCTTAGGGTAGCCATCTGGTAAGAAAGTTGGGATGGGGCTGAGTAACCATGGAGACATCCCAGAATATTTGAAGTCTCACTGTGAGTTTCACTTAGATTGTATTTCTGCTGGGTTAGTCTTAGAGTTGGGGATGTGATAAAACTCCCCTAACACACTCCTTGGTACTGCCACTGAGAACAGCCCTCCAGGTTTTGCGACTTTACCTCTCCAAGTAAGACTGATGCTGAGATCTATAGTTTGGGATGCTGCTCCAAGGATAGATGGTTCCTGAAGTCAGCCTGATATCTCAAATGAGGAAGACAGGGGGACACAGTCCTTTGGATGAAGTCTAAATAATGAACACAAGAGACCAGCCTGGATTTCTTGGAAGAGTTCCAATTCCAAACTCTTTTGTGAGTCCAAAAGTGATGGTTAGATTGAATATGTTCATTATTTGTACAGAAGTCATTGTGTCTCGAGGCATACACATGATGATTCTCACTCTGGCTAACTATTTTAATGTTTTCTATTTCTCCAGTATGTCTCTTCCTACACACCCATATAAACACACATGTATCTCTACCTGCTACCTGCCTACCTACCATCTACCTGTATCTTCATTTCTATTTATCTGTCTAGTTCTCTTTATTGAAACGTAGATGTGAGTGTACATTTATATATCTTTTAAACATCTCCTTCTACACACACATATAAACATCTCCTTCTACACATATATGGGGAGACAGACAATAAGCAATGATTTAAATGAGTGAGTTCCTGTAAAAGTGTACATAAGAATTAGGGTGGAGCAAGTAGAATGGGGGGGGCGGTGGGACCAATTGTAATTTTAAATAAGATGATCAGGAAAATCCTCAGTGATGTGACACGAAAAAGCATGTTATCCAGAAGTGGCTCCCAAATCTCTGAGCAAATGGGAACTGTTTGGTGTAAGTTACATGTTTTTTTCATTGACTGGTTTTCACTGAGATCTTGGAAATCCAAGGAAACTGCATTGTTAGATCAGTTCTTGAATGGGCAGAAGTCTGAGAAAAGCCAGATCCTAAGTTAATCAAAAAGAGATTCTAAGGAACCAGGCTTCAGTTTAAAAAATGAAGAACCAGACTGGAAAGATCAAGAGCAGATCCTGATGGCAAGTTGGCGTCGGCTTGGAGGCGTGAAGAAATTGGACAATTTACGGTCAGCCAGTGAGCTTGCATCATAATTCCTTGTCTGCACAAGAACAAATAAGTTTTCTGGTTCTATTTTCAGTTTATGTTGCTCTCTTTTTTATGAATTTCAGACTCTTCAAATATACTTGTTAGTGGTTTTTCTTTCCAAACAAAATCCAGAGAATGATACTGGAATTTTGTAGATAGGCTGGGTGAAAGAAAGGTTCACCTGGTCTGTAATTCTAGGAAGAATTGTTTCAGTTGTAGACCCAATCACTGCAATGAGGGGAGACAACATAAATAAGAGGGGCCCTGGAAAGCACATGTGGTTGTGTCCACATCCTTCCAAAGGGGGAAAGACACAAGGGAGGTGAAATTATTTACTATTCGTAAGACAGTGTTGTAAACCCGACAAGCTGATTCAGAGATGCTATCATCACCCTGTAAACACATTAAAAATCAAGTACAGATTCTATTACATGTACCATCCTAAATGATAAAACTTAGAGTTGTCAACAGCCTAAAAAATGCTGATTACTCATCATATTAATTCTCATTGTCGTTGTCCTCCTCGTCGTCTCATTATTCTCATTATCATTGTAGCGTCAGTTATGTTTATTTCAGGTCTTGGGCACTGAGACCTTTTAAATGTTTTCTTATTTAAGGATGATTGCATTACATGAAATCCTTCAAAGTCTTCCAAATTCCTTTAATATCAAAAATTTTTGAAGTGATTTATTTATTTTGAGTGAGAGAGAGAGAATCCCAAGCAGGCCTGGTGCCACTAAGTGCAAAGCCTGATGTGGGGCTCAGTCCCAAGAACTGTGAGATCAGGACCTGAGCCAAAGTCAAGAGTTGGACACTTAACCAACTGAGTCACCCAGGTGCCCCTAGGATCAATTTTTTAAAAACATTTACTCCTTTTTTAAAAAAAATGTTTATTTTGGGGGGGGAGGGGGCAGAGAGAGAGAGGAGGTCAGAGGATTTAAAGTGCTGACAGCACAGAGCCCAACATGGGGCTTGAACTCACGAACTGCATGATCATGACCTGAGCCAAAGTTGGATGCTTAATTGAATGAGCCACTTTGGCGCCCCCCAGAATCAAATTTTAAATAAATGGTATATAAGATACAACAAAGTCCTTTTGATCTGTCCCGTGCCTACCTCTCCAGCTTATCTTCTGTTGCTCTCCCACAGGCATCCTCCTGGCCACCTGTCAGAACCAACTTTATGCAATTTCCTGAATAAATCACACTGTTCTGTATAGCAGTATCTTGGCTCACTACAGTTTCTCTGCCTAGAACATCTTTCCCACTCTCACCAACTCAGCTTGGTTTGCCACTTCCCCTTGATAGTTCCCTAGCCTTTCTTTTTCCTTCAGGCTGAGTTAGGTTGTGAGACTTACAGTACCCAGGCATACATACCTCTCTCATGGCCCCTATAAGCTTGGAATTTAATAGTTGCTCATTTTGTTTTCTCATACCACAGACTAAGTAAGAATTGGACGGCAAGTTGAAATGAACACTTACCTCAGTTTCTAGAATAGGACTATAGTGCCCAGCATATATAGTGGATCATGAATGTATATGTGTATGTGTGCGAAATTATTGAAATATTGAAGGGCTCAAATATTGCAATACCCATAAGGCAAGAAATGAAAACTTGGCAGTTTCTTGGCAATCATTAAACTAATGTTAGAGGTAGGGCTCAATAAGTTGTTGTTGTTGTTGTTGTTGTTGTTGTTGTTGTTGTTGTTAGAAGCAGGAGGAGGGGGAGGAGAAGGAATTTCCAAGTTCAGTAGCAGTTAATGAGTACTACTGACTTCTCCACAACCCTGCAGGGGACAGATAGATTTGAGTGGGAAGGGATAAATAGCTTTCCAATTTCATTTACTCCACAGTTTTTAAACACTGCAACCCCACTGTCTTCAAATGAATCCTAACCAGAACAGATATTGTTCCATAAATGGAATTGACCACATTGTAACATGGTAGAATATTTTACCCTTGATCTAGGATGGACCAGCTACCGACTCTGTGCAAGGCCACTTTGTGTCCAAATTAAGAAGCAGATGGAATCTGTGATTATAACACACACAACTGGACCTGGCTGTTCTCTCTAGGTCTCCGTCTCTCAGCTAATTTTCCCAGGCTCTGGGATTCCCCTTACTGTACCCTGGGCGAAGCCTATCTCCATCCCTATACCCCTACCCATCAGAAACTTCCTGTCTTGTGTCTCTTTTCAGTGCTTGAACTGATTGACTAACCCTTACTGAACTAATTCTTGTTAAGCTGTCAATGCCATAGCATCATAGAAGTTTAGAATTTTAACCCTTAGAAGTGTTCTAACAGAGTCACTTCACTGTGCAGAGGAGAGAAACTGAGAGTATAGATGCAGGGGAAAAGCAGCCCCAAATCACAGAGTTGACAGAGGCAGAAATATCATCTGGATTCTTCCTGACATTATAGCACAGTTTCACAGACCTCATCTCAGGTCTCTGCTGAGCCTTTTACTGATCACATAGTTATGGAGAAGTTACTTACACTTCCAGAGTCTCCATCTTCTTCTATGTAAAATCTAGAAAATGGTAGCTTTCATCTGACAATGCTGTCATGAGGATTAAGTAAGAAAATGCACATAATGGACTTAGCACAGCCCCTGATGTGTAGTCAGTTAATAAATGCTGGACAATTTTATCACTAGAGCAGGATTATAGGGCAGGTGTTTGGAGCAGCATACCCCTTTCTTAGATCTGCCAGTGGGTATCCCTGATTTTGGCCACTCACAGTGCACTTTGCTCACAGGTCTTTCAAGATTAATTGAACATTCCCAGCAGTTAATGTTTTGGCTATTTGCACTCAGCCCACTTACAAGAGAGGAGCCCCTTAAGCCCCTTCCCTCTCATTGGTGCTTCTAGATCATAACTCTCTCTGTCTGAGTCCCTGGCTCTGTGGAGTTTGTTCTGACATTTGCTGTAGTTGGAGCCAGCTCTGTGGAGGGTTTCTGCAGAATGCTCCAGGGGGCAGTGTGGTAATGCCGAAGAAAGCAGCCTCGCCTCGAGGAAAGCCTTGGCCATTTTTACGTGAAAGTGTTTACTCTGGAAATTAAATTATATTTGGGATTTTTGGTTTCCCTTCCCCCACCTCCGCCGTGGGAGGTTTCGGAAAGTTACTGTGGTGACCGTTTGCAATCAGAGGGCTGTCAGCATTTCAGCTCTGTGCAGGCAGGCCCGGCAGGCTCCTTCAGCACCCTGGCCCCCGGGGACGCTGTGCACGTGTGGGGGGCCCTGTGCCCGTGGGGGGCTGGGCCCCTCCCCACACATATCTTCTCCCATCTTCAGCCACTTTTGGATCAACAGCTGAGCGTGAATTTCAAACTTGAGTTGGATAGTTTGAGAGGGTTATTTTTGTTTGTTTGTGTGTGTGTTTTCCAAAATATTTCTGAAAGTAGTTCTTAAAAATGCCCCCTGTGTATCCATGGATCCATGCATATTCATAGCCTGTTCCTCAAGGTTTGCTTCAAGGTTTCTTCTCTGTCAAATGAGGCAGTAGGTAAGTTCCCACCTCTGTCATTCCAGAGTTCTAGGTATTCAAGGATGGAGAGAAATCTGTAAAAAGATCCAACCCTTGGGACAGTCCTCCATTCTTTGTGGCCTCTCCCAACTAAACCAGTCAGTCAACACTCTTGATAACTTGAAGGTGAACAATTTCTGTTCTCCAGGTTTCCTACTGAATTAACTAATGATCACCACCAAATAAATAATTATTGTACTTTATCATGTGTCAGGGACTGAGGCAGGTCCTTGGTTTAAAATGGTGAAGAAAACAGACACAGACCCTACTCTGATGAAGCTTGCAGATTGGTTAGATATGGACACTAAAGAAATAATCACATACAGAGAGAGTGTAATGACAGATTGAGATGAGTCCCATGCAGGAGAAGCAAAGAGTAAGGAAGATAAAGTATACATTTAACATTTATACTAATTGAGATTTAGGGCCCAGGGAATGAGGAAGTGATTTTTTTAAGCTGAGACATGATGGGTATGTGGAAGGGGCACACTATGTGTAAGAACTAGAGGGTCAAACCAGTTATTGACATATAATGGCTGGTCATAAATGGCAGCTGTGATCCTCCCTTTTGACATCCAAGGAAGAAATGAACCTATTCTAATTCTCAGTGAATGCTAGTAGCAAGTTCCATGATATTGATTAGACATAATTTAAATTGTCAAAAATTCATAACATCCTACAGTGAGAAGAAACTTCAGAGGTCATCTGATTCGGCTCTCTTCTTATTTAGGAATTGCCTCAGGAATATGCTAAACAATTATCAAGATCCTGCCGGGGGGTATTCAGGCAGTTAATAGTCACTTTTCCCACTTTTGACAGTTCAACTTTCTCCTGTCATTAATTTCTTAGATTTCCCCTTAGATTTCTCTTGCTAGATTGTACATTCTGTAAGGTCAGAGGTTTTGTCTTTTTTTTTTTTTTCATTGATAGATCTTAAGTGTCAAGAACAGTGCCTGCCATATAGTAGCTTCTTAAAGCATATTTGTTGAATGAATTAAGTGAGGTTACAATAGGCCTCCCTAAATTTTTGCTTGCTGGCCCTAGTTTTGCTCTCCAGAACAACAAAGAACAACTCTAATATCTCAAGTAAGGATAATCCTATAATCATTTGAAAGTATTTCTCATTTTCTCCTCTTTGTTAAACATCCTTATAGATATGGCTTTGAAACTGTCAGTTTTGATCACTAATTAGGATCCAATTGGGCATGATAATTCAATCAAATATGAATCTACTTTCTTATATTATCATCTATCTATCTATCTATCTATCTATCATGTCTTTATGTTTTTAACTAGTTGTGTTTCTTCCTTTAACTCTATCTTTCATGCACTAATAATTTGCTTGAAATGATTCTCTCCAATAATCACCCCCTAGTAGTTTTGCTGCAAAGAATGTCAGTGAGGAGTGCCTTGGAGTGCACTTGGAGGAGTGCCAAGCATCTGACTCTTGATCTCAGGGTTGTGAGTTCAAGCCCCACATTGGGCTTCACACTGTGTGTGAAGCCTACTTAATAATAATAATTTAAAAAAATGGCAGTGGAAGTGAAGACAGAGCCAAAAACTAGAAAGAACTTGTATACTGTCAAGTATTCTTCTGAACTTTGAAGTCAGCCTGAAGGAATTCACTCCAAAGGTGATACTGCAACCCACCCCCCTCCTGGCTTTAGGATCAAACATTGATAAGAGACTAACCCTTAATCAACAGTGCCTATAGCA
Organism: Herpailurus yagouaroundi; assembly: GCF_014898765.1. Classification (NCBI taxonomy): domain Eukaryota; kingdom Metazoa; phylum Chordata; class Mammalia; order Carnivora; family Felidae; genus Herpailurus; species Herpailurus yagouaroundi. The sequence continues at coordinate 5,933,159 of NW_024412420.1, read as the reverse complement.
GCAGATCTGGAGATCGGGAATTGAGCTAACAAGAAATGTGTTCAGTTTCTAAATGTTGGGGATCAATCAAAAATCAATTTATTACAAGGTAAAGGTAAACAATTACTTTCTCAACTTTATGACACAGGAAAGAGTTCACATTATCTGGGATAAACCAAACAAAATTGGACTATAATTCAATCTCTACTGTAGTTCTATGTGCTATGCAATTTTATACAGTAAAATAGTATGAGACATAAAGAAGCTAAATAATGATATCTGTCATCAAAAACTTCAAAGGAAACTGATGCAGAGATGAGCCAGATGTTGCAATAAGCAGACAAAAAACTTTATGTATTATTGGAATCATATTTGAAGATGTCTAGGAAAAGATGAAGAAAGAAAATGAATAGGTGAATAATCTTAGGAGAGATTTGGAGACAATAAAAGGGAGTCAAAATAGAAACTCTAGAAATGGAAAATACAGTAGCTAAAACTTTAGAAAATATTAGATGGCTGGCTAAAAAGGAAGTCTCTAGATGATTTTACTGACAGATTCCACCAAATATTTAAAGCAGAAATAAAATTAATTCTACATAATCTCTTCTAGGCAATAGAAGAAGAGGGAAAACCCAACTCATTTTATGAGGTCAGCATTACCCTAACATAAAATCAAACAGAACAGACAGTACCAAAACAAAAAACAAAAAAAAAACAAAAAAAAAAAAACCAAAACACAAAAATTAGACAAAGACCAATATTCATTATAATAGATCAAAGTTATTTAAAAAAAATTAACAAATTAGGGGTGCCTGGGTGGCTCAGTCAGTTAAGCATCTGACTCTTGATTTTGGCTCAGGTCATGATCTCACAGTTGTGAGACTGAGCTCCGCACTGAGCATGGATCCTGTTTGGGGTTCTCTCTCTCCCTCTCTCTCTCTCTAGCCCTCCCCTGCTCACTACATGCATGTGCTCTCTCTAGATAAATAAATAAGGGGAAAAATAGTTACAAACATAGAGGGAAGGAGGCAAACCATAAGAGACTCTTAAATACAGAGAAAAATCTGAGGGTTGATGTGGGGATGGGGGAGAGGGGAAAATGGATGATGGGTATTGAGGAGGGCACTTGTTGGGATGAGCACTGGGTATTGTATAGAAGCGATGAACCACGGGAATCTACCCCAGAAACCAAGAGCACACTTTACACACTGTATGTTAGCCAATATGACAATAAAATATATTAAAAAATGAATACAATTTTAAAAAATTAATTAAAAAAATACACCACAACCAGGAAGAGTTTATTCTAGGAACACAAGGCTGGCTCAGAATTTTTTTAAAAATATATCAGAAAATCTAAAAATCTATATAATCTAACACATTGTAGTTACATTTTAGTTTATAGTAAATACAGTTTATATTTATTAGTTCATAAGTAATGGTTTAAGAAAGACTACATGATTAGATCAGTTGATACAAACAAAACAAAACAAAAACGTTTTCAACAAAGTTTCAACACCATTCATGATTAAAAACTCTCAGCATGCTAGGAATAAACAGGAACTTCCTCAGACCGTTAAGGGACACCTACAAAAAAGTTAATAGGTAATGTTTCTTTAGTGATAAAAGACTGAATAATTCCCCACAAAATTGGGAAAAAATAAGGGATGTCTGCACTCCCCACTTCTATTTGACATGGTATTGGAAATCTTGGCCAGTGCAATAAGACAAGAAAAGGAAATAAAACACAAGCCATTTGGAAAGGAAAAAAGAAAACTGTCCCTATTTAAAGGTGACATGATTGTCTATATAAAAAATCCTGAGGAATCTACCAAAAAAAAATTATAGTCAAAGAACTAATACATAAGTTTAACAAGGTCACAGGACACAACATCAACACAAATATCAAATATATTTCTTTTTTTTTCTGGTTTTAACTTGTCTCGCAATAAAATTTATTATAGAATCCCACTCTACAATGACAATACATAGATCATTTTTCTCAATTTATCTTTTTAAAAAGTTTATTGTATTATGGTAAGAATGCTTAGTCTGAGACCTACTCTCTTAACACTTTTTAAGTATACCATACAGTATTGTATTGTTGATAGATAAAATGTTTTACATCAAATCTCTAGAATTTGTTCATTTTGCTTAGCTGAAACTTCATGCCCATTGATTATTAACTACCCATTTCCCCCCTCCCTCTACCCCCTAGCAACCAATATTCCACTCTTTGATTCTATGAATTTGACTGTTTTAGATTCTTCATAGGTGGACTCATTTAGCATTTGTCTTTCTATGACCATCTTATTTCAGTATTATGTCCTTAAGTTTCAACCATATTGTTACATACTGCAGAATTTCCTTTTTTTTTAAAGTTGAAGAGTATTCCATTATATGTATATACCATATGTTATTTATCCTTCTATCTCTTGATAGACATTAAGATTGTTTCCGTATCTTGGCTATTGTTAATATACTACAGTTTCTGTAAAAATGCCATTGGGATTTTGATAGGAATTGCAGTGAATCTATAGATCACTTTGGGTAGTATAGACATTTTAACGATATTAAGTCTTCTAATTCATTAACATGGGATCTTTTCATTTGTTTGTGCCTTCCTTAATTTATTTTCATCAATATTTTGCATTTTTTAATATACAAATGTTTCACCTTTTTAAGTTTATTCCTAAGTATCTTATTGTTTTTGGTGCTGTTATAAATGGATTCTTTTCTGAATTTTTTTCAGATAGTTTGTTGTTAGTGTATAGAATAAACATTTCTGTATGCCAGCATTAACAATATGAAACAAAAATTTGAAACACAATAGTATTTACAATAGCTGTGAACAAATGAAATACTTACATGTAAATCTAACACAATCTGTACAAAATACATATGCTAAATACTACAAAACACTAAATGAGGAACTAAAAGAAAACATAAATAAATGGAGAGACATACTGTGTTTATGGATGGAAAAAAACACTGCAGATACCAGTTCTCCCCAGGTGTATATTTAATTCCTGTAAAAATTCTAGCAAGATGTTTGGAAATATAGACAAACTGATACTTTTTTTTTCTTAATGTTTATTTATTTTTGACAGAGAGAGCATGAATGCGGGAAGGGCAGAGAGCGAGGGAGACACAGAATCTGAAGCAGGCTCCAGGCTCTGAGCTGTCAGCACAGAGCCCAATGTGGGGCTCGAACTCACGAACCGTGAGATCATGACTTGAGCTGAAGTCGGACGCTCAACCGACTGAGCCACCCAGGCGCCCCTAGACAAACTGTTTCTAAAATGTATATGGTATATCAAAGGAACTAGACTAACTAAAACAATTTTGATAAAGAAGACTAAAGTTGGAGAAATCACACTATTTGATTTAAGACTTACTCTTTGGTTATAGTAGTCAAGACAGTATGCTTTGGTGGAGGAAGAGACACATAAATCAATAGAGCAGAATAGAATACAGAAATATATTCACACAAATATGGCTAACTGATTCACAAAGTTGCAGAAGTAATTCAGAGGAGGAAACAAATGTATTGAAAAAATTGTACATAGATAGGAAACAAGAACCTTGGCAATAACTTTCATCCTATACAAAAATTAGCTCAAAAGGTCACAGATCAAAACATAAAATGTTAAACTATAAAATGCATTGATGGGCTAAACATCAGGATAGATGCTACAGAAGAAAGGATCTGTGAACTTGATGACAATTCAGTTAAAAAAAGATTCCCCAAATGGAACACAGAGGGAAATACTTCAGACAGAACAGGACATCATTGCTCTATGAGAAAATATAAAGCTGTATAATATACATGTAATCATAATCCTAGAAAAAGAATGAGACAGAATAATATCTGAACAAAATAGCATATGAAATTTGGTATAGAATAACATTTCATAACCATAGCAAAAAGATAATGAAAAATAACACACTATAAATATTTAAAGCTAGAAAATTGCAAGCAGAATAAATATACTGAAAACCACACTCATGCATAGCATAATTAAACTGCTGAAGAACAAATAGGAAAACTTTAAAAGAAAAATAAAGAGAAAATTATAAATGATTTGGGGGTGGGAATTTGGGGGGAGGAGAATTATTACATATGGGTGAACATAAAATTAATAACTGATTCTTCTCAGAAACAATGCAAGCTAAAATGCAATGGAATGACATCTTCATATTGCTATAAGAAAAAAACAGTGTGAATTTGGAATCGCATATTCAGTGGAAGTATATTTCAAAAATGAAAGAAAATAAAGACATTTTCTGACAAATAAAAGCTGGGAGAATTTATTGTCAGCATATATGTATATTAGACATGCGAAAGAAAGTTTTTCAGGTAAAAGTAAAATGAAACAAGCTGATAACTTGGATATAAAGGAGTAAAAACTGGTAAATAAATGAATAAGTAAAGACTACTATTTATTTATTTTGTTTCTTGAAAAGAGATTTGACTGTTTAAAACAGTAACTATATGAGGATTATACTATATAAGTCTGATAATTTTATTTGATTTGCTTTACAACTATTTTGCTAAGAATGGTGTCCATGTTCATAATGATGTGTAGTTTTTCTTTTCTTGTGATGTCTTTGTCTGATTTGGGCATCAGGGTAATTAATTGATAACTAATTACTTGATTGGTTGGTAATCAGGTACTTAAATGGGTTTGGAGTGTTCCCTTATATTATCTGGGAGAGATTTTATAGAAATTGTATTATTTCTTCCTTAAATATTTGATAGAATTAACCTTTAAAATCATATGGGGCTAGAGCATTCTTTGTTTTTAACTGTAAATTAAATTTTCTTGATAGATATAGGACTTTACAGGTTATCTATTTCTTCTTGAGTGATTTTCGGTAGTTTGGTATTTCATGGAATTGGTTCATTTAATGATGCACATTGTTGAATTTATGGGCATAGACTTATTTATTGTATTTATTATTCTTTTTAATTTCTGTGGGTTCTGTAGTAACATCACTTTTTTCTTCCTAATATTTGCTATTTATACATTCTCTCTTTTTATTTGGTCAGTTTTGCTAGAAAAAAAATATCATCTAGCCTGGATTATATTCATCTTTATAACAATACAGTAAAAAAACATAACCTTTAATGTTTTGTTGAGGAAGGGGTCCACAAGGGCAAAAGTACATGGGGCATAGTCATAATGCAGCTCTGCTCTGGAATTATATAGATCACAATTAGTTGATAATCTTGGTCAAATTATATCACTTTAATATCTCAGTCTGTTTTCTCATATAGAAAATAGGAGATAGTATTTACATCCTAGTATGTGGCTTTTTGGAAGATTAAAATCATGGATATAAACGCTTATCAAACTGCCTATCATACAATGAACACCCCATAAATGGTAGCTGATTTTAAAATACATACATAAACATGTTATATACTTTTCTTAAATATTCTGTTCATTGCTCTTTATTTATCAGTTAAATTGGTTAGGGAACTTTATATTACAAGACAGTGTGTAGTTTTGAAGATTCTTTGCCAGTTTCACAAAGTTTGCATGAGAACCCCTGAAATAAAGATATGAAAACTGCAGTTATATTTTGCATGCTAATTCCCATGCTAGTATGTATGCAAAGACCTAACAAAGATGTATGTCTGTGGGCGTCTTATGGATGGTGATCCTGTCATTTATAATTTGTGGGACATAGGTCTAAATCACTTTTCCAATGGGAGTAATGAATTATACTCACATGCTTTCAGTTTCTATATAGTCCTCTATGTTTCTCCTGCGTATAAAAAGCATTTAATGGCAGAAAAACTTTTAAGGATACAATTTGTTACCATTGGTCAGAGGTTTTTCTCTCTATGAAATTCATTGGCCATAGTGGATCAAAAACATAAGCTAGCTTGATTAGCATCACATTCTAATTTAGTCATTCTAAAACCTGGCTAGAAAAGTGAAGGGTTGTTGTTTTTTAATACATGGTTTTTAAAATACATGTTGTTTTTAGTGCAGGATCTGTGACCCTGATGATTCAGAATTTCATAGTGAAATTATTTTTAAAAGCTCTCCAGGTGATTACAATGATTGACCAGATTTGGAAACCAGTGTCTTCTCAACTATCCAAACCACTGTTGACGTAAAAAAGCTTTGCTATTTTATGAGAATGAACTGGGGCATGGAAAAGGAGCTCTGAACGTCTTATGCTAAATGAGCTCTTGACACTGTTTTTTCTTTCTTTTTTGCTTAAAAATCTGCCTATAGCATAGCATCTTAATTGTTACTGAGTTGTAGACATCTTTGAGAATCTTATCAATGCTGTAGATGAACCCTTTCTGTAGGATATTCAGAACTCTTCACATATGACTTCACAGTTAAATAAAGGTCCTTAAAATCTCTCTAAAACAGCTTTCAGATGAGCTGAAATGGATCCCTGAGGTCATCTATCAGATGACCAACTCAAGCTCTTAGCTGGTTACCTTGGTTCCTGATATTGGAAGTTCATTCACACTGCAGTGTTTACTACAGTCTGCCGCCTTATTTTTGTTAACATAAGAACATAGTATATATATATACATATATCCAATTTTGAGTTACTTAGCTCAGAAATAATAATGGAGACCTTCCTCCTCAAAGAATGACAGAAAATAAAATACTCTGTACTTCCTTGGTTCTCAGTTTTCTGCATGAGGAAACGAAGGGGAGTGTTGGATCAAAGAAATGGTTTTCTACTTATGTTTTTATTTCAGAATATCTTAAGCATACCAAATGGTATAATGAACCCACATATATTTGCCATCTGCATCAACAAACCTTAACATTTTGTCATATCAGCTTTTAATTTTTTAAAAGAAGTAACATGTAATAAACTACAATTGAAAATTCCTTTAGGTGAGGCACTTGGATGGCTTAGTTAGTTGAGCACCCAACTTTGGCTCAGGTCATGATCTCATGGTTTGTGAATTCAAACCCTGTGTCAGGCTCTGTGCTGACAGCTCAGAGCCTGGAACCTACTTGGAAATCTGTGTCTCCCTCTCTCTCTGCCCCTCCCCCGCTAGCACTCTGTCTCTCTCTTAAAAGTGAATAAACATTAAAAAAAAAATAAAAAGAAAAAAAGAAAATTCCTTTAGGCACTACCCTGATTTCATTTCCCTCCTTTGCAAAAGTAATCACAATCAGAAACTGGTGTGTGTCTTTCCATTATTGTTTTATACTTTGTCACGTATTTACCCATAAACAAAATACACGTCTATCCATCTGGGATTTTGAGTTGAACTGTATCAAATCCTATGTATTATTTTTCAATTTATATTTCCACTCAACTTCATGTTTTTGCAGTATTTCCACATTGACATTTATAGCTCCAGTTCATATATTTTAATTATTGTGTAGGATGCTGTTGAATTAATATTCACTGAAACCTTGGAGTAAGAGTGAAATTCAGATATAATGGGATTTATCTTTGGAGAATAAGACCAGAGTATGTCCTCTTATCCCCAATACCCCTTCAGCCTTATTTCCTTGAATATGGCCCTTATAAAAGGTTGACAACAAACTGGGAAAATCTCAGTATTCTGAGCACTCTCCTGGAATTCCTGCCCAAACATAGGACCTAGAACCGTTTTCATTGATCTTTAAACTGGATTAGACAACTCCACCATGCACTGCCAAACTAGACGGTGGATCTTAGGAACTACAAGACCTCATAGCTCAGCTCCTCGTTTTACCTGGCTATATATTTGGACCCCATTTATTGCATTATAGAGGGATTTTTGCTATACTACAATTAACTTCCCTGTTCTCGTATTGATGAACATTTTGGTTGTTTTCAATCACTCACCCCTGATGTATTTAACATCATTTTATGTTTTCTTTTACTTGTGTGTATTTCTCTAGAAATACTAAGAGTGGAACTGATGAATGAATAAATCAGTTATGCACATCTCCAAATCTGCTAGATATTGCTAAATTTCTCTTCTAAGCTGTTTTATCAATTTATTCTCCAACCAACTATTATGGGCTGAACATTTATGGTAGTTTATGAAACTCCTCATCACCCCCAAGTCTTCATTCAGCACTGACTTGGCATTGTCAGATTTTTGCCAATTCGATGAATATAAAAAGATATCTAATATTGTATTAATTTACATTTTCCTGATAACCAGGGAGATTGAGTATTTTTTAATAGGTTTTTGACCCTTTCTATTACCTTCTGTGAATTAGCTCTTTACACATTTGGTATGTGTTTAGGGGAGTTGCTGTCCTTTCCTTATTGGTTTGTAAGAATTCTTCCTATGTTGCGGATATTAAACTGTGGTCAATTATATGTATTAATATTATTATCCCTCAGTCAGGGCTTGCATTTTAACTTTGTTTATGGGTTGTTTGGTTTGGTTTGGTTTTGTTATCCTACGCAAGTATTTACTTCTCAGAAAAACTTGTTGAAACACAGTCTGTGTGCAGAAAATTGTGCACAGCATGATGAATACACCTATATAGCCAGTACCCCAGAGGCCCCATCATGTTATCTCTCAGTTATGACCTTCCCTGAAAGGTAACTACTATTCACACTTGTAATACAGTTAATTAATTGTGACTATTTTCTGAAATTTATATAAATGGAATAATGCAGAATATGTTCTTTTCGTTTGCCTTCTTTGGCTCAATATCATGCTAGCAAAATGTGGCTGTGTTTTTGCTTGATGCAATAGTTCTTTCTCATAGCTACTGTTTTATCATTTGAATACTCTGCAGATTATTTATCCTTTCTATTATTAATGGGCACATATTTTTAGTTTTTGGTTAATCCAAATAGTTTTCCTGTGAACATTTTTTAAGTTTATTTTTGAGAGAGAGAGAGAGAGAGACAGAGAGTTGGGGAGGGGCAGAGAGAGGGAGACAGGAGACAGAGAATCCCAAGCAGGTCCACACTGTCAGTGCAGAGCTCCAGTGTGGCACTTGAACTCATGAACTGAGAGACCATGACCTGAGCCAAACAGACTGAGCCACCCAGGTGCCCCATCCTATGAACATTCTTATGCATCCTTTTGGAGAACATTTGAAAACAGAACATTTCTGCTTGATATATGTCTACAAGTAGAATTACTGGTTATAGTATATGTGTATATCATCTTTACTGAATAGTGCTACACAATACTTCAATTTTTTTGTACCAATTTACACTCCCACTAGCAATGTATAAAAGTTCTATTACTCCACAACCTTGCTGCCATTTGGAATTAACAGTTGTTTTCATTTTAGTCATTCTGGTTTATATATGTAGTAGACTCTCATGGTGGTTTTAGTATGTATTTTCCTGATGACTAACGAAGTTGAACATATTTTTTATGTTTTTTGGAACTTGGATTTCCTCATTTGTAAAGGGCCTGATCAAGTCTTTGCACATTTGAGAAAGGAGTTGTCTTTTGATCTATGGGAGTTATTTTAGATGTAAGTCCTTTAACAGAAACATATATCTGATATATGTAAAGTCTTCCCTTGCTTGATGCTTTGCCATTTTAATCTGGAATGGCATCTTTTTTTCCCTTTTTATATGGCTTTTCTATGTTTTGTATATATTTCTATATTCTATATTTTCTATATATTTTGAACCATATAAAATTACCTTTTAGTATTTATTTAAACAAATTTTTTTAACGTTTATTATTTTTGAGACAGAGAGAGACAGAGCATGAATGGGGGAGGGTCAGAGAGAGAAGGAGACACAGAATCTGAAACAGGCTCCAGGCTCTGAGCTGTCAGCACAGAACTCGAACTCACAAACTGTGAGATCATGACCTGAGCCAAAGTCGGACACTCAACTGACTGAGCCACCCAGGCACCCCTAAAATTACCTTTTAAAAATTAAGCATAACAACATGCACAAAATCACACGTAAGCATCCAACTCAAATTCGCACACACTGAACACATCCATGTAACAAGTCCCCAGATGAAGAAACAGAATATTTTGAGTAAGTCACAATCCTCCTTCCAGTCACAGCATTCTAAAGTGTAACCACTAACTTGACTTCTAAATCCAGGGAGTAATTTTTCATCTTTTTGAAATTAATATAAATGAAATGATACTTTTTTCTTTTCTCCTTTTGTGTGTGTGTGGGGTGGGGGGAGGGAAGTTTAGCTTCCTTTGTTCAACCATAGGTATGGTTGTTTACAGCAATTATTTTTATTGTTAAATGGAATTCTCTTCTATGAATATGCCATAATTTATGTATTCATCCTACTGTTGATGGGTATCTTTATAATTTCCATGTTGTAGCTATTACAGATAGTATGGCTATGAGCAATCTTGTTTTTTTTTTTTTTTTTTGAGAACATATATATGCATTTCCTTCCAATACATGCTTAAGTGTGGAATTACTAGTTTGTAGAATATGCATGTGTTCAGCATTAGTAGATAATTCTAAAGAGATTTTTCCGTCCTTCTAGCAATCTGCATTCCCACCAGAAGTTTTTGCAGACATTTGAGGAAGCCAGCCATGACTAGGGCTAAAAGTCCACTTGTAGACTTGTAGGCTAAACAAAGCATTATTGTTTGAATCATTGAGTTTTAGGGTGTTTTGTTAAACAGCATTATCATTGTGAAATATTAACTGATACACTTGCATTCTTGAAGTAAACCCCAAGTTGGTCATAATATATTATCCTTTTGTGTATCACTGAATTCGAATTGCTAATATTTAGATTTTTGCACTTACATTCATTAGAAATGTTGGCCTTTAAAGTCTCTTTTTTGTAATACCCTTGTCAAGTTTTAACATCAGTTAGGCTGGCCTCCTAAATGGAAATGAAAAATTTCCCATCCACTCCCACTCCCAAACATTTCCCCCTAATCTCTGGAAAAGAGTTTGAGAAACTGATGTTACTTCTACCTTAAATGTTAGGAAAAATTCACAGGTAAAGACTTCTAGGTCTTGAGATCATACAGTGGAATAGATTTAAATTTTAGATTCAATTTATTTAATACATATGTGGTTATTTATATCTTTTATTTCTTGTTTTAGCTTTGATAGATTTCTAGAAATGTGTCAATTTGGAATTCTCTATTCACATGAAGTATCTATTAATATCTGCAACATCTATAGTGATATCCTCATAGTAATGTTTGATATTGGTTTTTCTTATCTCCTCTTTTTTTGGTCACATTTCCTAGAAGTCTGTTAATTTTATCCATCTTCTGTAAGAGCTGCTTTTGGGTTTTTAAAATTTTGTGTATTGATAAATTTATTTTTAATTAATTTCTTCACATTGTGTTCTTAAGTTTCCCTTCCCTTCATTTTCTTGGGGTTTGTTTTTTTTTTTCTTCAACTTCTTGGGTTTGGATACTTAGGTCATTGATTTTCAGCCTATTGTATTTTCTAATCTGCACACTTTAAGGCAGTATATTTCCACCTTAGCAAGGCTATAGCTGTATTTCACACAGTTTGTTGACCGTACTTTCATCATTATTCAGTTCAAAATTCTTTCTAATATTCTTTGTTGTTTCTTCTTTGACATTTGGTTTATTTAGACATGTATTGCTTATTTTTTAAAGGAGAGGGAATTTTCTAGTGATATGTTTGTTTTTAATTTTTTGCTTCATTCCACTGTGGTCAGAAAACATGTTCTGAATGATTTATCTATCCTTGTTCTGTGTTCCAAGCAAGCAGAGGACCAGTTCAGAGTACAAAATTATCATGCCGTCTTTGTTGGTTTTCATATTGTGAGCCATAGGGTCTTGTGGCTTTCTGAGTCACCTGGGAATCAGAAAGAGAAAAAATAACAAGCTGAATTCTACTCTACCCCTGCCCTATTTAATTTTATAAGGAGCAGATCCACTTTGTCTATTTATTAGGTTTTCATATAAAAAAGTTTTGCTTAAAAATGAATTTTGCTGTTAAAAACTACTGAATTAGAATACTCTGCAGTCCTCCCAACTTTGAAATACCATTATTCTATGTATTTTGTTATTAGAAAAACCTAAAATCTCCTTGCAAGGGTCAGAGTGATCTTTTTTAAAAGTTTTTATTTATTTATTTTGAGGGAGAGACAGAGCGAGGAGGGGAGGGGCATAAAGAGAGAGGGAGAGAGAGAATCCCAAGCAGGCTCTGCACTGTCAGTGGGAAGCATGATACAAGGCTCAAATTCACAAACTGTGAGATCATGACCTGAGCCGAAACCAAGAGTTGGATGCCAAACCGACTGACTCACCCAAGCACCCCAAGGGTCAGAATGATATTATAGTTAACACAGCACCCTAACCTTCATGCAGTGGCTTCATTAAATAATTCAGTTACATTATTATTGTATTAATTTACATATATGATCTATGTGTGAATGGCCAGATTTTGTGAAAGCCAATACAGTCAATTATCAATTAACCTAGTAAAAGATGTCCAACGCATCCTAGGAATCAAAGACAAGCAAGTTAAGCCAATAGTGTTATATGACTTTATTTATCAGAATGGCAAAGATTAAGTATTCTCATATACTGCTGGTGGAAATCTATGTTGAAAATTATTTGGCTTCAATAATTTTTTGTATGAGGAAAGAGTTGGAATCAAATCAGCTGTCATAAACTCAAATGCCAACAGAAGCCAAAAAGGGGAAATAAGATTGACATTATTCTTTTTCATGGAAGCATTCAGTTGTAAAAGCCTTCCACAGAGTTCTAAGGGTGTGACCAAGAATAACGAATCAAGGGGCCCCTGGGTGGCTCAGTCGGTTAAGCATCCAACTTCCCCTCAGCTATGATCTCATGGTTTGTGGTTTCGAACTCCACGTCAGGCTCTGTGCTGACAGCTCAGAGCCTCACGCCTGCTTTGGATTCTGTGTCCCCCTCTCTTTGCCCCTCCCCTGCTCACACTCTGTCTCTCTCTCAAAACAAACAAACAAACAAACAAACAAACAAACAAACAAACGTTACAGAATAATGAATCAAGCCAGGATATATTTCACGTATAAAGACGATTAGATACATTCAAACATGAAGCATTTAACACCCAACAGGCCTTTAAAAAAATGTTTATTTATTTTTGAGAGAGCATATGAATGAGGAAGGAGAGAGAAGGGGAGACAGAGGATCTGAAGTAGGCTCCCCCTGACAGCAGAAAGCCAGATGTGGGGCTTGAACACACAAACCAGGAGATCATGACCTAAACCCAAGCACCTCCCAACAGTCCTTATCACAAACATACATGTAGACTTGGTGACAAATTCAGCTAATAAAAAGCATGAAGCAAAAAATTAAATCTGAAATGAAGGAGCCACAGTAAAAACATTAGTGGTATATACTGAATCCTTTTCATTCAAAGACTAATGTGAACAATTATGCAAATTATATTTATGAATTACTTATGTGACAGAATGTAATAAAAATAATGATAAAGATAATACAATTACTTTAAAAATTAAAGAAACAGAAGAGGTAGGAAAAGGTATGAGATTGTTCTTTGATAGAGTCAATTAATAGGGCCAAACTGGAATTTATTTTAAGAAATCCAAGATTTAATGATTCCAAGCACTAAATAGTTTCATCAGCCTTACAGAGATATTTTGGGAAGATTGAAAATCAGTTTTTACTTTTCCCCTTTCTATTAAATAAAAATTAAAGTGAAAGCTTTTATGTGAAAATATCACAGTATGCCCCTGTTTTTTATAAGGTTCAGAACTATTGGTGATTCTGTGTATATATAAAAATGATATCTGAATTGGTATTCCCCTAATAATGATGGCTATTTCTTGGTAGAAGATTTAAAGTGGCATAGAAACTTTCTTCTTTGTACTGTTCTCCATGGCTAAAATGATTTACAGTGATCATATGATAACTTTCCAAAAAGTTTAACCACTTTCCTTCTACGTTAAAACTAAAATAAACCAGTTATGAAACAAACACATAAATAAAATTGTGTGGCTCATTCCACAGGCTAAACTGTGACCCAAATGATTGTTGAGATTTCAGTTCTAAAACCCATCAGGCTGACACAGGAGACATTTGTTTCTGTTCCTCAGGGGGCATCCCATTTACTTTCTACTGTTACTGGGACCGGGGCTGTTATCTCTCTCTCCTCTCCCCAACAGCTACATCTGTTTCTTCTTTCTGTGTGTTAAGGTTCTTCCACTGTCCTATGTGCATTGGAATTTAAACCCTACAACCACCTTGTGGGACTAATGGATCGGAAGAGATCTTTCCTCCCTGCCTCCTTCTCCCTTGGAGGGAACCGTATTTATTGCTTTAATTAGAGCACGAAGCTGTAGGAGGAAATGCAAGTCTCCAGCCTTTCTCCTGACACCTTCAAATTGGGGAGGTGACTTGGAAACTCTGCTGCAAGAAGCGCCAGCTGGATAATTAGTACTGTGTGGCTAATAGTGTTTTAAAAAATGTGGGAGGGGGATGAGAACCAGTATAAGCATCTTTAACAGACTTCAACATTCTAAGCCACAGTTCTAAAACTGTTGTGGATTAAACGTTTGGGAGATTAAACAATAACAACATCACGTAACTTAGTGTATTAATGTTCTCTTCAAGTGGAGGGAGGAGCAAGGTGATGACACTCATCTAACCTACAATAAATGTCAGCGTACTGCTGAGCTGGCTTTCTCTCTGCGTTGAAAGGAAAGAATAATTCCCCACAATTATTCCTCCAGAGAGCATTAAATTTGCCCAATGATTAAGACAAGAAAAGACAAAGGTTATTTTGGTAATTCAGCAAAGTCTGAATAAGTCATAACGTTTTTAAGGCAATAACCTGCAGTGTGTCCAGGGTGATTTCCAAAACTGTTAATGACTGGGTGAGGTATGGCCCAGACCAATCAGAATGGAAAGTAGACGTTATGCCATTCAGGTACATTATGCCTTAATACTAGACCTGGTTGAGTCTCTTGTTCGTTTATGATGTAGTTTCGCTTTATTTGGTAGGAGGGATAGAAATCCATGTGGGTCTCTAGAAGAAGAAATTAAGTATAGGCATATTTAATGACTTCTCATCAATTCTAAACATGATAATCCTGCATTCATTTATTCATTCAGTAACCATGACACTGCAACTACTGTGTGCCAAATATTGGGGCTACAGCAATAAGCAACAGAGCCCACAGCCTCTTGCTCTCAGAATTTTGCTTTCTAAAGCAGTGGTCAGCAAACTTGTTTTGGCAAAGGGCCAGATAATAAATATTTTCAGCTTTGCAGGCTGTCTAATATCTTACAACTATTGAGTTGTGTTACAACACAAAAGCAGCCATAGGCAGTACATAAGCAAAAGAGAGTGGCCATATTCCAGTGCAACTTTATTTATGGACACTGAATGCTGAATGTCGTATAATTTTTACATGTCACAAAATAGTCATCTTCTTTTGATTTCTTTCTTAATGAAAATTTGAAAACTCTTCTTAGCTGGCAGGTTGTACCAGAACAGGTGGCTGGCCAGATTGGGCACGTGGGCTGCACTTTGCATGTCCCTGATTAGAGGTTTCGTAGTAGAGGGGATCAAATCACTGGAGTTAATTGATATTGAAAATGAAGTGACAAAATAAAAATGGCATAGACAGCTGTATGCTCACGGACGTGTGAGTTATAGGATCTTTTCAGAGACCTTCAGAAAGATTCAGAGACCTTTTCAGTCTTAGATAACCTTCATAGAATATTTGCTTCCCCACCAGGACATTCACAATGAGGTGACATAGCACTTATTTGAGAACTTTCTGTGGCAGGACATTGGCAACTTTCTAAGTCAGGAGGCTTTTTTCATCAGATACAAATACATGTACATAAATGATAGGTCTCTGCATCTCAGTAAAGCTCAGCTGGTATCCCTAGTCTGCCCTCTTTAGCAGTCCTCAAGGAATAAATATAAGCAGTTTTTTTTTTTCCACAGGACAAAATGTACAGACAGCTTTCCCATCACTTGTGAGTCTTTACCTATTTTATATTGGTTATATTGTTTGCATATCTTTGGTCCGATAGTTTGGTTCTTTGAACTGGAAGGTTGAAAAGATATGGTTCTGGATTTTCTATTCTTTCTGATTCCTTCATATATTCAATATTAGCTCATTTATTTCCAGCATGGAGAAAATTAAAAAGAAGGGTAGAGAGAAGAAAATTAGATTGTTTCCCTTTAAGTGGTGATTCAAAACATATTTGCATAATAATAACAATATGTGCCATGTGTCCTATTAAAATTAATCTGCTTATGTGATAAGGCTTTTGGAACAGGAGCATAGCTTAGTTTTGCCTTGAGAAGAAGTGCTAATCCCAAATGAGCATTATCTTCTTTGCAAAATAAATATTGTCAAAGCTAGCATTCTAACCTTTCCTGTGTTTTTTCTTATCTTTATTTAAATATAAGGCAGCTGGTTGAAATCAGTTTAACGACAGGAGTTGCATTCAAATGGGCCAAAGTCCTAGGGACAAATACATGCTGGTGTGTGTGTGTGTGTGTGTGTGTGTGTGTGTGTGTGTATGTGTGTGTGTGTAATTGTACCTATAAACTATGTCATAACTGCTGGACATTGCACTGTATAATGACTATACGAGATTTTGGAGTCAGACTATATCAAAGAACAGCTTCATCATGTAATATATGGACAACTTTGGGCAAGTTCTAAGAGCATCTTTAAGTCCTAATTTATTCATTTGCAAAATGAGAGTAATACTACACACTTTATAGCATCAAATGAAAAATGTTAACTGTTTAATGGAATGCCTGGTACTCAAGCATTAGTCTCTTCTTCCTTTCAGCTTTCACCAAATTGCTTCTACAGCTAATAACTGGCAAACTGGGAATGAGAGGCAAAAAAAGAATAATCATCATAATAAAGTTAGATGCTGGAATACCTAAGAGGAGAAAATTTCGAACTGGAGATACAAATATGTTATCCAAAAACTTTGCTCTTTGGCTTCTTTATAGAAAAACGTTTCCCTAGAGTAATTAAAATATGATTATAATATGATTAAATATTTAGCTTATAAAGAAAATTTGTTTTGCATTTGGAGGTGATTACAAGGCAGCAGGCTGGTGTGGCCCTCCTTTAAAATATAAATATTGGCTGAAACATGTGAGATTATCTCAAAGTCTAATAAGAAAACAAAATCTATTGTATTCCTGGAGGTTGGGGGTGTTAAGAACTTTTGACTTTGGGCACCAAGACATTTGAATAATAGCTAACATTTTGTAGCATTTTAGTCTGTACCTTTAGATTCTGTACCTTATGTGTATCAACTTCTCTAATCTTTACAACAAAGCACCAGGCACTATTATCTTCATTTTACAAATGGAAAAACTGAGGTAGGTGGGACCCACAGTGAGTTATTGGCAGAGCCAGGATCCAAATCTAGGCTGGCTGTCTGTGTTCTTGAGTGTACTTTCCCCTCTCTACTGTTTGTCATCCTCTTTCCCTATTTCATTGGAAAAAAGTGAGCAGTACTTTAAACATGAACAGCGGTCCTGAATCCATAAGCCTATAAAGCCCAGCAGATGACACAAACAAGTAATGCAGGCCATCTGAGGAGGTCCACACACCAGAGGCTGTATAGAGGGAGCAGCTAATATTCAACCTTGTTTAAGTTTTGTTCAACATTTAGCAAATATTTGCCAGACTGCATCCGAGGTACCAGGACTACCGTGGTTAAAAAAAATACAACCCCTGTGTCTTAGGTTGAATGGTGTCCCCCACCCCCATAAAATTCATGTCCACCCAGAACCTCAGAAGGTGACCTTATTTGGAAATAGGGTCTTTGCAGATGTAATTAAGGTAAGGATTGAGATATGATCATACAAGGTAAGGGTAAGCCCTAAATCCAGTGGGGGTATCCTTACAAGAGACAGAACAGACACACAGACCCACAGAGAAAACAGGGCACAGTGAAGGTAGCAGCTGAGATTGAGTTGATGTGTCTGTAAGCCGAGGGACATCAAGGATTGCTGGCAACCGCTATGGAACAGATTTCCCCTCAGAGCCTTCTGAGGGAAGTGACCTGCTGATATCTTGACTTTAGACTTCTGGCCTCCAGACCCATGGGAGAAAAAGATTTTGTTGTTTTAACCACCAAGTTTGTGGTGATTTGTCACAGAAGTCATAGGAAATGAATACATCCTGCCCTCAGGCTACTTGCATTTTACCAGGGGAGAGAGAAAATAAAATCACTGACTATATACCACAGTCCTGAGTGCTTCTTATCATTGTAAAACGTGCTTAAGGGCTGAACATTTTCCACTGACTGTAGCCAGATCTTGGCCCTACCTTAGTAACTCCCTTGCTAAACCCAAATTGACCAACACGGATGGCTAAATTGCAGCCCTAGTCTTGCCATTCCTGCATCTTGTAACAAGACTAAGACAATCTCAGTTTCCACAGCGAAAAATTTTTGGTACAAAACTGAACATTCCTTGACCTTCTCTGATCTCCCTATAACCTCTTTAAGCCCCTTGTTTTCTGGAGAACAGAACAGTCCTCTTGAATTGTTCTCATGTTAAAGATTTTAATAACGCCTTGAGCTAATAGTTTCAGTTGGCTTTCTCCTTCCACATCTTAAAATGGAAGGGACCTTAGAAATCTACTCACTTCATTGTAGAGCAGTGATGATGTCCTTGGAATGGATAATGACCAGCTGACAATAAAATCACTAGTCTTGTTCTATCACACGAAAACTGTGTGAACTTAAGTGAATCGCTCTACCAGTCTGACCCTCAGTCTCCTCATCTGAGGAGGGGGGTAAATGGTATCAGTGGAATAAGATTAACCCTTTCCAGTTTTAAACTTTTACGCCTTTATGGGTACAGTGGCATGAGAAAGAGCCAACCAGCTGGATGTCCTGTGGTTTAAAAATACTTAAATTAGAGTCAAGATTAGTTTAGCATTCCACTATTACCCAATACATTAAAGGTCATCCTATCACAAATTTTATAAGTCATCAAATGTCTTATTTGTGGCTCAGCAGTGAGCCCGATGTGGGGCTTGAAGCCATGAACCTCGAGATCATGACCTGAGCCGAAGTTGGATGCTCAACTGATTGAGCCACCCAGGTGCCCTGACAATTTTTTAAAAAGCAACAGACTTGGGACTGCATGTGTGTATTTGAGAGCTCTTAAAAACCAAAGTGAAATAATAGCAAGCTAAAAAATAAGCAAAAATCATAATCAAGCCACTAACAGATGAAGAAATGTAAAAGGACAGTGGACACAGGAAAAGAGAAAAAAAAATCAGTGAGTAGAGAAGTAGAAATTATGACTAGTTTTATTAGATTTATTATTATTTAAATGGGAATTTTTTAAACCATTATAATATTCTGTGCTAGTGAGTGTGTGGGGAAACAGGTACTCTCAAGGACTCTCGGTCAGAGTGTGTTTCATTGCACTTTTAGAGGACAACTTGCCAATTATCTATCAAAATTACAAACACATAAGGCTTCTGATTGCTTTTGATAAGCAATCCCACTTCTAGGAACATTAATTAGCAGGAATGTTAAAAATATGTATGTGTGCATATACATAGGTCTATGTATCAATTTCATTGCAGCAGTACTTGATAGAAACAAATGTCAAACTGTAGCAGCATGATTAAATCAATTATATCCACGCAAAGGGTTACATAGCTACATAGTCGTTAAAAATAATATGTGTGTTTTATGTGTTCTGACAACAAGGAACCATGTTTTCATTGGAGTAAAAGTCATTTCAGAAAGAGATAGTATACACCAAAAATTCATGAAAAAAAAGTTTGGTTTCTTTAGTGATCATAAAACTAAAAATAAAACAAGGAGAATGCAAGACAACAATATGTGTAATAAGTTCAGACCCCTTTTCTCAATGATTCTACTGCTGTTATTTTTATTTTACAGTAATAATAAAGATGTGACCAAATTTATGCATGGGGATTTTCATAAAAAGGTCATCGAATAGAAAATGTCCAACACTTGGGGGACTTGTAAGTAAAATAGAAAAATATCAATGTAATATAAATTAAAAACATAAAACGTGTAGCGCGATCTGAACTTTGTAAAAATGTATAGAAAACAGGGACAGAAATTGCTGTAGGCTTTAAAAAGTTTATTTCCTTTTGGGGCTCTTGGGGGGCTCAGTCGGTTGAGCATCTGACTCTTGGTTACAGCTCAGGTCATAATCTCATAGTTCATGAGTTTGGGCCCCTTGTGATAGTGCAGAGCCTGTTTGGGATTCTCTCTCTCTTACTCCCTTTCTCTCTGCCATTACCCCACTTGCACATGCATGCTCATTCGTTCTCTCTTTCAAAAATAAATACAAAGTTTATGTCCTTTAGATTGGAAATTCCATGTGTATAAATCTGTACTTTCCTATTCAAAAGGTAGATAAGCTTCATGTACCAAGATTTTTGCTGCAGGTTATTCATGATAGCCAAAACACTGGAAACTAACGAAATGACTGAAAATTTAAGAATTATTAAGCTAGAGTGTGACATATTCATATGATGGATTATATTTTGGCTATTAAAAATAATGTTGGAAAAGAATTTCAGGTGACCTGCAAAAACACAGAGTCATAAAAAGCTAAAAAGCAGGAAAAAGAAAGGTATCTGCTCTTAACTGTAAAAATAGATGCATTGAAGAAATTCAGGAAAGAAATGTAAGAAAATATAGTAGTTGCTTCTCTTTGTGGTGGGGTTATGGACAATCTTGACATTTATCTTTATGCTTTTCTCCATTTTGCAAATTTTCTCCTATTTGTATGTTTCCATGTTAATATCAGAAAATAATGCTTATTTTAAAAAGAAGAAAAGGCAACAGAAGTAAGGTGTTTTCAGATGCGTACTTTATTGAATATTATCAGTAGCCTCTAAAACAATGAGACAGCAAAAATTGGCCTTTAAACTTAGAACAACCCATAGATCTCAGAGAAAGTGAAGGGCAGACCTTTAACTGTTGATTTTACTCTAGCCCAGGGAGGACCAGTACGGTAAAAATGATGTTAGGGATAGAAGGATAATTGGTGCCTTGAGGTCTGCACTGTGCTGTTTTGTAAGAAAAAAAAAATTGTGGTAATGATATTTTTGAGTCAGTTGGATACAGACCTCTGGGTGTGAATAAAAACCTAAGAGAAATGTACGTTAGGAAGTCAAAAGATGATGAAACAGCCTTCAGTGAGGGTAAGCACAAGATTTTGTTTGTGTGTTTGTGTGTTTGCTTGTTAATTTTAAGTCTGAGAAAAAGAGAAGTTTATAAAATGGCTACAGAAGGGAGTCATGACTCACTTTTCAAATAGAGACAATTCTAGAATTCCTTAACAGCAAGCTTTATTGATACATATAAATGTTCACTTTCTAGTCATGAAGGCTGTCAGAAAGAATTTAATGGAAACGGGGAAAATTAGGGTGTGAAGAATCATTGCCAAATTGCAGACCCTCAGAAATGAAGACAAATGAGAGTTACAGTCAACAGGATTAGATATATAAACACTTGTTTACAGACATTTTTTGGGAATTCAGCTACAGGGACTCTCCAAATTAAATTTATTCTGAATTGCTAATCAAAATGAGGCCAGTGAGCAGAAGCTACAAAGAGTCAGTGTTTCAAAAAAAATAAATAAATAAATTTAAAAAAAGAAAGAAAAGAAAAGAAAACGTCAGTATTTCAGTTCAATGTAAAGGTAATTTTTTATGGCCATTAAATATATTTTCAACAGATTTAGTTACATTCTGGACTAATGACTCAAGTCACTATGAGGCCCATGAGAGATCATTACGTTGCAGTTGGGTTGATGAAACTCTAATATGATATAGTATTTAGTCACCTCATCATCCCATGTGTTCCTCTTCCTATAGTTCCAGTCTAGCTAATGGTATCACTTTACTCTATCCATTTGCCTAAACTGGCAATCTAGGGGTCATTTTAATCTTAGTCCATCTTCTTATACCAAAATGGATGCAAATGGAAGATCTAGAGAAACTCATGTAATATTCCAACTATCTCCTAGTCAGTCTACTCCTACACTACCATGTCCTTCAGGCTCTTGTTTTCTTCCATTATGTATTACAATACCCTTCTTATTACCTTCTGATGCTGTTATACTTGCTCACCCAACCCTGTTGATAGAGTGATATCTCAGGTTCATAGCTCAGAGCCTTATACTTTATAGGTGCTCAATAAATATTTGGTGGATGAATGAATGGATAAGTGCATTGAATGAATAATAAAATGCCAATCAAATTATACCTTTCCCTGGCTGAAATTCTGCCCTCCCCTCTTTATGTACAGGTTACAGCTCAAATCCTCTAACTTCTTCTGGCTTTTATGAATCTTTCCAAGCTCATCCCTTGCTACATACAGATTCACAGGAGATCTCAAATGTTTTAAGTACAACACTGAGCTAGAACAGTAGTTCTCAAACTTTATTGTACATCAGAATCAGCTAGAAGGCTTATTAAAACCAAACTGATGGCTTCCACTACCAGAGTTGATGACTCACTCAGTAGGTCTGGAATTAGGCCAGGGACTTTGCCATTTCTATCCATTTCTCAGATGAACCTCTGAGCTGAATGATCTAAAAATACATTTAGCTATGATATTCAATGATATTGAGCATTATAGACACCTCTAAGGCATTTTTTTTATAACTCAATAATTTTATCTAAAAGGATACTATTTGGAGTGATGATTTTGTTTTCAAGCAGACCAGAGAACTGAGAATGTTATAGAAGGAAGTACAGTGTCTTAGGAAACATATTTTTATACTTTAGACCTCAGAAAGAAAAGCATACCCATCTCTGGCTCTGTATAGTTATTAAGTTCCATTGGTTAAGAGTATGAACTTTGTGCTTATAAAGGCCTATGCTGAGTTGTAGCCCTGCCATTTACTAGCTGTGAAATTGTAACTCTTTTAACCTTACCAAGCTATGATCTCTTCATCCTTGAAATAAAGATGGTAATAGGATCTATCTTAGAGGTGTCTGGGTGGGTCAATGGGTTGGGCATCCAACTCTTGATTTCAGCTCAGGTCATGATCTCGTGGTTGGTGAGATTGAGCCCCTTATGGGGCTCTGCCCTGACAGTGTGGAGCCTGCTTGGGATTCTCTCTCTCCCTCTCTCTCTGTCCCTTCCCTGCTCACGTGGGCATGGATGCATTCTCTCTCTCTCTCTCCCTCCCCCCTCTCTCTCTCAAAATAGGATTTATCTTATAGGTTTGTTGAGAGGATTAAGTAGTATAATGTAGGTAATATACTTAGCTAGATGCCTGAAACATAGTTGAAATGCAATAAGCAAAAGTTTAACAGGTAAGAATCCTGGTTGAGAGAATCAGTTGGTAAGAACTATAATTTATCTATTTTTATATCACTCACTTTCTTGTTAGAGTATATATTCTACCACTTGACAAAAAAAGAAATCAAGTCAATTCAGTTCCCATCCAACTTCCATTTCTTCAGTGTGTATCTGCTTTTTAGGGACTTGTGTGGTGCCTTAGGATGATGTTTGGGGATATCTCATTAGTTAGGTCATTAACTGTCTACACTGGTCTCTGCCAAGAAGGAGATAATTGTGACTGTCCCTTTATCATCTCTGTGTCATCTGCTTCTTTGTCACCCTTGGGGACACAAGACTATTCTGCACCCATTTCCTTAATTATAAAATAAGGTACTATTTTATACCTCAAAGAATTAACTTATAGATAAGCGTTAAAGTACTTCATGTTTTTACTGGAGGATCTAGAGAACTAAAAAGAGAATAATTCTCAACCTTAGCATAAAAAAAAAGCCAGACAACTCCCTGCTCCTTCTTGACACTGTAGAAACACTGAGGCTGCAGGACAACCAACTGGCCCAAAAATGTAAGGAAAGACCTATGTCAGCAGTGATAGAGGTATGTTAGCACTGGCTTACCTAGGGAAGATGCAACTGGACCCCAAGGAGAGATTGCCAGGCACCTGGAGGGCTACAGAAACTGGAATTCTGCATTTCCTTCAGGGTTCTTCTCCATGAGCTCCATTGGGTGCTCATAGGAAAGATTGGAGAGAGTCCTATCGAAGAGTCTCTTAAGGTACCAATTTGGGGGAAGAGAAGAGCAGCCTGTGATGGAGGATCATAAAACTCCACTGAGACCCTTCTCTCTTCTCTCACTGCAAAGCAAAAGCCTAACTCTGTGGGAGGAAGGATAACAAATGTCATTGCCTTTAAGGCATTGATGAAAATCTACTGCAGCTGAGGGAAGAGACTAGAAGGAAAAGCTTCTACACTTAAAGGAAAAGCAGTAGTATGGGGTCCAGGCTATAACTGGAGAAGGAGAGTGAGGTCACATCTTTGAGACCCTGGGATGTAATGCCTGCCAAAAAACTGAGGCTTAATCAGAGAAGCAGAGAATAGCCCTCTCCCACCGCTACCAGGCTAACAAGTGCCCAGTAACAAGTAATAATGAAGGACTGCTGGGAGATGGATGGAAGAAGAACCCTAGAGTGGAGTTCTCTGAGGCATGGTACAAAAGAAGACCGCAAACTGATGGTAGAGTAGACAGTGAGATAAATCCTTTCACAAACTGGCCCACACCCTAAACACAAGATATCACTACAAGAATTTGAAGCCATAAAGCCTGTGGTGTGCTGAGAGTGAACATAGCAACATCAGACTCAGCATTTCTAATTGTAACACTCCAAACCTAATGGCAAACACCAAACCCCAAATCCAAGAGGCTCAGAAACCCAAGCAGAATAAATACCACCCACCCCCCCCCCCACACACAGGCCCCCCCCCCAACACATACTCTTAGTCATTCATATATTCAATCCACTGAACACAGAGAGAAAGAGAAAATCTTGAAAACAGCCAAAGGAAAAACACACATTATATCACACATGAAAAAAGATAAGATTTACAACAGACTACTTGTCAGAACCATGACTTCAAATAGAAGTAAAGACTTAACCAGACAAACAAAAACTGGGGAAATTCATTGCCAGCAGACTTACACCACAGAAAACACTAAGGAAGTTGTTCCGGAGGCAGAAGAAATATGATACAAGACAGAAACTTGGATCAACACAAAGACGTGAAGAGCCTTGAAAATAGAAGAAATGAAGATAAAATGAAATTGATTTGTTTTTATATTTAATTGCTCTCAAAGTTAACTATTTAAAGCCAAAATAGAAGCAATGTATTATGTGTTTATAGCAAATGTAAAAGATATATTATGACATCAGTAGAGCAAGAATGAAAGAAGGGAATACAGAATGGTTTGAAGTGGCATATGATTTGAAGGTAGGCTGGTTAAAGTTGTATACTGAAAACCCTAGAGTAACCATGGAAAGTTTGAGTGAAAGCATATAAATAATGAGAGGAGATACAATTGAGTCATTAAAAAATACTCACTAACCCAAGAGAAGCCATAAAAATAGACAACAACAAAATAGATGAACTAAATTGAGAAGAGCTAACAAATGGAAGATTTAGTCTTAACCATATTTATGTCATATTTGAATGGTCCAAGCACACCAGTTAAAATATGGAGATTGTCAGAATGGATAAGAAGCAATGTGCAACTCTATGCTGTCGACAAGTAATCCAGATTAAGTATAAAGACATAAATAGTTTGAAAATAGAGCTAGAAAAGACACACCATACTGATACTAGCAAAAGAGAATAGGAATAACTATAGTAATAAAAAAAACATGCAAAGTAGAATCCAGAGCAAGGAATATTATCAGGAAGAAAAAGAAACTTTAGGTATGTATGATACAAGGTTACATTCATGCCTAATGTTTCTTTTCTCCAAGAAAACACAAAACCCATAATTATGTATGCACCCAACAGGTAGAACTCCAACATGCATTTAAAAAGCAGATACCAATAGAACTGAAAGGAGAAATAGAGAAATCCCTGTTTGGCTGCACTAATTGTAGTGTTATTGGTCTATTGTTTTTGACAGTGCTGGAGGGCAGAGTAAAGAATGAGAGTTGAATAGATGCAGGAGGTCAGAGCCAAAGGTAAGTAGGAAAATGTAAATCCCTTGGGAATCTGTGGAAATCTTGGGAGAGCATTAGAATCTACATGATTGGAATAAGCATGGGAAAGAAGGATCAGTTCCACCCCATTCCCTTCTGGATGCCAGGAAAGAAGAGGCTTTGGCTCATTGGGCAGATTATGGCTTTGAGATATAGGCCATTACCTCAGAGGCACATTCTATGAACAATGTGCCAGAAAGACCCTTGAACTAAGCCTTTGTATGACTCTCAGTGGCTGCACGATGAATCCCCTTAGAATGAAAGAGGAGGGCCCCAGTGAACTGGGGAATGTATCTTTGTCTCTGGATTTGGCAAGGAATGAAATGTTACACATCCCAGGAAGAATTTCCCATTTGATTTGATTTTTCTGTGTTTTGAGATTCTTCAGAAAAAGTATGAGCACAGCTTTATTTCTCATATTAAAAAGCATGCTTCCCAAACTGAAAAGGCCAGCCCGATGCAAGGCTTCATGTAAGACAGCTCTCTGCCTCTGACAAGGGGTTAGTGATCCCATCTGGGGGTAGTTTCAGCTTTAGGAAGGCTGATTTTAGGGGGTGAAATTGACATTTTCAGGAAGTTAGAAACTCTTGAGGGAAGAGGGCAAAGATCTAATTGCTTTGCTCACAGTTCTGTGACGGTTGGAGCTCTGTGGTTGTTCATGCCCTTGGGACATGTTAATAATTACTGGACTATATTATTGAACAAAATTCAGCTCATGGGGGGCCAGAGTGTTCTTTAGCAGCATTGGTCAATATAACAAACAATATCAGAATATTAACACTGGAAGAGTTTAGAGACTTTCTAAACTCAGTGTTTTCAACCACATTCTGTGGTGCCCAAAGGTTCTGAAAAGGTACTTAGGCATTAGGAGAAGGGAAGCTGGAGCAAGAGGGTTCTAAATTACCCACTAAAATCTATCACCCCTTCAACCAGAGCAGTTCTGCTTATTTAATTTATATTTGGATGGAATTCCATACGAGATTTCATTTAGTAGAAATTAGTATTATTCTGGTCTTTTTTTTTTTTTAAAGCCAAGATTGGCAATTAATGATTTATTTCAAGGGTTGGCCAAGTTGTGTTTTGTTTTGTTTTTTTGTAAAGAGCCAGAAAGTAAATATTTTAAACTTCGGGCCACATATGAGCTCTGTCACATGTTCCTCTTTGTTTTTTTTTTGTTTTTTTTTTTAATAATTCTTTAAAACTGTAACAAAACAAAACAACATCCCTGGCTTATAGGGTCCAAGCAAACAGGGCCAAGGGCCACTCTAGTCTGACTATCTCAAGTCAAATTTTGACTTTGACTTTGACTTTGATAAGAAACTTGTCAAGAGACCCACAAAGACATATATGGTCATGACAACCATCAAGCCTATAATAAACTGTATGACTCAGAAACTGGTGGCCTGAGAAAGTATTGAAATTTTCTCCTACAGGCATCAGAGTTGGGATGTTGTCCTTCAAGATGTGCTCTATACACAGAACCCATGGTCATTTTGTGGTGCTGAGCAACCTTTAGATATGAGTCTGGAAACCAAAGGGTAAAAGTAGGAGTGATCCCTTTTAGCATTCCTCCTAGTGACTCACTTGGGTACTTTGTGCTCCCTGACCCCACAATTTTAGACTCTGTTGGCCTAAACATTTGGTTTCCAGGGAATGAATGGTTCTGCAAGGGGATACAGTAATCATTTCACTAATCCTAAACTCACAGCTCCTACTCGGTTGTTTGGGGTTCCTCATGCCAATGCACCAACAAATAATGAGTTGCTATACTGCCAGAGATACCTGACCCTGAATATCATGAGGATATTGGTTGTTGCTGCATGAGGGAGTCAAAGAGAGTATTGTCTGGAAATCAAAGGATTCACTGGGACACACTCATTGGTGCTCCCGTGTCCAGAGGATGCTTGTGTATTGCAACAGCCACGGCCTGGCAAAGGTATAACCAGGAGTTCAGTTGTTTCAGAGGTGAAGTTCCAGTTACACTACCAGTCATACAATCTAGCAGAAGTTCTGGTTCAGGATAAGGAGGATCTAGAATATGTGGTATAAGGAAAACATGATGAATACCAATTGGATATGAGTAGTGCAAAAGCAGAACTTCATGAGATGCTATTGTGCCCAATCCATAACCCTTTGCCTTGGTCACTTTGGTGTACAGCAGCATTTACCTGCATTTCTTTTTCTGAAAGTGTGTGCGTGTGTGTGTGTGTGTGTGTGTGTGTGTGTGTGTGTGTGTGTTTAATTACCACACCTTGGTTCGCTGTCTGGAGTGTAGCACATAAATGCTAGGGAATTCATACTCCTTGGGAGAAGTCCTCAACCAATTACTGATCAAAGTCAGGGTATAAACATCTCAGCTATCTCATATTGTAGGTGGGAAAACCAGGAGGCAAGCATTTTATGCTGGCTCCCAGGGTTTGTCCAGCTTGATTATCAAGCTTTAGTTGACCTTAGATGTAGATGGCTTGATTCTGCAAGCTTTATTTGCTCCTTTCCCAATCCTGTTTCATGTACCTACTTCTCTACTTGGGTTTTCCTTCACCTTTAAAATAAGCTACTTTCATACAAATACTTTTCTCAGGATCTCTTTTTGAGGGAGCAAAAAAATGGGAAAAGAGAAATGGGCTATTAATATTTTCAGGCATAATCATGGGTTAAATTGACAACTATGTTTGGTGCCCATGAATCTGTTACATTAATAGATGAGAATCTCACGGAAGCTAGAGGTAAAAAGTACAGTTCTTCAAATCCATCCCAACCTATTTTTATGCAAATATTAATAATAAAAGGGTGAAAACTCTAAAAAAGTGCTAAACTGAGTTGGGACAATAGGTATACAGGGATTTCCAGGGATTGTCCCTGGAAAATTAAGACTTATGGCCACTCTACAAATACACTAAGTCCCTGACTATCTTTTGCAATTTGGACTGACCTCATCATTTGGATTTCATTTTTGGTTTCACATTCCTGTGAGCTCCAAGTAACAAATTCTTGGAAGTTCTCCTATATTTTGGCTCTTGACTTTTGCCCAATGCTGAAGATATCTCTTAATCTTAGTCTTCTGGGTCCAGGACATCCTGCCATGACTTACTCTGCCATATAACTCAGTATCCAGCTACCACAAGACTTTTAAATATTTGAAGTCAGTAATTATTGTTTATTATTATTTTATGAATAATTTCAATATCCTTTATTTTTTTCTATATATTTTTTTCTATCACTTTGACATCCTTTATACATCTCAATTCCTCAGCACCTCAAAGATTTGGGATATTTCCAGTGTTCTAGGGAGCATCCTGGTCTGATTAAGAAGCAACCACTTTTGAATAACATAGCTTTCATTTCAGTGTCCAGCCTGGACCTTTTCCAGACTTGGCTGAGCACCCTTAGCCCTTGGGATATCCTGCTCTCTCAACAACTCTGGGAAGCATAGTGACGCCCAATTCACACATCCCAAGTTTTTAGCAAGAAAGAGCATTTTAATTGAATTTCAGGGCAGTTAGTTTGGGTCTTGGAAATTCATCTTTGCCTGTGGGTGGCCTCTCGAGAGGGATGTGGTGTGTGTGTGTGTGTGTGTGTGTGTGTGTGTCTGTCTGTCTGTCTGTCTGTCTCTCTGTGTTTCTTTTCTTCTTTTGGATGAGTCCAGCTAAGACATGTTTGGTGTACTGAGTAATACAAACAAATACAGCTCTAGCCTCAGCCACGTTCCTGGATCATCAACTCTGCATAATATCCCTTTCTTAATTATGAAGGGGCCAAGGCCTACTTAGCAACAGGATACTCGCCTAGTACTAGAGTCAACTCCTTCATGACGCCTGTTGAATCCCAGAGAAGAAGACTTGTCTGTCTTTTTTATTTGTGACCTCACCTCTATGTCCTTCCAGAATGGCACAGTTAACTAAGAAAGCATTTTAACTGAGAAATTTAAAAATATCCCAGACAGCATAATTTAACGATCAAAATATTCCACCTTCAGGGAAGAGTAATTATAGGCCTCTGTCTCTTCTATCTTTTATGGAAAATCTACATGGCTATCTCTTTTTCTTGCAGTAAAGGAGAACAGTTTTGTGTCTGCAGAGACCATTGGGAGTTTGGAGCCTTCTGTGGTTGACTTCTGAATGCCCCATGAGGAGAAAGAATTCAACACTTTCCTTTATTGATACAGAGACTGACCTCCCTTGAGGCTCATATGTTCTTCTGGGATAGAAACTTATCCAGATTGTGAGATCAAGAGTGGTTTCCTTAGGAATGAATATGAAGCCTGATCTCATAAGAAAAATTTAAAAAAGATTGTTATAGCCTGGCTGGAACCCGTGTAACCAAATAGCCCAGACCTCCCCTGATGCCAGTGAGATCAGAATTCCAATCCTGCCCTCAGAAAAATACAGTATACCTAGTGAGCCAGCAACCTACCATGAGACCTATCCCTTCCTTCCATCACCCTTGAAGTGCATTCTCCTTCTGCCATCTTCTAGGAAACGTTTGAAAACTGAGAAAACCTTCCCTTATTCCTGTTATTTGATTAAGATATAAATTGAACTTTCCCATGGTGCTCTTTTTATCTTCATTCCTTGGTTTAAATTGATCCTATAATCTCAGCCTCTACAATGGCGATTGTCCCTAACAAAAGCTTGATTCTCTCACAAGGGTGCTGTTTCCATTTGTAGTTCATCTGGGGTAGTGATGATAATGACAGTGGAGCAAGGTGATACATTTTCTCATACCACATTTGGATGTGAATGTGATACATAGATCCTTTCCCCCTATAACGTGTCTGATGACTTTCATGAGCACACCCACCCACCCGCTGTTTCTTGGGAGTGCACTGGTCTAGACCCCTCACTGTGCATTCTGTGAGCATCCTTTTTTGATTCGTTTTTGGCCCAATGGTATTTCCCTGTTGATGCAGCCTCCCCTTGGTTCTTGTAGCCATTGCAGATACTTCTGATTCTCTGCCTAGTCCTGCATCCAGATGCCTGTCCATGTGAAGACCTTACATTTTAAAGATCCCATGACTCCCAGCTCTCCCCCTCTTCCTCTTCTCAGTCATTTCCCTGCTTTGTAGCAGAACTATCCTTGGTAGGTTTGGGTTAACTCTGCTATGCGGTTTGGAAGGAGTGCCAGTTTCCTCCTGAAATCTTTTGTTCCTGGTATTATTCCCAGGTGTGGGGCCTCAGGACATTATTTGCTTCTTTCTAGCAGTTGTCCTACCCCTGTAGGCCCTGGTCTCTGATCCTTATCTGGTTTTAAGCTCACTCCTTTGACTTCAGACCATCCTAAACTGATTTACAACACCCACCCACCCCCTTTAACTTGCTTTACTTTATCTGGGTAAAGGTCTTTTGTATTCACTTTGATTCATATTTTGGATCTATTTGGTTTGCAGGACACATTTTTATTAGTTTATTGTTTAACAATAACCTAGAAATCTTTTATGAAAAGGGGCAAGAAGAAAGGAATAGGCACATTCATTTAAGTACCATTTGTGGGCAGTTATATTGGGTTCTCTATGTTGTTTACCTCATTTAATCCTCATAACCCCCTGTGAAATGTGAAATGTGCGTTGTCATCACTGTTTTAGAGATGAAGAAACTGAGGTCAAAGAGATTAGGTTAAGTAGCCTGTCCAAGGTCACAGAGACAGTAAGAGGGAGAGATAAGAGTAAAACTGTGGTCTGAATCTAAGGGCATTCCTCCACCCCCTTACTCCATCATTCCATCTTTGCCGTCCTAGGCCTTTTCACCAACTCTTCTCAGTTCCTCACTGGGGCTATGTGCCATATAACCTTGATGCAGCATACCTTTTTTTCTATACCTAACTTCTTTAAGCTGGTTCTAAATTACAGCTAACTAGGGACTCTTGTGTCTTCCTTTTTCAGTTTCTGTTTCTAATGGACAACCCATCTAGTGTTTGTTTACTACCTATGGAGCATATCCATGTTTCATTTCATTTGTGGCACACATTTCTGTTTTTACTTGAAATCAGTGAATTAATAATCTACCTTTTCTGCCTCGAATTACTGGATTTATCTCTTCCCCAAATAAAGAAGTGCTTCCATTGAAAAATTACAATCCTCTGACTTGTTCTACTCAGCCCTAATACTATTTCTCAAGGCCAACACTTTTTATCTCTTCTGTTTTTTGTTTTTAGCTCTCATGATGGTTACTTCTCTACCTTTAAATGATATGCTTATAATATTAACTTTTGAGTTATTAAATTTAGACTTCATCTTTTAAACTCTTGCTATGGTAAATGAGGACTCCACTTACTTATATTATTTCTAATGCCATCCCAATTTCTAAAATAGTTAACCACTCTTTTAAGTTCTTCTGATAGTTAATTTTTAAGTTTTAATAATATGTTTACTTTTCTGTTCTGTCAAATATAGATATTTTCTCTAAACTCTTCATTCTATAAGATTAGAATGTTAATACCCCTTTCCTTCCATTCTCCTCTACATTCTATTATAGTCTACTTCCACATCGTAGGTTCTGTCTCCTCTAAATTTACATTTGTCTAGAGAGAGAAAAAAAGCCAAAGCCTTCTATATAATGAGTATAATGAGTAATACTCATATACTCATATGAGCCTTCTATACTTTGTCCACAGATTGATTCTAAAATTGATCTTTAGTGTTCTCATTGTTGTGACTTTCTAAATATGCACTGAAGGTGAATGTGCTATGTAATGTGCTATGATCACTTTGGCTTCCCTAACCATGTTCCCTTATCTTGTTTCTAATTCTCACCATCCCCTTGCATTATGGGCCTTTATTGTGTCCCTAAAGTAATTTGACCTCTATCTCAAGGATTGCATCAAATCTTCAAGTCTCCCTGTCCTTGTTCCATCCTTCCTGGACTCCTGCTCAACCCAGAAATGATTGTTCACTAAGCATGATGAGCAGCTGTCATCTTGTGACTTTTTTTTCATTACTCTTCTGTGTCAGATTACTAGTCTATGGATCTCATTTCTTCTCTCTTCATTTAAACCTTTAAGGAACTTCCTATGGAAAGAAAAAAATGCATTGGCAGTAATGTCCTGAGACTTGCTTTTATTTCATCTTTATACTTGATTGGTAGTTTGGCTGGACTTGGAAATCCCTTAACACATTGAACCACGTCACGTCCCATAATAATCTGGCCTTCAATGTTGCAGAGTACAAGTCTGAGTCCAGCATGGCTCTTCCTCCTTCATAGATGACCTGTTGGATTTTTCTTTGGGAGCTTTTTTTTTTCTTTTCTTTTTCTAGACATTTGGAACCATCTTTTTTTTTTTTTTTCTTAATACAAGGTGTTTTGATATTTCATAATGATGACAAGGTGTTTTCTTTTTTAATTTTCTAAGCTAGATAACCAGAGGACCCTTTTAATTTGAAGATTCATATCCTTTAACTTTTGAACATTTATCTCTTCAATCTACTTGATATTTCTTTCCTTCTGTTGCTCCTGTTCTCTCCCTAGAATTCTTATTAGTCAAGTGGCAGAACTCTCCTTTTGTTCTACATTCTGTAAAATTTCCTTAATTTTTTTTATCCTCTGCTCTTTCTCTTTATTATTTCTCTAATAATATATTTAATTTTCAAAAACTCATTCTTTGTTGTATCTTTTTTCTCTACATACTGCCTTAATTTAATAGATGAAATTAGTTTTGTATGTCTTTGAGAAGTTAGACCAAATTTTCTTTATCTCTTCAGTTTCTGAATTAAGTTTTCTTCAGGACCATCTTTGGTACTGACTTCCTTGGTATTTTTCTTTCATGTTGGAAGCTTTTCACAATTGTCAAGTGATCATGGACTTTTCATTCATGTTTAAGAATTAAGTGAAAGAAAAGCTAATTTAGGATTTTGGAGTGGAGCTTGTTTACCAACAGGCTTTATTTTAAGCTTAGCAGGCAGGGATCCTACTGTTATATGGAGGGACCCATACATGCCAGAATAAAAGGACCACACCCTCACTGGTTGGCCAATATTTTATATTTTATCCAAAATCTTTTAGGTAGAAATAAACTTTATTCTTCCACCATCTCTCACATGGCAGATAAAATCTATTTTCTTAGTGGACATAGTAGAGAAGAGATTGGGGGAATTAACTTCTGTGTTCAGATATTCATAACTCTCTTTATGGCCATGACGTCACTACCAATATAGCAGGTATTTCTGAATCGAGAGTCCATGTGGAATTCTGCCAATGCTCAGCCTTCTCTTCTCATCTGCTACACCAACAGTATTCCTCTATCTACTTTGGGTCTACAGATATGTATTGAAACATCTTATTACTGATGACTTTACCCCAACTCTGTTTGTTTTTATGAAAGCAAATGATCTTTTTTCCTAATTTTTGTTTTAAAGTGGCCATAGAAAGGTAAATGAGTACATGTTCAATCCTCTGTTTTGAACCAGAAGCTTTGATTTTCATTTTTATGAGATCCCCTTGGCTGTTGTAGGGTACATGGACTGGATGAGGGCCAGAAGGAATGCACAGACACCAGGTAGGTGACTATTGCGTAGTTCATGAGAAGAATGGCACTGTGTTAGAATAAGATGGAGAAAAATATACAGTTTTGATATAATTCTAAGGTTAGGACCTTCATGACATACTGGTTAGACATGGGAACATGAGGGCAAGAGAGGAGTTAAGGATATCTGCAAGTTTCTAGAGTGAGCACCTAAGTGGTGGCATTTAATGTCTGAGAAAGAAAGGGAGAGGATCAGTTTTGGAGGGAAATAAGTGTTTCATCTTGGCCAAATTAAGGTGGATATGCCAATTAGGCATCCAAGTGGAGAGGTCAGGTAGAAAGTTAGATGCACCTGTTTGGAAGAGATTTTTTTCCTCAGTAGATACAGGGTATTTACATTTCACCCCAGTAACTCATTTGGGTAACCTCTAGGGATAGTCTTCCAGAACATTTCCACTAAATCAAAACATTCATTCATACAGTAAGAATAACACACTTTCCACGAATGTTAATTCAGTCATTTGAAATGAAGACTCTACAAGGAAAAGAATATGTAATTGTTGAAGTGTATTAAAAAACTTACTTCTTCTGCCACTCAGAAAATTACAAGCATGTGCCTTTGGATTTGTATTGGTTTTCTGTTTTTAACCTAAATTACCTGAAATACAGTAATCCTTCTTAAAATTCTCAACTCACCAAGATAATGGTTTAGTAGAAGGTCTCCCAACTACCTACTAGGTATGACCTATACTTGCACCTTCTGATCATTAAAATGAGACAAATCTTAGCTAACTCATGAAGTTGTTATGGGAACATGATAATTTATAAAGTATTTAACACAGTACTAGCCACATAATATATACTCAATAAATGATAGTCATTTACATTTTAAAGGAGTTGTTAAAAATAAACAATTAGCCTTGGAAAGGCACAGTTTAAGATGTTGTCAGCCTTGGCATCGAGGTGGTAACAACTTCATTTGTGGATGCAAATGAATCAACAAACTACAACACTAACAGTAATTATTAATTACTCACCATGGGTCTATCAACAAATACTTGAGAACTTAACCTAATGATTCAACATTAAAAAATGATTTGTCAGCACTAAGGCAAACAGGCTTCCCAGAAAACTAGTAGGGTGGGGGCAGAGCTGCTGTTTAGGATGCTTGGGCTCTGATTCTGCTTCCTGTGCTGCTACTGAGAGAGAAATTGATTCTATGTGCTTTAAATTTTTCTGTATGCAACAGATAGTAATGTTCCATTGCCTGAGATGTTCTTTAAGTTGCATGTGCACATGCACACACACACACACACACACACAAATTTTTAGTCTTTGAACAAAAGGTTTCATTTTGCCAGATATCAGTCAACACAAAATCATAAGAATTTTAAAATTGAATTTCTAACGGTTTGAATATGCCCTAACCTAGTCAAGTATATTTTTCCAACTCCTAATAGCAGTTAGTTCAAGAAATCTGTCTTTTACCATGTTATTTCTTTTTTTTTAATTTTTAAAAAGTTTACTTATTTTTGAGAGAGAGAGAGAGAGAGAGAGAGAGAGAGAGAGAGAGAGATGGGCATTGTCAGCATAGAGCCCAGTATAGGGCTAGAACTCAAAACCAAGAGTTAGACACTTACCTAACTGAGCCACACAGGCTCCCCATACCATGTTTCTGCACGAGTAACATGAAGATGTCTCAGATGGTACAAAGTGTTTTATGGTGTATAATAAATAAACAATAATTCA
The DNA here is from genome assembly GCF_014898765.1 of Herpailurus yagouaroundi. Classification (NCBI taxonomy): domain Eukaryota; kingdom Metazoa; phylum Chordata; class Mammalia; order Carnivora; family Felidae; genus Herpailurus; species Herpailurus yagouaroundi. The sequence goes on along the minus strand of NW_024412420.1, from coordinate 5,897,036 downwards.
GGGAAAGGAGTATGGGATTTTGAATAAAACAGCTGAATTCAAATTCTGGCTCATTATTGCTGACTCATTAAATTGACTCTCTCTCACTCAATGATAATATTTTTCTTCCCTTAAAAGCAAGAAGAGTAGGTGTTTTTCAAGGTATTGATTAAATTTTTTTCTCAATTTGCCAAAATGGTATCTAACAGATAATACCCAACAGTTTTACTTACCAAGAGTCTTAGAAAATCTTGAGAAAGCAGTACTAACATGCCCATGACAAGAAAATGCATCCTGAAAAGAAGAGATGACAGGATGATTTTTCATTGCATGTGGATTCTGGCTGTGTTCATGGGCTTCAGGGAATCATCTGTCCCCAAGAAGCTTTCTCATTTCTCATTGACTCAATTACTTTAATACTTTTACCCAAGTTGGGAAAAAAGAGTGACACCTTCTATGGTGTCAGGATTCACTTAATTCTCTTAGATAGTTTTCAAGCATTGGATCTTCCAACTCATTTTCTCTATTAACTTTATTTCCTGGGGTTTCTCATCTACTCTGCATCTCTATGATGCTCATGAGAACTCTTTGTGCCTCGGTAACTTGCAATGGCTGGTGGGTAGGTTTTGCAGGTATCCATGTGTGTTGTCCCCAGTGTGGTACAGAGACAACATAAGAAAGAGGCCAGGGGCACCTGGGTGGCTCAGTCGGTTAAGTGTCCAACTTCAGCTCAGGTCATGATCTCGTGGTTTGTGAGTTTGAGCCCCACATTGGGCTCTGGGCCGACAGCTCAGAGCCTGGAGCCTGCTTTGGATTCTGTGTCTCCCTCTCTCTCTGCCCCTCCCTTGCTTGTACTCTGTCTCTCTCTTTCTCAGAAAATAAACATTAACATTTTAAAAAATTAAAAAAAAAAAAAAAAAAGAAAGAGCCCAGGCAGTACATTGAGAGCATTGAAATAGTGGAGGAAGGTAACCAGTGAGAAATTCTTAGTAACTGGGTGATGAAGAACTTTCAGGAAAAACCATGCCTGATATTCACATATAATCATTAACAATGGTGCAAGATGCACTACTATTTCCCTGAACCTTCAGCAAAGCCTACTAGGTCCCATGTTGCTGTGCGGTAATGGAATATAGAGTAAAGGAAATGAAGTGGTAACCTGCTCTACACGGACTACTGTCATCTCTGCCTGTTTCCTGTTGTATCCACAAAATTATGAGCATCAGATAAAGAAGGAGTAGTTCTTGAAGTTCCAGGTGATGAGCTGAGAACAGGGCAGCTGAGACCCAGGTGGAGAGTGGTATGGAGAAGCAGACACCATGTGGAACACTCTCCTTCTCCAAGTGACCTGGACAGTGTGAGTGGCTGAATCTGGGTTATGCCAACAATACCCAGTAACTAACCAACAGATAGTATTTATCTTCTCACTTATTCTATTAAAGATGGGAATCACAAGAGTACTTTCCTTATAGGGTTGTTGTGAAGATGAATTGAGATAAAGAATGTGAAAGCCTGTTATAAGCCATAAAATTAGAAACCATTAGTAGTCCTAGCATTACACATTCTTGTGGCTGTATTTTTACTCTGTTGCAGTATCGGTTCCCCTAAATCACAGAGGATCTTATATTTTCATTTGTTCCTAATGCTCTTCTCTAAGCACCCACCTATGAAGCCCCCAACACATGCTAGAGGCATTCTTTACAATTTTCTTGCATTCATTCCTCCTTTGGTTCCCATAGACTATGGATTTGGCTTCTTAAGCTGCCACTCTGTGGCATCTTGCTCTCCTGTTTTATTTTAGAGCATTTGGCTGATTCTTATTGTGGTTGAGTTAAACATTCTGATTTGGACTCTTAAGATGTTTGTAATGTTAGTGTTTGGGGCTTGAGAAGGGCCCATGAAGATCTGAGAGATATTTTGGAGCTCGGATAGTGAGTGAGTTATCCATCGGGCACTTTTCCACTGCTAATGGAAGGTGTCACATATCACAAGATACTAGAGCCCCAATGAAGATCAAATCACCGGATGAAACCCCTGATTGGATGGACATACATTTATAGACTGGCTTTTTCTGTGTGTGCTATGGATAATATTCCACTGCCTATTTTGGGAGGTGGGTTGTCAAAGACGGGAATGGGGCTGTGTGGGAAAAGGATTATGAAAGATGTGGCTTTGTGTGGATCTGAACTTACCTAAACCCTTGTGAGAACTGACTCATGTAAAATCATTTATAGACCCTGCACTGTGCTGTGTGATGCAGGTTGGCATCATGAGAACAGCAAAGAGTTCTGTGATTCTGCAGGTTTCATGTTGCCCTTGGACTCCAGTGGTCATAGCCACTGAGTGGGAGGATCCTACCCTGGCCAACATTAATCATCCCATTTCCTGTGATCACATATAAGTTACAGGAGGTGAAAAGGAAGCCGTGGGCTGATGCTGTCTCTCTAACGGCAATGATACACATCACTGTCAGGCTGAAAATTGTATGTTAGTGCTGCATATTAAGAGCTCCTCAATATGAGGGGAAAGACAAGCCAGGCCTGAGATAGCTGGCTGCAGAGAACATCTCCAAATGAGAAGGTGCTATTTATGCACAGAATAGATCTACTGTGATAGAGAAGGCAGGGCGGGCATTGGGAAGTGTTCTCATACATTATAGGATGTGTAGCAGCATCCCTGGTCTCTATTTACTAGGTGCCAGTAGCATCCTCTCCCCAGATGTGACAAAAAGTGTCTCTAGGCACTCTCGGTGTCTCCTGGGGCAGGGGATGCTGAGAATCACCCCTAGTTGAGACCCTCTATTTGAGGCTGTGGTCTTTGTTAATGTAATAAAGCTGGTGCACCAACACCGTATCCACATTCCACTTCATGAGACAGAGGAAGGAGATAAGGAAGGAAGCAAGAAATTTTCTTTTAAGAGGGTGATCTAGAAGTTGCACATACCAGTTACGTTCATATTCCTTGTGGTGGAACTTGGTCATATGGCAACAGTAAGCTGCAGAGGGAGGCTGAGAAATTCGAAGCATGCTAAAAATCAGGAGGGTTCTAGGAGAATATAAACAAGGAAGGGGAAAAATTAGTAGTCTCATTACCTTATAGAATTATTATAGAATTAAATATGGTAATATACCTAAAGTGCCTAGCATAGTGCTTTACATAGTAAATGCTCAATGAATATTTGTCCTCTTCTGCCCCTAGCACCTCCATCTCCAAGCACCTGGCCTGTGTCTCATTCACCCTGAGATTTGGTCTTAAATCTTTCTGATAAGTAAATGTAATAATGATGACTCTCCTTTAGAAGTCCTGCATCTGGCCAACATGGGGACCATAGACCACTCCCAATATATGTTTTCTTTCAGACTTTCACTGACTTCATTCTTTTTCCTGAAATGACCTTGTCAACCACACCATCTCCCATAAGCACATGCACATGTGTGGATTTTAAGTGATACTTTCTGGAGGTCCAGTTTCAAAATGAACAGCATCTTGGTATTGAACTGATTTTAATCCTGGCTCCAGAACTTACCACATTTTTAACTTTTGGTTAGTTGCTTATGTGGTTACTTCTGGGCCTCAGTTTTCTCATCTGTAAAATGGTTCCTGGAATATCTACCTCGTAGAGTTGTCCTGAATTAATCACAAAGGAGAATGTTTTAAGCCCCTGTTATTTTGTCTGGTCCTTTATTATTTAAAAAAACTTTGCATACTACTCTATAGGTTCTGTAATAGTATCTCAATTTTACAGAAAAGTATCTGTGACTAGGAAAGGTTCTTTGTTTGCCCAAACTTATATGTGTACACAATATTAGGAGGAAAGAGAGATAGGATTTGAACTTAGGTCTCTCTGACAACAAAATCAGAGCTCTTTACAATAACAAAGTTTTTCTTCTACTTCTTTCTTGAATACAGATTACTCAATAGATTTTAAACTTCTTCTATCCTTTAAAGAAGTCCTATGTGTAGACTTACAGAATATGGGACAATAGCTTCCCCAAGAGGGAGACTACAGCCCAGAATGGACTGTCCTTTCCACCCTGGAGAGAGTGATGATGTAGAGAATGACATCTGGGGTTTTGTGGCCACTAATCATCTCCCCTGTGCCTGGCTGTCTTACCAACAGCACGGCCAGGGGATCCTTGTGTGCTGAGCTTATCACTGGGATCCTGGCACTCTCAAAGGGGCTGGTCCCCGCTTGTCTTCCTTTGCCTGAAGCTAGTTGCGCAAGCTGCTGACCTAAATGGAAAGCACTGCATTTCACGAGAATGAAATAAGTACATTGGACAAGAGCTCCACATTTCCTGCCACCAGCTTGACTTCATTTTCGGGAATGGCCCTGCTAACCTATGATTTCAAAGGATTCCAAGGAATCTTGGAGTCTAGCTATCAGTTTTACTGGTAGTTTTTTTTTTTTTTTTTTCTGGGTGTCTCAATGTGGCTTTTTTTTTTTCCTGTGTATGTATGTGTCTGTGCATGTGTTTGCATGCACATGCATTCATGGAGGCAATATTGGGGAACTCTCTGTTCTATACACACAGTGGTGTCTTGTCAGAACAGCTGTGGTTTAATGAAAAGAATACTTGGGAGTCAAAAAAAAAACCTGGATTCAAATCCTAGGTTTCTTACCTGCCATGTGACCTGGAGAAAATTTCTGGTTCTTTGCTTTCCCAAATGGAAAATGAAACTAACAAACCCTACTTCACAGAGCTGCTGAGGATTTAACCATATTGCAGATGGATGGCAGTGAACTGTAATGGAAAGAGATCTGAGTTCAAATCCAGAGTGTATCTCTGAGAAGCCATGTGAATCAGGACAATTTACTAAACTCTGTTCCTCGGCTTTTGCATCTTTAAAATGGGAGTCATAATGATACCTGTACTCAGAATTGTGTGGGTGAAATGAGATGTCTGTGAATCCTCTAATGAGGTCCTGGACACACAGCAGAAACACAACAGGTACTAGATGCTTTCCTTCTCGCCTTTCTCCAATCATCATGTGAAAATTAATGTGTATTTCCAAGTGGTGTTTAAATAAAATATGATGCTGTAACAGGGGTTGTAGTCACATTAAGTGATATGACTCAATTTAGGGGGTTTAGTGAAAAATGGGGAAATACTTTGGGACAAAGCAGGCTGGACTGTGTCTCAGTGAGGCTTCTTAAAGGATGCTGGTTATTGCAGCTGGGTCTCTGGGGTTTCTTCACAAGTTAATAGGCAGGTTAAAGGGAGCCTTTGATTATGACCCAGTAGAGAACCCACTTGTCTTCCTTTTGTGACACAAAAGGCATCTTGCCTGCTTTTATTCCTCTTTAGCATTTACTTCTGCAGCCTAATTGGGTTATAACAGGATTGTCCTTCCCAAGGGCCATCTTCCGAATTACCAGCCCCAGATGAGAGTCTTTGCTTTTGTAAAGATTCATCTTAATCACAGACCCTCTTTGTAACCTTTTCTAGCTGACTCCTTAGCTCCATAAGGAGCAATCAGATTGGATACTGGGTAAGGTCAAGCATCGTGCCCAGGAATGTGAGTATTGTCAAAAAAGAGTCAACAGGCCCAAAATGGAGTCACTTGTGCTAAGCCCCATGTCAGTAGGGGGCTTAATATCTACCAAGAGTTAATATGCACCAAGACTTAATATCTACCCTAATTATAGATTCAACCTCTTCTGGGAATGTAACCTTTAACCAGTCAACCTGGAATTACTTGGTTAACACTAGCGAGATAATTTGCCTGATAGACCCCCTCTGTTCCCTTTAAGAGGGCAATCTTGCCTAAAACAGTGCATTCTGCTAATAATTTCCTTTTCCCCTCTTCTGACCTTTAAAAACGTTTCCTTTTCTATAGCTCTAGAGTTCCTTTTTATTTGCTAGATGGGAGGCTGCCTGGTTCATGAATCATTGAATGAAGCCAATTTAATCTTTAAATTTACTTAGTCGAATTTTTGTTTTTTAACAGTATGCTGGGGGCGCCTGGGTGGCGCAGTCGTTTGAGCGTCCGACTTCAGCCAGGTCACGATCTCGCATTCCGTGAGTTCGAGCCCCGCGTCGGGCTCTGGGCTGATGGCTCAGAGCCTGGAGCCTGTTTCTGATTCTGTGTCTCCCTCTCTCTCTGCCCCTTCCCCGTTCATGCTCTGTCTCTCTCTGTCCCAAAAATAAACGTTGAAAAAAAAAATTTAACAGTATGCTGGGATGAGTACACACCCAACTCGAGAGCCAACTTTGGAGTAAGATCTCACCTTCATGAAAGACTAATAGGGTAGAGTTCTCATTAAAGCTCCTTCTCTCTCAAGCTCTGGAAAAGGCTTTGAAAAGAGCTCAGACTTTGTCTTCTGGCCCCACCGTGACTACCTGTTCATCACTTCCACTGCCTTCACCAGCCATACCCTTACTTTCTGTCCACAAGGACAGAGCTCTCATTCTGTGCTTTGGCTTCCAAAGCCACCCACTGCAGCACCCTACCCATGCCATTCTTCCTACATATTTGTCCTAGTCCTCAAGAGCCCACAGTGAGAGATTATATGTTGGACTAGTTTATTATTTATTTTTAAAATTTTTTTATTTAAAAAATTTTTTTAATGTTTTTATTTATTTTTGAGACAGAGAGAGACAGAGCATGAGCAAGGGAAGGGCAGAGAGAGAGGGAGATACAGAATCCAAAGCAGGCTCCAGACTCCAAGCTGTTAGCACAGAGCCTGACACGGGGCTTGAACTCACAAACTGCGAGATCATGACCTGAGCCAAAGTTGGACACTCAACTGACTGAGCCACCCAGGCGTCCTTATTATTTATTATTAAAAATGATAATTTAGTTATTTCAATTTGATTCCAATTGACTTTATATTCATAAAGCAACAGTGGTTCAGATGCTATGTCAGGTACTATGTAGACAGACTACTCTATGCTAGGAAGTTTACACTCATTACCTCATTTAATATTTAAAAAGTGGACACAACTACCCTTACTCTCTAGGAGGAAACTCAGACTCAGAAAGGTTTGCTGACTTGTTCAGTGTTACCAAGGCCTCTCAAGGGCATCATTCTCTTTGTAGTCCATGCAAATAGTAACACCTAGATTTGTGTTCCAGGACACAGAATACAAAGGGAATGGTGCCCCGGAGCTGTGAAGAGCTGTGGGTCTGGTGGTCACCCAGACGACAGTGACAGAGTCAGGAGCTGAACCTAGTTCTCCTCATCCTGAGTTTAGTGATGCTTCCAATCCATGTAAATAGATTGACCTGTAGCTATCTTATTTTGCTTCTGATGAATTAAGGAACGCAAGGGGTGATTTCAGGTTTGACACATCATAAAATGATTTGAGCATTTGGGTGAGGGTAGCAAAGGCAAACCATGCTTACAATTCTCATTTGATTGATAAACTCTCAGCCCATGTACAGTACCGGAGCTAGCACACTTAGGCAAGTCCTCACGGTTCAGGAAGGCAATGGGAAGTCACCTGGCAGTGGGGGAAAGAGCAGAGCTAGGCAGAGCTAGGTTCAAATCCTTGACTTGGATTTGCCACTTTGTAGTGGCAAATGGGCCAATAACAAGTCTGTCTGCACCTCAGTTTCCTCTTTTTCAGTAAATGGCCCTTTTGCTTGGGCCGGGCTACCATAAATTCGTCAGATAGGATTTGCCCAAGTGCTTGCAACACCATAATTTAGTACTTTCAAAAGTGAATGCAATTTTGGTGCTAGCAGGACTGTTTTAAGTTAAATAGATTTTTAAATCTCCTTTATTCTGAATACATTTTCATAGCTGCTGTCTTCACTTGTAGACAATTGTTTAGTCGACTGGTAAACACTGCATTCTAATCAGCTTTACTGATTTCAAAAAATCAATGTTCTTTCTATTATACTTCTATTCTCCTCAGTTGTTTTTAAACCCCCCTCCTTTTTTTTAAAGCTTAGGACAATGTATATTTCATACATGCTTCAGTGACTTTAAGTATTCCATCAAGTTATCCCCTGAGTCTGGCCATATCCCTTCTTCCACTTCGATGGTGGTAGATGGGGTGTTTGCAAACCTGACAGTTTCTACATGAGGGCCAGTGTCCACACACATACTATCCTCTCCCCTTTGGCTGTTGAAAGATTCTCCATGCTGTTCTTGTGAGTTTTTATGATTGAAGAATCAATCAAAGGTTTAGGGGATGTGCAGACAGCCACACAAGCTGATTTCCTGGACCTCTTAGCTCTCAGGCCCAGAAAGGAAACACAGACCCTAAGGGACTCTCATTTGTAATTGAATGACAAGTATATTGTGGTGGGAAGAGCTGTCTCTTCCTTACTAGGGCCATTTGCTAGCCTTTGTGTTCATTTTTATGTGAGTTTAATTCCCATTGATGTGGGTGATGACTGTTGGTCAAATACCACTCCTGCATCAGAGGCCAGCCTTCTCCCCCCAGGTCCCAGTGGTAAACACAGAGGAATTGAAAGACAGAATGATTCCACCTCTGAAGTCCTATTTGGTGCACATTTTGAGCCCAGGGACCAACCACGCAGGAGGCCTGGGGTGTTTTCACTCGGGCACGACCATGAAAGTGTTGTGTATATTTTTCCCCTTTGGTGGAAAAACGGTGGCTTTGCTTTCTCGAAGCATTCCTGCTGGCTTACTCATGGAACCCAAAGAGGGCGACATCCAAGGAGGGCCGCATGCAGCCTTCTGTTTCCTAAGCCAGAATCAGGGTTTGGCAAAGAGCGGGAGCTGTAGGGAGGCAGGACTGCCCAGTGCAGTAGGTGAGAGAAGAGTTGGCCAAAAGGTAGGAAAGACTTGAAACCAAAATCCACACTCTGATGTGCGGGGCCTCCCAGTGAGAAAAAACACTCACCAAACACCCACATACTTATTTGGGTTGGAATAGGGTATGTAGTACCCAGGAGGCTGTTGAAACAGAGACCTGACCCCCTTCAGTGGGCTGGAAGAGCCATAGAAAGCTGGGGCAGGGGCCGGGATGGTGGGTGAAATGGAGGATGCCCATGGCAAGGCTGTGGATACTTGGCCCAAAGAACCCATTTTGCAGGTTTACTTGGGATGAAACTGTAAGTTGTGCCTTGTGTGGGTGGTAGGTGGAGAGTCTTATGAGAAGGAGGGATATGTCTTTTCTCTAGAGACAGACAGATTTAGGTTTGAATCGAGACTTCACCACTTATGAGCATTGGAACCTTGGAGAAAATTCACTTAATTTATCTGAACCTCAGTTTCCTAACCAGTAAAATGGGAATAAAATTATAGTTTTTAAATGAGGATTAAATTTGGTATTACATATGAAAAGTTGGCCTGAGTGTGCCTGGCCCTCATCAGTTTGCAGTAAATAGTCTTTCCATATGTTGGATGACTGGTTGTATGTAGGGAGCGCAGCCTCATATAATGGTTGTAGAGCATCTCAGCCTTGGTGAAAATCCTGGCTGTATTTTATAGTAGGTTTATGACTTAGTAAGGTTTCTTAACCTCATTAAACCATAATTTCTTCCATCATAGAAAAGGTTATCATAATAATACTTATCTCACTGTGTTATCAAGAGTTGAGATAATACATGAAAAACACTTAACATAGTGTCTTACTAAACAACCAAGTGTTAGCCAAAATGAAGGTGATGGGCATCCTCTGAGGACAGGAATTGAGGACAGGAATGGCATAGTCTAAATCATGGTTTTCAGTGAGACCTCCAGGAGACATCGTACAAGGTCTGGAGATGGTTTGGGTTATTACAACTTGGGTGTGTATATGTGAGCTCCTATTGGCATCCAGTATAGAGACCAGGGATGCTACTCTACCTCCTACAATTCACAGAATAGCCCTCTGCAACAAAGGATTATCAGTTCAAAATGGCAGTAGTGCCAGGGTCGTGAAAGCCTGGTGTACACCAGTCACTTTGGCAAGACTTAAAAGATACAAAGTAGATATCGGAAGGCCTGCCTGCATTAGTATCAGGGATATCTAGTTTTTCAGTTATTTAAAGCATATGTCACCTTCTAGATTATACCTCCTACAATCTAGGACATTACCTTCATCACCTTTATTCCCTGTAGTTTAGCACAAGTTATGCATTCACTAAATGTCTTTTAAATCAATGCATAGGGTTACCTAATGTGTTAGCTCCAGTGCAAGTTTAAAGATAAAACTATTATTTTAAAATCCATGGAGAATTTTCATCTTGAAACAAAATGGGAAAATGGGTCAGTTTTGGATAGAGCATCACCCAGGGTGATCAGAACAGGAACTGAGAAACCAAAGTAGCAGAAAACACAGGAAAGTTACTGCTTGGCATATACCACCAATTTGGGACTGGGAAGGCTCAGAGTGGATTTGCCTTTCTAATTAGATTTGACTTGGGCTAATATTGAAGTGAGCTTTTGTTCCCTAAGTAGACACCAGCTGGGAGGTACTCCAGGAACGTGCTGGGTGGCAGGGTGAAGTCAGCTTGATATTACACATTTTCTCTGGGTGATCCATAAATAGAAGTTTCACACATGGACATATGAGACCAGTCTATAAACTTAGCTCTGACGCAGAATGTCCTGAGAGGTCAGACTCTTGAGTCACTCTGGATGATGGTTCAAACCCAGGCTCCATTACTTGCTCACCGTGTGGCCTTGTATAAGACATTTAGCTTTTATGAGCCTCATATTTTTTTTCCAATCTGGAAAATGCAGACGGATAAGATCTACCTCAGGAGTTTGTTATGGAGGATAAAAAAACAAAAGAGATAAGGGGTAATGTTGACTCTTACTTTATAAACCTTGGATGACCCAAAATTCATTACACCATGTATTGATTTAGGGAAGAATTCCCTTAAGTAAATGACTTATTGTTTACTTAAGTTTTGTATTACCTCTACTATTTACCAACACCCATACCAGTGGATGATATCCTAAATATTCTTGCTGCTTATATATTCCACCACACCTTAATTGTCCTTAGAACACACTCCCAACTACTCCTAAAGCATAATGCTTGTCAAACCATTCCCACACTTATAAATGTTTCCTGTGACCTACAGAATAAAGTCTAGACCTACTGGAAAGGAGTTCAAGGCCTTCCACCATCTGGTATCCACAGACGTTCCAAATGTTTGCCAATGCCTGCATCCCTACATATAGATGAATTCTGGGCCATATACTTTCCAGGTTATTTTATATTCCTGAAACATTTCTGTGGTTTTCATGCCTTTCAGTTTTTGCTCCTGATGTTCCCTTAAGCTTGACAATCTTTTAAAATGAAATCATATGCAGTTTTCAAGACTCAGGTCAAATCCCTTTTTCTTCTTAGAAGTCTGTCTTAATTTCTCCTCTCTTAGTTGGAAATATATCTCTTATTCCTCAGGCCCTAGGAGCACTTAGGATCTCTGAGCTTTCTGTCTCTGCTATTATAGCAGTTTGGGTACACACCTTTATTTCTCTATGAAATGAGGAGCTCTGGACAGGTACCTTTGTCATCCCTCCCACCATCTCTCCCCCAACACTGGAATAGTATCTTCACAGGGGAAGCACTCAAAATATGTTCATTGGGTCAAACGTCAAACCATCAAGGAGGTTAATTTCTTTTTTCTTTCCTTTTTTTTTACTTTAGGGTGGGGGGAGAGAGAATTTTTTTTTAATCTTATTAAATTCCAAGTTAGTTAACATATAGTGTAACACCCAGTGCTCCTCCCAACAAGTGCCCTCCTTAATGTCCATCACCCATTTAGCCCATCCCTCCACCCAGCACTGCTTCAGTAACCCTTAGTTTGTTCAGGAGAGAGAGAGAATCTTAAGTAGGCTCTATGCTCAGTGTAGAGCCCGACACAGGGCTTGATTCCATGACCCTCAGATCATGACCGGAGCCAAAATCAAGAGTCAGATGCTCAACCTACTGAGCCACCCAGGCACCCCAAAGAGGGTCATTTCTTAAAGGAATCTCTGTTACCAAAGATGTATCCTTTTATCCTACCAAAATATCCCTCCAAAAGAGTACTGGAATAAAATTCATTTTCTCTACAATCAGAACAAGTTCATGTCTATAGGTTCTAGAAGCTGGGTGTGATAATGAGATGTGACTTAAAGATTCAGTGTGTCACACCATCCATCCATTAAATAATCATTCTTGAAATGTAAGCAGATTGTGGTGTGTATGTGATTTCTTGAAATGTAAGCAGATTGTGGTGTGTGTGTGATTTCTTTCCATCTAGAACCTGAAGTCACTTGAAGGTTCATCTGTATGTAATTTCTTTACATTTCCTATAGTTCCCATCTCAGCATTCTACTTTGGACTTCCAAAAAGTATAATATGAAAAGGGGAGGGAGTAAAGGGGAGAGAGTAACTTGGCAGTGGAAATATGACAAACACGATGTCAGCCAGGTGACCAAGGCCAACACCCATAGTGGTAAGTTCTGTTGACAGCTTGTGTACCCTTGATATGATACAATGAGAATGGAACTTTTTTTCTGTGCTCTTCCTCCCCCAAATCCATAATCCCTGTACAACATAAGGAAAACATCAGACAAACCCAAACTGAAAGACATTCTACAAAATGCCTGATCAAGACTCCTCAAAACTCTCAAGAACATCAAACAAATAATAAAAACTTGAGAAACTGCTACAGGTTAGAAAAACCCAAGGAGTCACAACATCTAAATGTAATGTATCCTGGTCGGTATCTTGGGACAGAAAAAGGACATTAGGTGAAAACTAAGGAAATCCGAATAAAGTATAGATTTTATTATTAATGTATCAGTATTGGTTTATTAGTTGTAACAAATACGCATACTGATGTGTGATGTTAACAATAGGGAAATTGAGGAAGAGGTAAATTTTGCAGATTACATGATTATATATATATATATATATATACATATATATATATACATATATGTATGTGTGTGTGTGTGTGTGTGTGTGTGTGTGTGTGTGTATATATATATATATATATATATATATACCCTGAAAAAAAATCCACCAGAAAACTGCTAGAACTGATAAACAAATTCAGTGAAGTTAAAAAAGTTGAAGGATACAAAATCAGCGTACAGAAATCTGTTCCTTTTTTTTTAAGTTTATTTATTTATTTTGAGAGAGACAGTGTGAGTGGCAGAGGGGCAGAGAGAGAGAGAGGAAGAGAGAGAATCCCAAGCAGGCTACACACTGTCAGTGCAGAGCCCGAAGTGGGGCTCAAACTCACAAAGCCATGAGATCATGACCTGACCTGAAACCAAGAGTCAGATGCTTAACTGACTGAATCACCCAGGCACACCACTTTTTTTTATTAGAGAGAGAGAGATAAGTGCATGCATGCAGCAGTGAGTGGGGGTAGGGGAGGTGAGGAGCAGAGGGAGAGAGAGAATCCTAAACAGGCTCCACATTGTCAGCACAAAACCCATCATGGGGCTCAATCTCATGAATGATGAGATCATGACCTGAGCCAAAATCAAAAGTCGGACGCTCAACTGACTGGCTCACCTAAGCACCCCTGTTGCATTTCTGTACACCAATAATGAAGCAGCAAAAAGAAATTAAGGAATCAATCCCACTTACAATTGCACCAAAATCAATAAGATACCTAGGAATTAACCTAACCAAAGGGGTGAAAGACCCATACTCTAAAAACTATGAAACATTTATGAAGGAAATTGAAGAATACACAAATAAATTGAAAGACATTCCATGCTCATGGACTGGAAGAACAAATATTGTTAAAATGTCTATATTACCCAAAGCAATCCACCCATTTAATGCAAGCCCTATCAAAATACCAAAAGCATTTTTCACAGAACTAGAACAAACAATCCTAAAATTTGTATGGAACCACAAAAGACCCCAAATAGCCAAAGCAATCTGAAAAAGAAAAAGAAAAACAAAGCTGGAGGCATCACAATTCCAGACTTCAAGTTATATTACAAAGTAATATAATCAAAATAGTATGGTACTGGCACAAAAATAGACACATAGATCAATAGAACAGAATAGAAAACCCAGAAATGAACCCACAATTATATGGTCAATTAATCTTCAACAAAGCAGGAAAGAATATCCAATGGGAAAAATTCTCTTCAACAAATGGTGTTGGGAAAACTGGACAGCAACATGCAAAAGAAAGAAGCTGGAACACTTTTGTACAGCATACACAAAAATAAATTCAAAATGGATGAAAGACCTAAATGTGAGACCTGAAACCATAAAAATACTAGGAGAAGTGTGCCTCGGTGGCTCAGTTGGTTGAGCATCCAACTCTTAATTTTGGCTCAGGTCATGATCCCAGGGTCATGGGGTCGAGCCTCACATTGGGCTCTGTGCTGAGTATGGAGCCTGCTTGGGCTTCTCTCTTTCTCTCCCTTTGTCCCTCTCCCCTACCTGTGCTGTCTCTCTCTTTCTTTCTCTCTCTCTCAGCAAAAAAAATACCGTAAGAGAACACAGGCAATAACTTCACTGACATTGGCTATAGCAATTCCTGTCTAGATATATCTCCTGAGGCAAGGGAAACAAAATGAAAAATAAACTATTGGGACTTCATTAAAATAAAAAGCTTCTGCACAGTGAAGGAAGCAACAAATCTAAAAGCCACCCTAAAGAATGGGAGAAGGTATTTGTAAATGATATATCTGGCAAAGTGTTAGTATCCAAAATATATAAAGAACTTACACAATTCAACACCCAAAAAATGAATAATCCAGTTGATAAAAATGAGCAGAAGACATGAACATACCTTTTTCCCAAAGAAGACCTACAGATGGCCAACAGACTTGTGAAAAGATGCTCATCACTTATCATCAGGGAAGTGCAAATCAAAACTAGGGGATATCACCTCATACCTGTCAGAATGGCTAAAATCAACAACACAAGAAACAATAGGTGTTGGTGAGGATGCAGAGAAAGGGGAACCCTCTTGCACTATTGGTGGGAATGCAAACTGGTGCAGCCACTCTGGAAAACAATATGGAGATTCCTCAAAAATTTAAAATAGAACTACCCTATCATCCAGCAATTACACTACCAGGTATTTACCCAAAGAATACAAAAATACTAATTCAAAGGCTGTTATCTACAATAACCAAATTATGGCAACAGTCTAAGTGTTCATGGATTGATGAATGGATAAAGAGATGTGGTGTGTATATACACAATGAAATATTAGTCATATAAAAGAATGAAATCATGCCATTTGCAACCACATGGATGGAGCTATAGAGTATTATGCTAAGTGAAGTAAGTCAGTCAGAAAAAGACAAATACATTATGATTTCCGTCTTATGTGGGATTTAAGAAACGAAACAAATGAGCAAAGGGAAAAAAAGAGAGAGAGGGAGGAAAGAAAGGCAAACCAAGAAACAGACTCTTAACTATAGAGAACAAACTGATGGTTACCAGAAGGAGGTTGGGGGGGGGGGGGGTGGGAAGTGAAATAAATTATGGGGATTAAGGAGTGCACTTGTGATAAGCACCAGGTGTTACATGTAAGTGCTGAATGACTATATTGTACACGTGAAACTAACATTACACTGAATGTTAATAAAAATTTAAATAAAAACTTTAAAAAGAGAAAATTAGATGTGGCACATATAGGAACTCTTTATGCTATCTTGGCAACTTTGTGAATGCCTAGCGAGTGAGTGAGAAAGGGTATTTGCATTTGATTTCCATATGAAGAATTAGAAAAAAACTGAATAGTGTAAAACATGTCGCCACAGCATGAAATTGGATAACTCTGAGCAAATCACTTGAAGTTCTGGGGCACCTGGGTGGCTCAGTCAGTTAAGCATCTGACTTCGGCTGGTCATGATCTCACAGTTTGTGAGTTTGAGCCATGCGTCGGGCTTTGTGCTGACAGCTCAGAGCCTGGAACCTGCTTCAGATTCTGTGTCTCCCTCCCTCTCTGTCCCTCTGCTGCTCACCTCTGTCTGTCCCTTTCTCTCAAAAACAAATACACATTAAAAAATTAAAAAAAAAAACAGTTGAAGTTCTCATTCATTGTCTTCTCATTCATATAATAACAATAATTTTTAAAAGTGCATAACTCATGGGATAGAACAAATTAAATTAATCTACAAAGGCTGCCTGGCATTTAGTAGGTGCCCAATGCATGCTCCCTTCCCTTTGTCATATTCGACTTGTGGGCAAGTCACCGAGCCTGTCACCGTGGACACTGGATATCTGTTATTGAAAGAAGTTATTTAAAACAAAAACTGTAGCTACTAGCTACTACTGCCTTCTAAGAAGTAGGGGAGCATAACTCTCATCAACAGGGAAATAAGTCTCTATACTCTCCCCTTCCAATTACAGACACTTGTGGGAGAAGGAGAGTGAAAAAGATGGAGATGTCAAAGCTTCTTCCATTTCTTCTGTGCTGATAAAGGATGAGTCCGAGGGTGGATGAACCTTTGTTTTGCAGGCACATTAATAGGTGTTATTTTTAAAAATAAGCCTGGAATCCAGTAGAGGGTGGGAGAGTTCAAACAGCTGAACTGTTCTGCATAATTAAGTTAGGGAATTAAGATGAAAGGAGCATAACAGTGTGTGTGTGTGTGTGTGTGTGTGTGTGTGTGTGTGTGTGTGTGTGTTTGGGAAGACTGAGCTACAGAGCAGGAGGCTGCAACCTTTAGAGGGGTGTGACCAGAAAGAAATTCTCCGTAGAGACACAGCTCAAGAACTTTTAAAGCAAAACTGTCTAAACTCTCATTTTTTTTAAATTTTTTTTTTCAACGTTTATTTATTTTTGGGACAGAGAGAGACAGAGCATGAACGGGGGAGGAGCAGAGAGAGAGGGAGACACAGAATCGGAAACAGGCTCCAGGCTCTGAGCCATCAGCCCAGAGCCCGATGCAGGGCTCGAACTCACGGACTGCGAGATTGTGACCTGGCTGAAGTCCGACGCCTAACCAACTGCGCCACCCAGGCGCCCCTAAACTCTCATTTTTTTTTTAAATTTTTTTTTTCAACGTTTATTTATTTTTGGGACAGAGAGAGACAGAGCATGAACGGGGGAGGGGCAGAGAGAGAGGGAGTCACAGAATCGGAAGCAGGCTCCAGGCTCTGAGCCATCAGCCCAGAGCCCGACGCGGGGCTCGAACTCACAGACCGCGAGATCGTGACCTGGCTGAAGTCGGACGCTTAACCGACTGCGCCACCCAGGCGCCCCTAAACTCTCATTTTTAACTTGCTTTTCTATTATAAAAATATGCTTTATCATCTCAATTTTCAAAGAAGTCTGCTGAACACACAAATGCCTGGTGTGGGTGGCTTGTTAAGTTAGGCATCCGACTTTGGCTCATGTCATGATCTCACGGTTTGTGAGTTCAAGCCCTGCATCAGGCTCTGCTCTGACAGCACAGAGCCTTCTTCAGATCCTCTATCTCTCTGTATCTCTCTCTCTCTGCCTCTCCCTCTTTCTCTTTCTCTCTCAAAAATGAACATCTTAAAAAACCAACAACAAACGTCTGGTATGAAAGATTCTTGTAGAAATTAAAATCCTCATCTATACTGGTACCAATCCAAAGAAAAAGAACAGGCACACCTAGGTGGCTCAGTCAGTTAGGCATCAGCTCTTGATTTCAGCTCAGGTTATGATGTCATGGTTTGTGAGTTTGAGTTGTGCATTGGGCTCTGTGCTGACAGCATGGAGACTGCTTAGGATTATCTCTCTCCCTCTTCCTCTGTCCCTCCCCCACATACTCTCTCTCCTTTCTCTTAAAATAAATACATAAACTAAAAAAAAAAAAAAAAAAAAAAAAAAAGAACAACCCAGGGGGTGAGATGAAATGAGATTTTTGTTTCAGCAGAAAGATCAATTTGGACATAGAAGTGACCACTGAGTACACATATCCCTGGGAGTTTGAAGAAAGCTGGGGCCGGGCATTATGTTGGGACTGATTTTAATAAACTGGGAAATGTGTGTGTGTGTGTGTGTGTGTGTGTGTGTGTGTGTGTGTGTGTGTATGCACGCACGCACATGTATATATGTGTAGGATGCAAAGCTATACTGCCATTAATGAACAAACCTGCTTCTTGCCTACCTTTCCAGAATGGAGACCTGGGGGAAGGAGGAGGGCTGATGTTTCCCAGGCTCTTGGTGCTCTCAGAGATGTGCCCTCTCTGTGGGTGAAGGGTCCAAATGCACAGACTATGCCACACCCCCACATTCTCGTGTTCCAGTATGCTCCCACATACTGGAATTGCCATACCAAGTCATTTACATGCCCTGGAAATCAGTGTCTTTTATTCTTCCTCCTTACTCTGCACATGCTATTTCCTTGTCATTCACATTTCCAATCCCACCCCATCCCCCTACCTCCGCCTTAAGCCCAGCTGTAGTATCTCTTCTGTGAAGCTCTCCTAAGCACATTTCCTCCCTTCCCAAATTCTGGCAGTAGAGTTCACTCTGTCCATGGTGGGCACATTGGAGATATATAAATATATCCCTCCTGCAGCTCATAACAGAGAGGACTGCAGTGATTTGCATGCCATTCCCCACTCCCAAGACTGGAGAACAGAGGAGTTTCATTTTCATGTCCCCTGAGCACTTACAATAGAGCCTTGTTCTTAGAAGGTGCTCAGTAAATATTGGGCAAGTGACTAACTCCAGATCTCTCTTACATTGCCAGTACAATTACCTGCTCTTTACACTGCAGCTATGGATGCGTTGATTGGTTAGCTTCCTTCAGCACAGAGACTTTCAAGCTTGTTGGCACGCTGGAATCCCTGGGAGCTTTAATAATTACTGACACCCAGGTTTCAGCCCAGATGTCCTCATTAATTGGTCTGGCTGCAGCCTGGGTGTGGGGCCTTTGAAGCCTCCTCAGCCCTGCTCTGAAGTCCAATGTCAGGCGTGCTTGAGGTCATTTCTCCCTCTTGCTGTCCTCGTGATTTTCGAGCATGTCCCAGAGGAGGGACAGGGACAGACACAGGGCTTTCTCATAGGTCCATTCCAATGCTGCTCCATCCCAGGCTGGTCCCCTGAAAGCTCTTACCAGGGATGCAGTGGGGCTCAATGGGATGATGAGCGTGAAAGTGCTTACAAGTGCCTCTTTCAGAGGTCTGTGGACACAGACAGTGACCCGTCTGTCTTCAGATCTCTCTGTTTCCAGGTGCCCATTTGCTGGTTCCATGTATTCTTTGTTTGTGAAGGCCTGTACTTCTTACTCTCTTTGGAAGATGTCTCTAGGATCCGCTTTGCTCAGATGTCAAGAACCAGAGTATCTGGAAGTATGTGGGTCCTGGAGTGACCTTAGCTGGTGACTACAGATAAGAAAGTACAAAGCCCGGACCCCTTATCCAGAGTTGGGACATCCTTTGAGCTATAATTCATACTCCAGGGTCCCCTTGAAGGCTGGGGCTGAGGCTTTGCCTAAACCCCCATGCTGGCTTGGCCTCTTTCCCTTTCGTGTCCTGCCTCCCCAGTCCCTTCCTGGTCCCTCCTTTATCATTCACTTGCACACAAATCTTGTCTCAGAGTCTGTTTCTGGGAAATCTGACTTTAAGTCACAAATGCAACACGATACAATGGTGTAATTCCTCCTGCAAGTTGATGATGACAAAAATACATAAGTTCAGTGCATTCGTTTGAAACATGCATTACCTCATTGAATCCCCAACCCAACCCTTTGTAAATAAAGAAGCAGGGGTTTAAGAGGGTTAAGTTTATTCCAATATCACACGTTAGCTAAGTAGTACTTAAAGAACAGGCTGGAATGAGCCTAAAACTCCCACTTTAGAGTACTCCATCCCAAACTGAAGGTTTTAGGCAATGTACTTTTTCCCCCTGCCTTTTTGTTAATTTTCCCACCTTTCCTATTTACTTCCATTTCAATCATGCTAGCCCAAAGGCAGGTGTCAGGAGAGAATCGTGTTCTTCTGACAGGCAGATGGGAAACAAAAACTCTTCTCATAACTTGGCAAGAACAAGGGTCGTGATTGATCTCAGTTTGCTGCTCCAAATGGCAACCACTTTAAAACCGATCCTGCCTCTATCCCGGGTGAAGAAAGCATCACTCACCACAATTCCCATCCCTCTCAGGCTGCTGCCTGCAGTTTGCAGCTCAGGTGTGAGAAGTAAAGTGCCCTGTCAAAACAGCGTCTCCGTGCTTGGTGAGGTCGGGGAGCAGGTGGGGGGAGATTCAAGCGTTATTTCTGTGGGAAGCCAGAAGGCAGGTGATTTGAAGATTATTTTGAGTGACTGTTGATTATTTTATTATTTAACTCCATATTGAGTATTAAGCATCTGCTGGACGGCCGGTGCAGAACACAAAGATGGGCAAGGAGTGGCTTCTGCCCTGAAGGGTAAGACAGACACATTTGGCCAACCAGAGCCACAGAAGGAATTCGGGACCTGAGATCGAGGACAGGAAGGTCTACCTTAGAGATTCATAGAAGTCTTCAGATACAGGGTGACACTTGAGCTGAAGTGCCATACAGCTGCGACTCCTTCAGGCGGCACCATTGTGTGGGGAGTGGAGGGTCGGAGTTATCTCAGGTGAAGTGAAGAGAACCCAGAAAGGACAGGGGTCTTCGTATGTAGAGCACCTGCTAGGAACGGTCCAGAGTAGCTGGAAATGCCGAGATAGGTATTGGTGACAGATGCAGTCATACTTTACTCAAACTTTCTTGCATGCCTACTATGCACCATGGTAGGGTGCTAATCATATGCAGCTTGTTGACCGTTAGTTGCTTATAGGTGGAGGAGACGGACAAGCAAAGAGATAATTATAGCAAAATGAAATGTGTTATGAGAGAGCACAAGGAGATGACCTGGTAGAGCCACAAAGACTTCCTGGGGGAGGAGACACTCAAGATAAGTCTTACAGTTGAAGAAGGAGTGATGAGGTTGGAAGGGTGAGCTATGGACCAATTACTGAGTGCTTTATGTCACACGTGGGAGTTTGGACTTAATCTGGTACTGAAGATTGGAATTGATGCATATGTGGGTGCGGTGAGGGGGCCGCTATTAAGCCTGAGTTTCTGAAGGATCATACAAATGACCAGCTCTGCATATGCTGGTCCTCAGCTCTCCTGCCCCTTCTGTGGGTCCATTGAGGAGGCTGTGCCCTAGATTTTGAGATGTCTGTCCTATGGTTCCACCTTATTGGTAGATTTGCGCTTGTCTCTATAAACAGGTGGCTGTAAGGTCCTAATAGAACAGGGTTGAGAGTGGAGCAGAGAAAGGCTTTCAATTCACCTGCTGTGCTGCATCCTCTCATTCAGTGTTCTATAACAGAAGAGGAAATGGATGGAGACTGATTGCCGATTCGGTAACTATGGTAATGTTCAGGCTCCTGTCATTTATGAGGGGCCTGAATGGATTAGAAGCACCTTTTAAAATGCTTGCTTGTGAAGAGGTAGCTAAACATGTCTTGACTGCCTGCCTCTGACAGGCCTATTTCCAAGTATGCAGAGGCAGGGTTTTAGAAGTCTGAGTTTCAAAGGCATACCCAGCCTTTACAAAGAGAGAAAGGAGGCTTGAGGATCACTCAAGCCTGGCGTGCATATTTCCAGCTAATGCCAGGCAGCTGCCCCTAAGCCCTTCCCAAGTAACCCACAAAACAAGGGCTTTGCTTTGAAACTAAGACTTTGCCCCAAATATCCATCTATTTAAAACAGCAACAAAAAATGCTATTCCTTTGTTTCACATCCTTCTACCAGTCCCACCTTTGGGGTCTTATTTGGACTTCTGTAATAATCCATCTCTACGCTTTTTCTTTAATATCATGAGCTATATTTGGCTTCTGTCAGAACTTCCTAGATAAAGAAATTAGACTGGCAGGTTTCAGTCCAATCTCTGCTGCTTGCTTCCTGCTGTGTGGCCTTACGAAAATCACTGAGTGTCTCTGAGCCTCAATTATCTGATCTATAAGACAGAGATGACAGTATCTGAGAGTTTTGTGAAGTCTCTGGTCTTACCTATGTCATAGAATGAATGCTCAAGTAAATAGTGTTTTCCTTCACTTTCCATCTTCATTCTGTCCTCCCAAAGCTGTGAGCTTTTTGAAGACAGACTCCAAATCTGTTACCTGTCTGCTTTCAATTCAGTCTAGACAGCCAGTGCGTAAGAAAAATGAATGGGAAACTGAGCCTGGATCAAAAAATTCTATTCAGCCAGTTTAGGCAGTCTGAGGTCAACATATCCCAGGTTAGCCAGAAAATAGGATTCTTGCTGGGCCTCTGACTTCACCCAGACCCTACAAGGTGAAATAGATAAACAGATGAATGCAATCCACGCAAGCTGGTCTCCCATCCCAGGAGAGCAGGCCCAAGCATCAAACTTATGGATGGCAAGAATTGCAGAAAGGGGGGCGTCTGGGTGGCTCAGTCAGTTAAGCTTATGACTTCAGCTCAGGCCATGATCCCATGGTTCATGAGTTCAAGCCCTGCATTGGGCTCTGTGCTGACAGTTCAGAGCCTGGAGCCTGCTTCGGATTCTGTATTGCCCTCCCTCTCTGCCCCTCCCCTACTTGTGCTCTGTCTCTCTCTCAAAAATAAATAAGCATTAGTTTTTTTTTTTTATTGCGGAATGGAAGGAACACTGGAACCTGGAGATGAAAAGAGCACTCTCAGGTACCCCAAACAGTGCCGTGTTCAGTATCTTGAGATTTTTAGGCATTCCCAGGACCTCTTCATATCCCCAAAACCTTCATTCACACTCCTCAATTCGGCTGGAACACTCTTTGCTTCTCTCTGCTAAGTCAGTCCTCATCTATCCAGGCCCCATGGTAGTTGCATTCTTCCTGTGAAGCCTCCTCTTTCCCTCTGGTTAAAGTTGAGCCCTCCACTTCAGATTAAGAAAAACGCTTATGATCTGCTTACCATTTGAGAATTAACTTCACTTTTTAAATAACTTTTTTGCATTATATTTTTAAATTATAAAGCAACAACACCACAATGCCAAAAATAAAACATTTAAGAATAGAGAAATCAATCATGAATCAAACCACATTGGATAAATCCAACTGTGTGTATCTAACACAATTGTATTTGACATTATGATATATTAACTTCCTGTGTAAAACATATAATATTCTATATATTGCCCTCTGAATTTTATATTAAAATGTTAGTATTTTCCTACATTGCAGCATGGCGTTCACAACCATCACTTTTTGTGGATTATGAATAGGTTTTTTTTTAAATTTTTTTTTTACTGTTTATTTATTTTTGAGAGAGAGAGACAGAGAGAGCAAGGGAGGGGCAGAGAGAGAGGCAGATACAGAATCCAAAGCAGGCTCTAGGCTATGAGCTGTCAGCACAGAGCCCAAAATGGGGCTCAAACCCACAGACAGCAAGACCATGACCTGAGCTGAATTTCGGACACTTAATAGACTGAGCCACCCGGGTGCCCCATGAATAGGTTTAAAAAATTTTTTTTTATGTTTATTTCTTTATTTTGAGAGAGAGAAAGCCAGAAGAGAGAATTCCAAGCGGGCTCCATGCTCAGTGTGGAGTCTGACACAGGGCTGGATCACATGACCATGAGATCATGACCTGAGCTGAAATCAAGAGTTGGACGGTTAACTGACTGAGCCACCCAGGTGTCCCACATTATGAATAGGTTTATACTTTTTACTTAAACTCTCTTTCATAGTTGAACATTTAGGTTACTTTTGCTTTTTCATTATTGTAAATAATGCCGCCCTCTGTATCTTTTGCTCATGTTCTTGAACAGTCAGCAAAGACTAACATTTCAATGGGTTAAATAATAAGTCTTTTTCTCACTCATGAACCATCCTAATGTCACCCATTCCTGCTCTGCCTGTTCTGTTTCACACAGTCTGTTTAGGGTCCCAGGTTTCTTCTATCTGATGGGTCTGCCATCTTTCAGAATCTCAAAGGCCTCCAGAGGATCTTCAGCATTCAGCAGGAAGATAAAGAGATGATGCAAAGGAGATTTTTGGCGTCTTCCTGGAAGTAGAGATATAAGACTTATGCATACACGTCACTGGCCAAAACTTAGTTACATGACTCCACGTAATTGCAAGCGATGCTGAGAGAGCCAGTCCTGACATAAACCAAGGGAGAGTGGTGGATTTGATGAGCAACTAGCCAATTGCTTTCTTTATTTTATATTACTTACTTAGACTAGATGAGCGACTTTAGTTTAAAATTCAGTAATGCTTTTGCAGCTGTTAATATATATTAAATCATCATTCTTCACCCATTTATATTAAAAATATTTGAGGGCTTACTATGATACAGGTGATATACTACAGGCATTACAATTCAACTCTGAAAAAGACTTACTGTTTGAATTCTGGCAACTAGTCTAACGGTCTATTATATATTCTCTTCTTTTCCTCTTGAATCTGTTAAGGTGTCTAAATCTCCATCAAGGTTTTATACACCCCGAGAGCCATGTATTATTTATATAGTCTTGATATTACCTAGCTCAATGCTGGGCACACAGAATTGAAAACATGTATAGATTACATGAATAATGTTATCAGTTATCCAATATACCTTATGAATAAAGCTCTGAGGGGCAAAATGACTGTCCACAGATCTACAGAAAAATCTTATAACGTAGTAACCAAAGTGTTCAACTGAATTGGACAAGACGTCGAATAGTGGTTCTCCAAGGAAAGGGAAGATGCTTTCTGAGCAGGAGGAGGATTCTTCCACCTCCACTCTGCCTGAAATAGCAGCACAGACATTGCATTAACTCACAGCAGGAGGGACTTATAACAAATGCAGAGCTTCCTGTCTTGATGGTTCACATTAAAGCCAAGGGAGATTGTAAACTTCCCATCCAAGGCAATGCTAAGAATGAAGGGAGTTTCCTATTAGTCTGTGGTAGCTTGGAAAAGTTCAGCTGACAGGAAGGGGTAAAGCTTTTGTTTTACCTCCATTTCTCATGTAACTTTTGTTTTTAGACACTATACTACTCACCCTATGCTACTGTGCCTCCCCTTTCCCCTCAATAAAGCATTAAAAGAGAGTCCATTCCCTTCTGGGAATTATGGTGTTCCCCGGCCCCCCCCCCCCCAATTCTCATATTTCTCAACACCTGTTGGGCAGCTGCTACATTCTGCCCAAGTAGTGGCTGCATTTGCAAGGACTAAATTCTAACAATATGGAAAGTTAGTGATACTTAGGGGATTTGCAATATGAACTTAACTATAGTAGATTGCTGGAACCACACTCTCATATTTCCCATGTACGTCTGTGGTCTCTATGAAGAAGCAATAAAAATAACAGAGCTACTAAGTTCACTGGCTATGCAGCTAAATCTTTTCCTACGTCTATATATAACCACATAAATGCAATACTTATATAGCTCTATCTGAATGAATATGCATGTATGTCTAGCTGTGTATCTTTATATCTGGTAGTTATAATAATAGTTTCTTAATTGCATTACTATAGCAGCTAACACTGAGCCTTTATGAGATGCTAGGCATTGTCCTAAGCATTTTATATACGTTGATATATTCAAACCTCAGACCATCGTAAAAGGTAGCTGCTATTATAATTCTTATTCTACAGATGAGGAAAATAAACTTAAGCAGCTTGCCCCAGATCACACAAATAGTAAGTGGTAGAGGGAGGATTTCAACTGGACAGTCTGGATCCATAGTCCATGATTTTAATTAGTATGCAGTACTTGTGTTTAATATCTTATTTATTTAGATTTTTAAAACTACTTTTAAAACTTCCTTAGTACAAAATGAGGATTTCTATTACATTTTTTAATTTGTAATAAGCTCTTGAGATAAGTGGGACAGGTATTATACAGTTTTTGTTTATATCATCACTTCTTTTGTAAATAAAGCGAAGCTCAGAGAAATGGAGTGCCTTTTTAAAGCCCATGTTGTTGGCAAGTGAGGGAGCAAGAACATTCTGCATCCTGGTTTTTAGTACCCGACCCTGGAAAAACAGGCAAAGGACATTTTATGGACTAAAAGAATGAAGTTCCATATTTCTTGTAAAAACAACATTTATTACTTAGTGACAAAAATGTTACAGGTTTTTATAATAGTCCAAAAATCCAGGTTATTAAAATTTCAGAGCCACTCAACATTCCATGAATACTTTATATATCTGTGGAGGTTTGACAGAAATGATATGAAAGATCTCTTGAGCCTGGGTTCTGCCCTTAATTCTGCTAGAGATTGGTCTCTGGTAACCAGGAACTAGTTCTTCAGTCTCTCTGGGCTTCAAGTGACTCATTTTAAAAATGAGCCTAGAGATATCTTTAGTAAATATTCAAGGGGCCTCGGTGCTCTGAATAGTAGTTGCTCAACATTTCTTAAAGCAATGAAGGTGACAAAAAAGGGTGATTATTGCTAACTGTGACATTGAACCCATGGGAGTCTCACATTCGGTGATATTTCAGCAGAACTGGGCAAAAGGAAAGGGTTGTGTTTGGTCCTCTGTTGGTGAATTGGAGGATTCATTTATTCCTCCACAAAACTGTATGCCAGGAACTGTTGTCGGTGTGGGGAAAGGGCTGGGAACTAGCACCAAAGCCCTTGCTGTCATGGAATTTACACTGGGTGTGAGGAAACCAGACCTTAATCAGGTGAACAAACACCATATAATTCGCCAAGAGCTGGTAAGTGCTCTGGAGGAAAATAAAGCAGGGTAAGGATGGAAGAAGAAAGTAGGGATGGGGATTTTATTTCTTCTTCTTTGACAGAAAACTTGATTTAATTGATACGAGGTTATTTATAGTCCTTCATGTAATTTGGTGTGAATAGTCATGTTTTGCTGCGGCAGTATTCATGCATTTGAATATTGGGTGCTGAAAAAAGATTTCCGTGGAATGAATATTGGGTGCTGCCCTAAACCTCAAGCGGGATATTCTGTAATGTACAGTATATGCATATAAGTTTATAAAATCAGGAAAAAAAATACATTCCAAAGCACATCTGTTACGAAAGATTTCAGATAACAGATTATGGGGGTCTATTAGCTAGACTTCAGGAAGGGAGTCAGGACTGGAAATATAAATGTGAATGACACCATCTTATTGATGGCATTTTGATAAAGCCAAGTGGTTGGGTGATATCACGTGGCAAAGAGAAGAGCGAGGATGGAACCGTGTCTCACTCCACTGCTCAGAGGGATGAGGTGGGAGACTGACAAAGGGAGATTGCCCAGAAAGCAAATAAAGAAAGTGTTTCAAGAGCACTGCAGGCAGGAGCGATCAGCTATGTGGAAAGAAGCTAACAAGTCAGGAAAGCTGAGGATTGAGCATGTGAAAGAGAAGCAGCCCCAGCAACATCCTTTCTCCTTTTGGTCATCATTGCCAGGATTCATTACACCGACAGCCAGGCTTGATATACTCAGGTCCCATATCTACAATGATTGCATCATAGCCACTTCTTGGAGACACTTAATAAACTACTTACCTTTCCTGAAGGTGAGCTGTATTTCGTGGAAGTAATCAAAACACACAAACTTCAAAGCCAGATGGACTTGGATTTAAATCCCATACTCATTGGGTTGCCCATACCTTTTTTTAAAAACATAATTTATTGTCAAATTAGCTAGCATACGGTGTATACAGTGCTCTTGGTTTGGGGGGTAGATTCCCGTGATCCATCGCTTACATACAACACTCAGTGCTCATCCCAACAAGTGCCTTCCTCAATGTCCGTCATCCATTTCCCCCTCCCATCAATCCTCAGTTTATTCTCTGTGTTTTAGAGTCTCTTATGGGTTTGCCTCCCTCCCTCTCTGTTTGAAACTATTTTTCCCCCTTCCTTTCCCACATGGTCTTCTGTTAAGTTTCTCAAGTTCCACATATGAGTGAAAACATATGATATCTGTCTTTCTCTGACTGACTTATTTCACTTAGCATAATAGCCTCTAGTTCCATCCATGTTGTTGCAAATGGCAGGATTTCATTCTTTCTCATTGCCAAGTAGTATTCCATTGTATATATAAACCACAGCTTCTTTATCCATTCATCCATTGATGGACATTTGTGCTCTTTCCATGATTTGGGGTTGCCCATACCTTTATAATTCAACGTTGGACAAGTTAGTTGCTTAACCGTGCCATATATTACTTTTCTCACCTGAAAAACAAGGCTCCAGAAAACAATCTCAAATATATGTTGAAGATTAAAACCAATAACCTACATAGAGGGCCTTAGCACATAACAGATCCTCAAAGGTTTTCCTCTTTTCCAGTGATAGTAGACAAGCCACAGATAGGCAGCATGAGGGTAGGACAAAGCATGCTGTGAATGGGACCACAGGAGATGTGGACTGAGACTCTGGCCCTCACAGCTGTATACTGTGAAAGCCCAGATAACTAAGATCATATTCCTAAGCTTTGGAATCAGAGATAAACAGCCAACAGGGCCAAACTACAATATTGTGTTGAATTGGAACAATATTTTTAGTTGGCTGGTTGGTTGATTTGTATCAGTCTCTAGTTTGCTACAATTTCATACTTTCTTCGTGACATCATTCATTTATGTTACCTGCCTGCCCCTGAATCCATCTGAGTTTGCAATCCCTGGACTAAATAATTTTTCTGGTCCCTTCATTTAGAGTATTTTTCAAGTTGGGTAACTAGGACTCCAAGATGCCCTTGTTCAGGACACTTTAATACTCTAAACACTACACGTGCAATGGTTAGGATCAACATACTTTTCAACACCCTTCAAAACGTTTCAGGCCTGAAAACAAGCTGACTGCCTCTCAAATAAGAAAGATGAACAGCAAAATTAAGTGATAAAAGCTTTCGGACACAAAATATGTAACGGCATATCAACCATTCAACTACAACTTGATTAAGGTAGTTTGATATTGAAAAATAAAGTTTAAGTCACAAGAATAAGATTAATAATTTATTCTTCAGGAAATGTGGAAATATGGAAAAGTCATCAAAAATATTTTCACATTTTTAGGGCAAAATTGCATTTAATAGTAATGCAAAAGCATAAGGTGGACTTCTTTAGGAATTGTAGTTACTTTTTTGTTCCCCTGCCATTATTCTTAGAAAAATGTATCCTATAGATTTTGACATTTTTCATCCATTTTCTGCAGTGATTTCTCCAAGTTAACAGTGGAGTGAGGAAGGGAATGGTTATAGATTCTTCCTCATTCATACACTTTACCCTGCTATACATCTTTATGTCCTTAGGACTTAGTGCATTGTGAGTGCTTGATAATGTTTATTGGCTTAATCATCTGCTGAGGGGAAGGTCGAGAGAACAGGACTCAGGTGCCTGGAATTCATATAACATAAGGGTTTGATTGCTTCTTCATAGGATATCTGAATTCTGACATTGTTTAGGGAAGCAACATTCCTTACTCCTAGGAAGGGACACATGGCGCAGTTGCTACCGAAGAGGCATAGCATTCTAAGTCTGCTCACGTTTCTGGAAACACTGACTTAAGGGGATAGATGCTGCTAGCATGGCATTCTTCTTTTTTTTTTTTAATCCAGGTGTGCTCTCTGGAGGAACAAATGACACTTTGACAGTGTAAGTTTACAAGCCAACCTGCTGGGGATAGTGGAATAGAGAAAATGAAAGACGGAGGGTCCTTGATGTCACTGATGCACTGTTGCATGAGGCCTGGACCACATGCTTCCATAGTGCTAACCATGAAAGCCAATTAAACCTATTTGTGTGAGATATGGAAAGTCAGAGACTTTTTTTTAGTTTCTTTTGTTTGTTTCTTGTTTGTCTGTTTTTGTACTTGCACCCCAAAATACATCTGATTGCTATACCAAGGGGAGGGGTGGCTTAAATAGAATGGAGATGAAGGTCTTTGATATTAGAAGCATTAAGAAACTTTGAAGCTAGGAATCCAGAGGGATATTCTGGAAGGAAAGTGACTATTTGGGTAGGTATACAGATAAACTCAAGTAAGTAGAGTATTTAGGAAAATTACACCCTGAAGTTGAAGATAGAAGTGGATGATGGAACCACCAGATATGCAGTATGGGCTACACAGCTTCCCAGTACTAAAGATAGCAACTTAGTACAAAGGAATTGATGCCCACCTAGCATGCCCCTTACATTATTCATCTATGCATCCCTATTTCCTTATCAGAAATTTTGGCCGGAGTATGGGTGGTAGATGATTCAAGGTGAAGGAATTGCAGGAATGGAGCTTTTCTCTGGTTAAGTCACAAAACATCCCCTACTAGCTTATGAGATACTGCAGGGTAGGGAGGAGAGGAGAAGTTGGTTAGTGAATGTTGGGCTTATGGACTGTGGGACATGTATTTTGAGAGGACTCCCAGGTAAATGTACTTAAAACTGGGACATGCTTAAACTGCTTTGAACTTGCTTTAGAAAAATCATCAATTCAGGATAGTCAATTGGGGAAGGAAGTTATTTCTGTCCTGAGGCTATTTATAAATAAACACATACCCAGAGGTTTCCAAAAGCTCGATATATTACTTGGAATTTTTCTCCAGTTTCATCAGTGTTTCAGGCATTAGAGAAGCCCGTTCCACACCTGAGTGCTGAAAGTCATTAAGGGTGATGTGAACCAAGAGACTTGGCTTTTCATCTTCATGCCTCTCATTGAATTCTGTTTCTTCAGTAGAGATGTAATCACCAGCGGTGGGGGACAGGATGATTCTCTTGCCATCTGTGGGCCTCAGTTGAAGGTGGCTGATCCAGCTCATCACCCTTTCTTTCTTCAAGTTTCCTATGTATTTGGGAAGTTCTTCTCTTCCTCTGTCAAATATTCACTGGGTTCCCAACTCTCTAAAGTATCTTCAGGGTTTCAACTGAATGATCATTTTCTCATGAACCACAGGAATCTAAAAATTGGTTTGATTACAGTTAACCAGTCTTGCTCTGAACCATAATATATGAAATTATTTGCATACTAAGTTATCATGTTTATATTTATCTGGAATACACACACACACACACACACACACACACACACACATGGAATCCATCTGCATACTAAATTATCATCTATATTTATATGATAAATTATCACTTATATATTTATATATACGCCTTATACCCAGCAATAACCAGTTTTAATATAAATCATTCACAATGGCAAAATATGTAAGACTCTATGTTTTTGCCTTAAGACTTTGATATGATTGATAGAAAAACACCAACATATATGATTAAAAGATATAGTAATCATATTGGGTTAGGGCATCAAAAGATAAGAAGCATTTATTTGGAGCTTTTTATACAAAGCAGGAGACAGCATAGCTTGTCCCTGGTTGAAGCTACAGGCTCCAAAGTGTTCCTCACGTTCCCTGTGAGATGTCTGTTGGCTGATGATACCACTTGCACTGAGTAAGGATCCTTCCAGGTCTGAGCCAGCTTGCTTTTGTGAGAGAGCTTTACGTATGCCCTCCCCAACACTCGTCTATTCTGGTTAAAATTCTTCCCACTCTTGTGATACAAGTACAAATGCAGAAATAAGCCTAGAACATCCTTCAGTGTCCCCTGTGACACTGAGTAAAGAACATGTCAAAATCTCAGGGCTGCGGAGGCTTATACCTGTATTCCACTTCCCATCTGAGAATTAGGTTTCTTCTTGAGTTAGCGCATGTGGTTCAACCATGAAAATATCTTTCTAAAATAATTTCTGTCGTATAGGCAGGTAACAAAAGAAATGCCCATCATTATTAGTCGACAACTACTTCAATTAGGCAAGGAGATTAGGAAAATGGTACTGTATCAATGAAACAAATTGAGCTATTACACTTTATTTTAACCAGTTGCATTATTTACTTCTCCCTCTTTTTTTGATAGGAAATTACGTACCAATAAATTCAGTTACCTTAGTGAACATGACATTTCTGTAGGATAATTTATGTTAGTTTTCCTTTTGGGACATCATTGTAGACATACGACCCTTCGTGAAAGATAAAACTGGTCCCAAATAACTGTAATCGTTTTAAATGCTCAAATTGTCACTGCTTGGTCACTGGCTACTGTCTCCACAGACTGTCCTGTTTATCCTTTGAGCTCTATTCTGGCATACATTAGATAGTATTCTTTTTAACAAAAAGTTGCTTCAGTGTGATCTCTTGTTCTGCTTTCTTCAAATAAGAAATTATCTACTTTCTAAATATTTCTGTGGCTTTTAAAAATATGGCATTTAGCACCAAATACATTGAGGTTTTTTTCATGTGATCATTTGAGGTCAAAAAGTGATGTATGCAATAAAGGTAGAAAGACTACCTTTGTATCAAAAGGTATGATTTCATTTATATTTATTATTTTGCATGCATTTGACTTCTCACTGAGGTTTTCTTTTTGTTTTGTTTTTTTACTATATTCTATGAGTTTATTACTTCAGTGTTTATCTCTTTTCTAACATGTTAATAATTGTCATAATAAGTACTGTATTTGCACTTCCTGGATGAATAGTGACATAGAGAACGACTGTCTAGGCTTACTAACCATTGGGATTTCGTTTTTTAAAGTTTATTTATTTATTTTGAGAGGGAGAGAGAATGGGAGAGGTAGAGAGATATAGGGAGAGAGAGAGTATCCCAAGGAGTGTCCACACTGTCAGCACAGAGCCGGACACAGGACTTGAACCCATGAACAGTGAGATCATGACCTGAGCTGCAACCAAGAGTTGGACACTTAACCAACTGAACCACACAGGTGCCCCAAGAGTTTCATTTTCTAATGAAAGTTTATCTAATTATCTGGTCATCTTTTCCACATTTCTACATCCTAAAAATATAATTTATCATTTTTTTCTCCTACTGCATTGGAACATTGGCCTGCTGTGATCTACCTCATCCTATTTGGCAATGCAAGTCCCTGATATATATTCTGAAGTGATTCATTTCACATTAATACCTGGCTTAAAACTTCCCAACATGATTAACAATGAAATCCAAATTAAAGTGGTCAACAGGCAGCTTCTCAGATCCCATCATTGACCTGTGGTTCAGTTGAGGCTCTCCAGATACTGCGGCCCTCTTTCTGCCTCTTGAGCATGTGGATAGTAGCCCCTGCCTTACCCACAATTTTGCTTTCTACATTTCAGTTAACCCATGGTCAACCACAGTCCGAAGGCAGACGATCATCCTTCTGAGGAATAGTCAGAAGGTCAGCAGTAGCCTAACACCACATCACGATGCCTGTGTCATTTACCTCATTTTATCTCATCACCTAGGCAGTTTATCATCTCACATCATCACAAGAAGGGTTCATACAACACCATAAGATATTTTAAGAGAGAGACACCACATTTGCATAAGTTTTACTACAGTATATTGTTACAATTGTTCCATCTTATTATTAGCTATTGTTGTGAATCTGTTACTGTGCCCGATTTATAAATTTTTCTTAGGTATGTGTGTGTAGGAAAAAAAAGTCTCTATAGGGTTTAGTACTATCCGTAGTTTCAGCATCTACTCGGGTCTTGGAGCTTAGCCCCTGGTTTCAGCATCTACTGGGGTCTTGGAGGGCAGACTTCTGTGATACACTTCTGCTTCAAGGCCTGAGCTCTGGCTGCCACCTCTCTAGAGCCCCTCTTCTCTCCTAGCATTGTAAGTCTGGTTCTTCTCACTGTTCAGTTCTCTTCAAACATCAGTTTCTCTGACTGGCATTTCCTAAGCTTCCTAGCTAAAGTACCTACACATAAACTCATCTTTTCCAGTGATTCATTTTTATTTTCTTGTTTAGAAATTATCATTCTCTGAAATGAGAGTTATCTCTTGAGGGGCTTGTTGTGTGCCTTCTCAGTAAAATGAAAAAATCCAGGAGAGTTGAGACTTTTTCGTTATTTTTCACTGTTTTCAGTTCCTGGCACACATTAAATACTCAAAAGGTACTTGTTAAATGTCAAATAAAAGAGCAAAACATAAATGAGAATGAGGGAAGGCAAAATATAGGACAATGTTATTAAAATCTTGTCATAGAGAAGGCTTTTCTAAGAATACCACCAAATGGAGAAGCATAATCAACAAATTAGTTTATACATAAAATTGTAGAACTTCTGTCTAGTAAAAGTCTACAAGAACAGTTGAAAGAAGAACAAATTGCAGCTTATATATACTTAACATTGCTAATTACTCAGTTCAGAAGTAATGCAATACCAAGGACAAATAGCACAATAGGGGAGAGAGCAAAAGTTACGAATAGGCAATTCATACATGTAAATAGACAGTAAAAGGTACGAAAGCATGTACAAACTTATTAATAATTTAAAAATACATATTTACCCAATGAATTGCAATTTGATGTCCATAAAATTGGTTTTAAAAAGCTTAACAAATAGAAACATGCTAGGCTGTTATTTGTGTAGGGAAAGTAGGTTCTCTAATATATAAAAATCTGAATTGTGATGACATTTTTGGAAGCCAGTGTCTCCAAATTTAAATGTACAGGCCCTTATTTTTTTTTCAATATATGAAGTTTATTGTCAGATTGGTTTCCATACAACACCCAGTGCTCACCCCAAAAGGTGCTCTCCTCAATACCCATCACCGACCCTCCCCCCCCCACCCCCCATCAACCCTCAGTTTGTTCTCAATTTTTTTTAACGTTTATTTATTTTTGATACAGAGAGAGACAGAGCATGAACAGGGGAGGGGCAGAGAGAGAGGGAGAAACAGAATCTCAAATGGGCTCCAGGCTCTGAGGGGTCAGCACAGAGCCCGATGTGGGGCTCGAACTCATGGACCGTGATATCATGACCTGAGCCGAAGTCGGACACTTAACCGACCGAACCACCCAGGCGCCCCTGTTCTCAGTTTTTAAGAGTCTCTTATACTTTGGTTCTCTTCCACTCTAACCTCTTTTTTTTTCCTTCCCCTCTCCCATGGGTCTCTGTTAAGTTTCTCAGGATCCACGTAAGAGTGAAAACATATGGTATCTGTCTTTCTCTGTATGGCTTATTTCACTTAGCATCATACTCTCCAGTTCCATCCATGTTGCTACAAAGGGCCATATTTCATTCTTTCTCATTGCCACGTAGTACTCCATTGTGAATATAAACCACAGTTTCTTTCTTTTTTTTTTGTTTTAATTTCTGTTTTGGGAAAGAAAGCTTTTAATTATTCTTAGTATTTTAGAGTGATTTTCTTTCTTTTTTTAATTTTTTTTAATTTTTTTATTATTATTTTTTTTAATATATGAAATTTATTGTCAAATTGGTTTCCATACAACACCCAGTGCTCATCCCAAAAGGTGCCCTCCTCAATACCCATCACCCACCCTCTCTTCCACCCCACCCCCCATCAACCCTCAGTTTGTTCTCAGTTTTTAACAGTCTCTTATGCTTTGGCTCTCTCCCACTCTAACCTCTTTTTTT
>NW_024412420.1:5861297-5861778 GCF_014898765.1 Herpailurus yagouaroundi | reverse complement strand
TGTTAAGTTTCTCAGGATCCACATAAGAGTGAAACCATATGGTATCTCTCTTTCTCTGTATGGCTTATTTCACTTAGCATCACACTCTCCAGTTCCATCCACGTTGCTACAAAAGGCCATATTTCATTTTTTCTCATTGCCACGTAGTATTCCATTGTGTATATAAACCACAATTTCTTTATCCATTCATCAGTTGATGAACATTTAGGCTCTTTCCATAATTTGGCTATTGTTGAGAGTGCTGCTATGAACATTGGGGTACAAGTGCCCCTATGCATCAGTACTCCTGTATTCCTTGGGTAAATTCCTAGCAGTGCTATTGCTGGGTCATAGGGTAGGTCTATTTTTAATTTTCTGAGGAACCTCCACATTGCTTTCCAGAGCGGCTGCACCAATTTGCATTCCCACCAACAGTGCAAGAGGGTTCCCGTTTCTCCACATCCTCTCCAGCATCTATAGTCTCCTGATTTGTTCATTTTGG
>NW_024412420.1:5820335-5861287 GCF_014898765.1 Herpailurus yagouaroundi | reverse complement strand
TCCACATCCTCTCCAGCATCTATAGTCTCCTGATTTGTTCATTTTGGTCACTCTGACTGGTGTGAGGTGATATCTGAATGTGGTTTTGATTTGTATTTCCCTGATAAGGAGTGACGCTGAATATCTTTTCATGTGCCTGTTGGCCATCCGGATGTCTTCTTTAGAGAAGTGTCTATTCATGTTTTCTGCCCATTTCTTCACTGGGTTATTTGTTTTTCGGGTGTGGAGTTTGGTGAGCTCTTTATACATTTTGGATACTAGCCCTTTGTCCGATATGTCATTTGCAAATATCTTTTCCCATTCCGTTGGTTGCCTTTTAGTTTTGTTGGTTGTTTCCTTTGCTGTGCAGAAGCTTTTTATCTTCATAAGGTCCCAGTAATTCACTTTTGGTTTTAATTCCCTTGCCTTTGGGGATGTGTCAAGTAAGAGATTGCTACGGCTGAGGTCAGAGAGGTCTTTTCCTGCTTTCTCCTCTAAGGTTTTGATGGTTTCCTGTCTCACATTCAGGTCCTTTATCCATTTTGAGTTTATTTTTGTGAATGGTGTGAGAAAGTGGTCTAGTTTCAACCTTCTGCATGTTGCTGTCCAGTTCTCCCAGCACCATTTGTTAAAGAGGCTGTCTTTTTTCCATTGGATGTTCTTTCCTGCTTTGTCAAAGATGAGTTGGTCATACGTTTGTGGGTCTAGTTCTGGGGTTTCTATTCTATTCCATTGGTCTATGTGTCTGTTTTTGTGCCAATACCATGCTGTCTTGATGATGACAGCTTTGTAGTAGAGGCTAAAGTCTGGGATTGTGATGCCTCCTGCTTTGGTCTTCTTCTTCAAAATTCCTTTGGCTATTCGGGGCCTTTTGTGGTTCCATATGAATTTTAGGATTGCTTGTTCTAGTTTCGAGAAGAATGCTGGTGCAATTTTGATTGGGATTGCATTGAATGTGTAGATAGCTTTGGGTAGTATTGACATTTTGACAATATTTATTCTTCCAATCCATGAGCAGGGAATGTCTTTCCATTTCTTTAAATCTTCTTCAATTACCTTCATAAGCTTTCTATAGTTTTCAGCATACAGATCCTTTACATCTTTGGTTAGATTTATTCCTAGGTATTTTATGCTTCTTGGTGCAATTGTGAATGGGATCAGTTTCTTTATTTGTCTTTCTGTTGCTTCATTGTTAGTGTATAAGAATGCAACTGATTTCTGTACATTGATTTTGTATCCTGCAACTTTGCTGAATTCATGTATCAATTCTAGCAGACTTTTGGTGGAGTCTATCGGATTTTCCATGTATAATATCATGTCATCTGCAAAAAGCGAAAGCTTGACTTCATCTTTGCCAATTTGGATGCCTTTGATTTCCTTTTGTTGTCTGATTGCTGATGCTAGAACTTCCAGCACTATGTTAAACAATAGCGGTGAGAGTGGGCATCCCTGTCGTGTTCCTGATCTCAGGGAAAAAGCTCTCAGTTTTTCCCCGTTGAGGATGATGTTAGCTGTGGGCTTTTCATAAATGGCTTTTATGATCTTTAAGTATGTTCCTTCTATCCCAACTTTCTCAAGGGTTTTTATTAAGAAAGGGTGCTGGATTTTGTCAAAGGCCTTTTCTGCATCGATTGACAGGATCATATGGTTCTTCTCTTTTTTTTTTTTTTTGTTAATGTGATGTATCACATTGATTGATTTGCGACTGTTGAACCAGCCCTGCATCCCAGGAATGAATCCCACTTGATCATGGTGAATAATTCTTTTTATATGCCGTTGAATTCGATTTGCTAGTATCTTATTGAGAATTTTTGCATCCTTATTCATCAGGGATATTGGCCTGTAGTTCTCTTTTTTTACTGGGTCTCTGTCTGGTTTAGGAATCAAAGTAATACTGGCTTCATAGAATGAGTCTGGAAGTTTTCCTTCCCTTTCTATTTCTTGGAATAGCTTGAGAAGGATAGGTATTATCTCTGCTTTAAACGTCTGGTAGAACTCCCCTGGGAAGCCATCTGGTCCTGGACTCTTATTTGTTGGGAGATTTTTGATAACCGATTCAATTTCTTCGCTGGTTATGGGTCTGTTCAAGCTTTCTATTTCCTCCTGATTGAGTTTTGGAAGAGTGTGGGTGTTCAGGAATTTGTCCATTTCTTCCAGGTTGTCCAATTTGTTGGCATATAATTTTTCATAGTATTCCCTGATAATTGTTTGTATCTCTGAGGGATTGGTTGTAATAATTCCATTTTCATTCATGATTTTATCTATTTGGGTCATCTCCCTTTTCTTTTTGAGAAGCCTGGATAGAGGTTTGTCAATTTTGTTTATTTTTTCAAAAAACCAACTCTTGGTTTTGTTGATCTGCTCTACAGTTTTTTTAGATTCTATATTGTTTATTTCTGCTCTGATCTTTATTATTTCTTTTCTTCTGCTGGGTTTAGGCTGCCTTTGCTGTTCTGCTTCTATTTCCCTTAGGTGTGCTGTTAGATTTTGTATTTGGGATTTTTCTTGTTTCTTGAGATAGGCCTGGGTTGCAATGTATTTTCCTCTCAGGACTGCCTTCGCTGCGTCCCAAAGCGTTTGGATTGTTGTATTTTCATTTTCGTTTGTTTCCATATATTTTTTAATTTCTTCTCTAATTGCCTGGTTGACCCACTCATTCGTTAGTAGGGTGTTCTTTAACCTCCATGCTTTTGGAGGTTTTCCAGACTTTTTCCTATGGTTGATTTCAAGCTTCATAGCATTGTGGTCTGAAAGTATGCATGGTGTAATTTCAATTCTGGTAAACTTATGAAGGGCTGTTTTGTGACCCAGTATATGATCTATCTTGGAGAATGTTCCATGTGCACTCGAGAAGAAAGTATATTCTGTTGCTTTGGGATGCAGAGTTCTAAATATATCTGTCAAGCCCATCTGATCCAATGTCTCATTCAGGGCCCTTGTTTCTTTATTGACCGTGTGTCTAGATGATCTATCCATTTCTGTAAGTGGGGTGTTAAAGTCCCCTGCAATTACCACATTCTTATCAATAAGGTTGCTTATGTTTATGAGTAGTTGTTTTATATATTTGGGGGCTCCGGTATTCGGCGCATAGACATTTATAATTG
Organism: Herpailurus yagouaroundi; assembly: GCF_014898765.1. Classification (NCBI taxonomy): domain Eukaryota; kingdom Metazoa; phylum Chordata; class Mammalia; order Carnivora; family Felidae; genus Herpailurus; species Herpailurus yagouaroundi. The sequence continues at coordinate 5,858,204 of NW_024412420.1, read as the reverse complement.
TTAGCTCTTCCTGATGGATAGACCCTGTAACTATTATATAATGTCCTTCTTCATCCCTTGTTACAGCCTTTAATTTAAAGTCTAATTTGTCTGATATAAGTATGGCTACTCCAGCTTTCTTTTGGCTTCCAGTAGCATGATAAATAGTTCTCCATCCCCTCACTCTCAATCGAAAGGTGTCCTCAGGTCTAAAATGAGTCTCTTGTAGACAGCAAATAGATGGGTCTTGTTTTTTTTATCCATTCTGATACCCTATGTCTTTTGGTTGGCGCATTTAATCCATTTACATTCAGTGTTATTATAGAAAGATACGGGTTTAGAGTCATTGTGATGTCTGTATGTTTTATGCTTGTAGTGATGTCTTTGGTACTTTGTCTCACAGGGTCCCCCTTAGGATCTCTTGTAGGGCTGTTTTAGTGGTGACAAATTCCTTCAGTTTTTGTTTGTTTGGGAAGACCTTTATCTCTCCTTCTATTCTAAATGACAGACTTGCTGGATAAAGGATTCTCGGCTGCATATTTTTTCTGTCTAGCACCCTGAAAATCTCGTGCCAATTCTTTCTGGCCTGCCAAGTTTCAAAAGAGAGATCAGTCACGAGTCTTATAGGTCTCCCTTTATATGTGAGGGCACGTTTACCCCTTGCTGCTTTCAGAATTTTCTCTTTATCCTCGTATTTTGCCAGTTTCACTATGATATGTCGTGCAGAAGATCGATTCAAGTTACGTCTGAAGGGAGTTCTCTGTGCCTCTTGGATTTCAATGCCTTTTTCCTTCCCCAGTTCGGGGAAGTTCTCAGCTATTATTTCTTCAAGTACCCCTTCAGCACCTTTCCCTCCCTCTTCCTCCTCTGGGATACCAATTATGTGTATATTATTTCTTTTTAGTGTACACTTAGTTCTCTAATTTTCCCCTCATACTCCTGGATTTTTTTATCGCTCTTTTTCTCAGCTTCCTCTTTTTCCATAACTTTATCTTCTAGTTCACCTATTCTCTCCTCTGCCTCTTCAATCCAAGCCGTGGTGATTTCCATTTTGTTTTGCATTTCATTTAAAGTGTTTTTCAGCTCCTCGTGACTGTTCCTTGGTCCCTTGATCTCTGTAGCAAGAGATTCTCTGCTGTCCTCTATACTGTTTTCAAGCCCAGGGATTAATTTTATGACTATTATTCTAAATTCACTTTCTGTTATATTATTTAAATCCTTTTTGATCAGTTCATTAGCTGTTGTTATTTCCTGGAGATTCTTCTGAGGGGAATTCTTCCGCTTGGTCATTTTGGATAGTCCCTGGCGTGGTGAGGACCTGCAGGGCACTTCCCCTGTGCTGTGGTGTATAACTGGAGTTGGTGGGCGGGGCCGCAGTCCAACCTGATGTCTGCCCCCAGCCCACCGCTGGGGCCACAGTCAGACTGGTGTGTGCCTTCTTTTCCCCTCTCCTAGGGGCGGGATTCACTGTGGGATGGCGTGGCCCGTCTGGGCTACTTGCACACTGCCAGGCTTGTGATGCTGGGGATCTGGTGTATTAGCTGGGGTGGGTAGGCAACGTGCACAGGGGCAGGAGGGGCAGGCTTAGCTCGCTTCTTCTTAGGTGATCCACTTAGGAGGGGCCCTGTGGCAGCGGGAGGGAGTCAGATCCGCTGCCGGAGGTTTGGCTCCGCAGAAGCACAGAGTTGGGTGTTTGCGCAGAGCGAGCAAGTTCCCTGGCAGGAACTGGTTCCCTTTGGGATTTTGGCTGGGGGATGGGTGGGGGAGATGGCGTTGGCGAGCGCCTTTGTTCCCCACCAAACTGAGCTCTGTCGTCCAGGGGCTCAGCAGCTCTCCCTCCCTTTGTCCTCCAGCCTTCCCGCTTTCCAAGCAGAGCTATTAACTTATGACCTCCCAGACGCTAAGTCGCGCTTGCTGTCGGAACACAGTCCGTCAGGCCCCTTCGCTTTTGCAAGCCAGACTCGGGGGGTCTGCTTGGCCGGCGAGCTGCCCCTCCGCCCGGGCTCCCTCCCGCCAGTCCGTGGAGCGCGCACCGCCTCGTCGCCCTTCCTACCCTCTTCCGTGGGCCTCTCGTCTGCGCTTGGCTCCGGGACTCCGTTCTGCTAATCCTCTGGCAGTTTTCTGGGTTATTTAGGCAGGTGTAGGTGGAATCTAAGTGATCAGCAGGACACGCGGTGAGCCCAGCGTCCTCCTACGCCACCATCTTCCCTCATCCCTCCCACAATTTCTTTATCCGTTCATTAGTTGATGGACATTTAGGCTCTTTCCACAATTTGGCTATTGTTGAGAGTGCTGCTATAAACATTGGGGTACAGGTGCCCCTATGCATCAGTACTCCTGTATTCCTTGGGTAAATTCCTAGCAGTGATATTGCTGGGTCATAGGGTAGGTCTATTTTTAATTTTTTGAGGAACCTCCACACTGTTTTCCAGAGTGGCTGCACCAATTTGCTTTCCCACCATTAGTACAAGAGGGTTCCCGTTTCTCCACATCCTCTCCAGCATGTATAGTCTCCTGATTTGTTCATTTTGGCCACTCTGACTGGCGTGAGGTGATATCTGAGTGTGGTTTTGATTTGTATTTCCCTGATGAGGAGCGACGTTGAGCATCTTTTCATGTGCCTGTTGTGTACAGGCCCTTAGACTAGGCAATTCCATTTCTAAAAATGAATCCTGTCAGTGTGCCCAAGTCCGTATGCAAAGATGTCCATACAAATTATTGCACCGTTGTTTATGATAACAATATGGCAACAATCTAAATGTTCAAAAACAAGAAACAGGATAAATAATACATTGTATTTTCCATGATGGAATTCTATGTGACCTTTAGACAGAAGGAAGTATATCTGAAAATACTCTGTATATTAGTATACAGTGATGCCTGTGATACAGGAAGAGAAAAAAACAATCTAAAGATCAGTATGTGTACCATGAGGCCCTTATTAGGAAGGACATTCCAATCTCCAGATATTAGATGCCTGACCACATCTAAAATAGCAAAGGCATCTTATGATCTTATATTACAAGAAGTCTGGTGGAATTGTTACAGGGTTATTTCCCTAATTGACGATGTAAGATTATTGGGTTAATGACACCATGATTCATTTGGCTTTTTTTTTTTCATGGTCGCAGAATGATTGTAGCTGCTCTAAATAACAGGCCTCCACATCAGTTTTCCAAGATGAAGAGAGCAAGAGAATAGGTTTTCTTTTCATGAATCTGTCTTTTTACCCAGCAAGATAGTCTCTCATAGAAACCTCCTATCAGATTTGCTCTTACTTCACGTAGTCCAGAACTGTGGCACATGGATGCACCTCACTGCATAGAAGCCTCAAAAGTATCATACAAAAGAGAATGGGTTCTATAGCCCACTTAGCAGTATTATGATTGATCCCCAGGGTTTGAAGAGCCTCTTTCCCTGTAATCAAGGCTCTCATCCTTCAAAAGCATGGGCCATAAAAAAGGATTGATAACTTGGACCTCATTAAAATGAAAAACTTTTGCTTATCAAAAGACATCATTAAAAGTATGAAAAAGGCTAGGAAGAAATATTTATTATACATACATCTGATAAAGAATCCAAAAGATATAGTCTTTCAAACTAAAAAGATAAAAGACAAATAAATCAATTTAAAATGGACAAAAGACTATAAGACAGCCCAGAAATGAGAGTATCCAAAGGGCCAGTAAGCTTATGTGAAAAGTTTCCAACACCCTTATCAGTGAAGAAAATTCCAAACACAAGCACAATGAAATCCTCTGTATATCCAACCAGAATGACTAAAATTCTTAAAATTGACAATAGCAAGTGCTGGTTTAGATGTAGAGCAAGTAGAACTCTCATGCATTGCTGATGGGGATTTAAATAGGCCCTGCCACTTTAGAGCATTCTTTTGTGATAGTCACTTGCTAAACTTACAAATACTCTGTGAGCCAATAATTTCACTCTTGGGTATACAACCACAGAAATGAATGTACATACCCCATGAAAATATGTCAAGGAATGTTTCGAGCAGTTTTATTCATGGTATCACAAAACTGGGAACATCCCAGGTGTTCATCAATAAGAGAATGGATAAGTTACGGCATATGCATTGAACGAAAAACCACATAATGACGACAAAAAATGAACTCCTGAATCATGCAGCAAACCAAGCATTAATCTCACAGAAATACTAGCAGAAGCTAGACACAAAAGATTATATGCACTATTATTTAATTTATATGAAACTGAAAAACACGTGAAACTATGGTTATAGGGATCAGGAAGAAAAGAGGTCACCTTTAGGGGGAAGGGGGCATAATGAGGCCTCCTGGAGTGATGGACATAATTCATATCTTGAGCAGAGTGGTGGTAAGACAACTGAATGCAACTGTAGACATTCACTGGACTTAAGACTTGTAAACTTTGAAGTATGAGAGTTATAACCTTAATAAAAAAGAATAAAACAAACCAAAGAACCCCAAACCAGCCAAAAGAGATCTCTTCTCTCTATCTTAAAAATTTTGGTTCTTTGGGCATCTCGGTGGCTCAGTAGGTTGAGCGTCCCACTTCAGCTCAGGTCATGATCTCACAGCTCATGAGTTCAAGCCCCGCGTCGGGCTCTGTGCTGACAGCTCAGAGACTGGAGCCTGCTTCGGATTCTGTGTCTCACTCTCTCTGTGCCCCTAACCCACTCGCATTCTGTCTCTGTCTCTCTCAAAAATAAATAAACACTAAAAAAATTTTTTTAAATTGGGGTTCTTGTAGATGGAAAGTAGAAGTTTGATGCTCATGGCTGCTTGGTTCAAAGGACATTGTCTGTCACAATTCCATTTGTATACATACACGATCAGATACACACACACACACGCACACACACATTTTGTGTATGTGTTTATATGAGCATAGAAATTTTTGAAAGAATGTGTGGCCAACTGATAACAGTTATATCTGAAGATGGAATTGGTAGGTTTAAAATGTTTTTGTTTGTACATTTCTGATTACTAAAATAAAAGGGAATCATAACATTAGAGCAGGAATCTTGGGAGTCTCTAGCCAATGTTGTTACGTGTTAGGGAATTGTCCTTTATGATGAGTCAGTGGAGAGAAACAGATGAGAGATACCCACCCTCCAGAACTTTTCGGGGAGGTGGTAGGAAAAGTTACCAAGGGCTGCAAAGCCTTCTCTGAGCTCATTTCATCAAGATGGAAAAATCTACTAGGAAAATTAATATGCTTGTGAATAACTGAGAGCTGCCTACAGTATAGTCTCCTGAAATGACATTTTCTCTCCTATGAATGATGAAAAGAGGAGGCAAGCAACCTCAGAGGTCATCTCATTTAATGCCCTGGACAGTGTGCCAATCTTTTCCGTAATTCTTACTTTTAAAATGTCTCAACAGTTGTGGAACAAGTGGAAAATATGGCTTTACTACCACGTAGGGGATGTGTGCTGTATGGTCAACTGGCTGGAAAACAGGCTGTCAAATCACCGCAGTGGTTTACTTTGCCACCTAGAGTACTGTCAGTGATGTTTGTGAGTGTGTACATGTGTGTATGTGTGTCTGTCTGTCTATGGAAGAGACTCAAGGAGTCTGAAAGAGAAAGAAACTGGTGATGTGAAGGAAGCTGGTTTTTGGAATCCATTTAGCAGCACTGACTTGGGTTAAGTAATGATATATCTAACATTGACAGAAAAAATAAATTTAGATTTTAACCTCAGTGCCTTCATCCTAGTTTTCTCTGTGCATCAAGAAGTTTTTAACTTCTCAGAATTCCAACATGGCTTTCTATATGCCCCATTCTCAGTTCCTGAAGGCAGCAGCACTTTTGCCAGTGGTATTATGTTTTCTAATATTACCCAGTGAGGTTTATGTCATCATTTATTGTTACCTCCTTGATCTTCCATTCACCAACTATTTCCTCCACCCATTCAACACATACACTTCACATACCTTTTCTTCCCTGACTTTTGAGTTCCCAAAGCCTTGATACTGGGGAAAATGCATGTAAAGGTAGATTTTAAAGAACATCTGAGGACCAGAGCCACATTTCTTTATTCCTTAGACTTGCCAGAGCCCTCAGGATGAGGAGGAGAAAAATAAGGGGGTATGTATTAAGCATATATGCCCTGGCCGTTCCCAGAGTAACAGGAGCTTTGCACTAGCCTTCTTGGGTTAAACCCAGCATGAGTGAAAAAGAGAGGCTTCAGGTAAATGTGTTGCATTTGAGAGCAGAAGTCCTATGTTTCACTTCTGGAGCATATTTCTGAAGGGCAGCAAGTCCTCAAAGAGGGAGTCGTGTGTCTAGGCTGATAGGACTTGAGATAGACTCCTCGAGTTCCTCAATGTGTAGTGTGAGTTAGAGGCAAAAGAAAAATCCCCCTGAGAGGGACCCAGAACAATGCCTCAGATGAGGGCAACCTGTGCAGATTAATAGCAGGGGGGGCATGGGCATCACTAAGGAGACTAGTCCGGGCAGCAGCTATTACCTCAGCAATGCCTTGGCCCTGCATAAGCCTCCCAGCAACTTAGACCACCTCTGTGAAAGGCAGGAGATGAGGGACTGAATTCCTGAACTGACTGAGACTGATTTTCTGCCACTTTATTAGAATTTGGGCTCAAAATAGAAATTGAATTACAAAAAAAATTTAATTTACATGTCACCTCTAATCACCACGCCATGACCATGCAGAAAGCATGATTGTATCTCCTTCGATTGTTACATGATGGGTTCAAATTGGACCACATTTCTCTGAAGCAGAGGTTTTTGTTCCAAAAATTCTAAGTGTTAAGGGGACTTATTTAGAAAGTCTTTATTATTTCTTAGAACCACTCGTTCAACACTCCACAAAGGTCCATGTGGGTAATTTGTTCAGAAGGAACATAAAGAGAACTGTATCTGAGCACCATGCAGAAATCCTCTCAGCCAGTCTCCTGTGGCACATACCTGGAAAAGGGAAACAAGTATGGAGAAAGAAAATGCAAGGATAAGTAATTGTTTCCACACACAGCTCTTTCACACTGCAGGAAAATTTGCTTCCTTAAAGTGTTAGAGAATCCAATGAGAGTTTGTGTGCTGTGATGATAGGTATCTCGTGGTGAATTCAGAAGCAACCCAGAATTTCACTGTGGCCTGTGGAGTCCATTGTAGACATCCAATTAACTGGGAGCAGGATCACCACATCAGAGTTGGACAGAGAGCCCAGACAGATCACCCAGGCAACGATGTTCTTCTTTCTGAAGCACTCCTACTGTGTGCTAAAGCTGTAGCACAAACCAGAGGGGTGCCCAAGAGTGAAGAATGGCACTCCTTACCTGGAACCCACACCCCCTATCTCTTCCTCCCTTTCCTCCTTCTCCTTTTTCTTTTAATTATTCTTGTTTCAAATACCCAGTAACTCAGGTTGGGAACCCTTTAAATGTTCATGATGGAAAATGTATCCTCTTCTACCCATCTTTCTCTCTAGCCTTTCCTTATCCCTTCTCCATAGGCACTACAACCTTGAGAAGCATGGCTTTTGTTGGCACAGCTGCTTTTTCTCTTTTATACTGAAGATGCCTTATTATAACTTATTTCCTGGCCCTTACTGCTCTGGGCACTTCCTTTCCTAACTCATTCTACTCTTGGCTTTTCTTTAAATTGTGTTTCTACTGCACAAAATCATGTTCTAAAAATATACCCAGGATGCATATTAATCAGGTATGGAAAGATATGCAGACATGGAAATAATTGTCATAAAGGAAGAAGTTTATACTTGAAGATCCTTAGAAACAAGAGACAGCAGATACCTTGCAGGGCCACATGGTGAGGCACCCAGGTTGACTAGGAGACAGAGGGAGAGGGAAGGATATAGCCCAGAGCATTTATTGAAATTATGTGAGAAGTAATGGGCAAAGCAGGATAGGTATGCTGAGTCAGTTTGGAACTAGGCAGCTTGAATATTTTTGGCAGGCTCTGGCTTATAGAGCTGGTCCCTAGGTGTCTGGTACCTGTCCCTGGGGTGATTTAGGGCCGAAAGATATTGGCTTGGTGTGTGAGAGTTGGGGATCTGTATCTGGATTGGTTGGTTTTCCCATCAAAGGAATGCTCATGGGGGAATACTTTTCTATCTCTAGAAATTAGCTAGCCCTGGGAGGAGCAGTCTCTCCAGGATCAAGACTTTAAATGCCAAAGCATCAAGAATGCAGAAAATAAGAAAATACAATCAATACAAGTTGCGTTCAAAGTAATCATTGTTTCATGTTCTACCATTATCATCCATCCATGCATTGCCTCTTTTACTTTATGTTTTTATCTCTCAAATAAAGAACAGTCATGAATTAACCACAGAACCTCAAACCTAGGATATTATCAACGACTCACACTGACTTATTAGCTTCTACCCTAATCTTGCAGGTCCAACAGTTCTTTCTGCCGTTTATTAATGGGCCTCAACACCTCATACGGAGAAGAATATCCTATTTTGGATGACTGCCAATGGCCACGTACCTGTCCTGTTCTCTCATCTGTCTCATCAGCTTGAATTTCAAGCTCTTTGAGTGTTTTCCAACCTGTAACTTAAACACTGGCAAGCAGGAGAGCATTTCACTTGGCTTTGGATGAAAAATTCATGAATGCGTGGAGATAAATGCTGGTTGAAAAAACATACATATTACTTTGTGTCTACGTAAGCCAACACCTCTGATGATGACAGTATATTCTTCACAGCTCTTGAACAAAAACCTAAAACCAAGAATTTAGGAAAGAAAGGACCTTTCCACAAGGCTTTCCAAGTCAGGCTTGAGGCTATGGTAACAGCCGCAAGAGTCTTCTTACTGTCTAGATTTTCAGCAGCTCCACTATTCATTTTGAATGAGGGCCACCAGACGTTGTCAAACAGCAGCCAGCAGACATGAAGGGACAGGGCTTTTCATAGCCTTTTGAGAGTATTGATGATGATGTTTTTTGCATAGGGAGTTTGAGATGTTGTGTTTAGAGAAACTAGTGGGGCTGTTGTTGAAAAATCAGCGGAAATCAGATGTCTACAAGAAAGGACCTTGGAAAAGCCAGCGGTACACAGTCACAGGCAACAGGTATTCTGGGGAGTGAATGTGTTGGGATAATGCTTGGGGGACTTCAGACTGCCTTTCCAGTTCCTCACTGCCATCCTAGAAGTTCTTAGGTATTTCTCTTTCCAAGTGTTTAGAAACATGACAAAGTAAGAACTGCTGTGTATGCTGATGACCAGATCACTTCTGCCTCATTCAGCCTTTTTGTTTTCTGCCTTTTCTGTTGTTCTGTGCAAAAACATCCACATGGGTTCCTGAGCTATTGTTACAAACAGAGAAATGTGTAAGACCAGGGTTTTAGGTCTTCATCAAAACATCTTTTTTTTTTTTTTTTTTTTTTCTGCTTCATATCCTGTGGGAACTTTGGGATTTGGCTTTGTTATGTCCTAGCCAGTACCTCATAATCAAAAGGTTTTCAGAAATTTCTTCAGGTCTCACGTTCAAACTAAACAGTGGGTCTGATTATATTTTGTGCAGATAAAGTATAAATCATTTTCTGTCAGATTTTAGACTTCCTGAATGGACTGTCCTGGGAAAAGAGTCGTTGGGTATTCAAAGCTTCCACAATTTAGGGATTTTGGCTGGATCCCAACATATTTAGGAGACCCCATTTGAAAATATTTACCCATCCAAATGAAATGAAAAGGTGCTTGTCCTCCAAATGGCCCCTGAAATAACTTTGGAAGTCCAACCCCTGCCACTGAACAGTGGCTATTACCCTTGGACACTGGTAAGCAGGGCTTATAATTCTGGAATAATTTCCCTTTGAATTTATGTCTCTTCAACTTCAGTTCACACATCAGCCTTCTCGTCTCCTCTCCCATGTTAAATTGGTCCATAAAACTCCACACACTATAAAATGGGATCTGGGTGGAGGTGTAGCATCCCTCAAGGTCAACATTATGATAGACTCCCTGTCCCACTCCCCCCCCCCCCCGGGGCGCCGCGGCCCCAGAAGAAAGTGGAAACAAAAGGCAAGTTGGTCTGCAGGCTTGACTTCTGGCAGCTCCTAAACAGCTGTTAAGTTCTTGTTTAGTTGGGGGAGCAGCAGCCTTTAGAAAGGGAGACCCCCTTTCTTTCTCCCCATGTCCCTTATCTGAGTAATGGTCTACACAGAAGATCAAGAAAACGCCACAGTCTCACTAGGTTCTAAGAGCTGACACCAAGGACTTCCTGTGGCCTGGCTCCAGCCACATGCGGAACAGCTCAGCCTGGAGCAGCCAGCCCTGATCGTGTCTGAAATATTTGGCTCCTGGCTAAGGCTGTGGGCTGGCTGTCTGGTTTGTTTGAACACAAACTAGCCTGGGAGTCTTTGTGTAGAATGCTTCTTGAAGCTTTTTCCGTGACATCTGCCAATTAAATGTATGAATTACTCTGTTTACTCCTCTGTGACGGGGCAGATATTTTATTCAGAAGCAAGGATTTCTTCTCATCCTTGCTTTTTCTTCTCACGTTTGCTTAGCTCCTATTATGTGCCAGAAACTGGGCAGGGATGCTTTTACATTTGTGATCTCACTTTATTCCTCATTACAGCCCTGATAAAATGCACTTAGGGTTCCCATTTTGTAGACAGGAAACTGAGATACAGAGATAGGAAGTGATTGGTCTAGGGCCACACAAATTAATAAGGGGGCAGAATTGGAACTAGGACCTAACTTTCCTCATTTCAAGCTTTTTACAATTCCTTTTAATCTTCTCCATTCCAATTTCTTTTTTTTTTTAATGTTTATTTATTTTTGAGACAGAGAGAGACAGAGCATGAACGGGGGAGGGTCAGAGAGAGAGGGAGACACAGAATCTGAAGCAGGCTCCAGGCTCTGAGTTGTTAGCATAGAGCCTGACACGGGGCTCGAACTCACGGACCGTGAGATCATGACCTGAGCCGAAGTCGGACGCTTAACCGACTGAGCCACCCAGGCGCCCCTCCATTCCAATTTCTTTATGGTTAACGCTTGGCTGTTTGGGTTGGTATTTTAGTCTTTATTCATTCATTCACTCATTCAGCATGAGCATCTACCATTGAGCATCTTCTACGTACAAGGTACTAGGTCTGAAGGCTAAGCACAAGAATCTGCAAACGTTCTGTAAAGACCCAAATAATAAATATTTTAGGCTTTGAAAGCCATACAGTTTCTGTTGCAACTTCTCAGCTCTATCATTGTTGCATGAAAGTGGCCCTAGACAACAGATAGATGAATGGACTTGGTTGTCTTCCAATAAAACCTTATTTACAAAAATAGGCAGCAGGTCATATTTGATACTCTAGCTGTAGTTTTTGATAGACTACCATGCAGTGCACAACCTGAACCCTTATACATGTTACCCCTAGTGAGGCACCACATAATTCTGTAGGTGGACTCTGAATTCTGAGCCTGTAATGACACTGAGGATCCCTGTGCTTGGACTATGCCCTGCTCTCTCAAAATAATCCTGAGAGACCCAGCTGAATAATCATCGCCTTCAATGGTGAGATGCCACCTCTGCCCAGCAGCATTTCTCGTGCACTCGTGGGAATGTTACTAGCATTCATGAAACCCTTCTGTGACTTGGTGGGCAAAGTGTTAAATCAGAGACAGTGACAAGAAGGTTGGGCCTCAGAGAACGTGGAAGAATCTAGGCTTGGGCATGGTCATCCACACACCTGATTGCACTGCAAAACTACTATAACAACAACAGCTACCATGGGTTAATGTTTATATGCTGAAGGCATCCATCTGCACAATCTCACTTGATCCTTACAAGAATCCAGTTCACAAGTATTGCTATTTCCACTTTCCAAATGAGGAAGCTTAGACTCAGAGAAGTTCAGTTATAAGGTCATACAGACAGTAAGTAGCTAACTCAGGTTTTGAGTGAAAGCCTGAGTGTTTCCAAAATCTCTTACCTCCAAAGTAGACTGCTTTTGATAGAAGACAGTAAAAGAAAGAACAAGCTGCTTTTATTGTCATTGTTATTGCTTCCATGGCATCATGGCAGCAAGATGAACCATGGGGACCACTTGACATGAAAGATGCATTTGTGGGGACAGCAACCACACAGTGTATTCCTATTAACTCTGGTCAGCTTCCTGAGGCACAAAAGGTCTACTTCCAGTGTGTGCCCACAGTGCCCTCTACTGCCCAGGAGGAATACCACACAGACTCTGTTTCTCATTGCCTTCAAGATGGAAGACCCTTATTACCATTTGTTGAAAATTGGAATTTGAGTCATGGTGTGAGATTTTATTAGGATTCTTTCCTTATTACTTCTGATAATTGTACACTGCATTGCTAGATTGGGGATTGCAGGTGGGGAAGAGGAGAGAGAGCCCATAATCTTCCTTTGGTTGTCTCATACCTGAACAAGAGTGCACATTTTTCCTTTTATAGGGTGGCCTATGGTCGATTGAATGGTGATGACATCTGGGCCAGGAAGAAGTCAAGGAGACTCCCGATGATTCCTGGTGGTATTTACAGCTCCAAGTCAGGTAAAGTTTATTTCATTACTGAAAAAAAATGTTTTCATGGAAATAAGCAGACAATGCACTGACTTAATGGGTGCAAGGAAAGAGAACAATGTCAAGATAAAAGAATACAAACCAACTGATTGCTAAAGGAGCTAGAATGGGAGAATTAAAACACATAAAAATTAAATAAATAAAATATCACCCTTCATGGTACAGTGGTGCTGTGGCCTGGGGATGGAACTGGAAACTTTGTGTGGTAAGTTCTAGTGGGATGTGGGTTGGGCCAAAATATATTTGTCTCCAAGAAATACATTTTTCAAAATGCTAAGCTTTAATTTTTTTTTTAAGTAAACAGCCAGGAAAATGCCAGGCTTGATCCTTTTTTGAATGGGCCCCTGGGTACGTCTTATGGAAGTCCTTGTGAGGGGAAAACCCTTGGTAGCTTGACCCAAGCTAACTGCTGGACTGTGGGTCCATTCTGTTCGGCCTTCACCCATCCACTTTGAATCTCTGCCCTCGCAGCATCCTGGGCTATGTCCAAACCTTCCTTTCCACCTCGCTGCCGGCACATGATGTGCTTCCTTTTTTCAAAGGAGCAGCCATGTTGGAAGAAACACAGGGCCCCGAAAAACAATCCTGTTGGTCCAATAGTCAAATCTCTCAGCCCACAGAGATGTTTCTCTGCCTACCACATTTTCCTTGGCTCTTCCGGGCTCCATCCCTCTAAGCAAACATTCCCTCTGCATTTAGACTCCTTCTAACACTGAGAATAATGTAATGGAAAGAAGCATTCAAGACCTGGGTTTTAGCGGTTTTGCTATTAACTTCCTCAACATTTAATATCCCTGACTTTCAGCTTTCTCATCTTTATTCAGTATTACCCATCATATGGTGCCAATGGAGAATTGAATGGGATAATGTACAAGAAAGCATGTTAATAAGTGTAATAGTCAAATATTTATTAAGTGCTTGGCATTGAGAAATATGAGGCTAAGACACAGATTTTGACCTTGAAGAGTTTATAATTTAGTGAAAGAGGTAAATAGAGAAATGGGTAACGTCGTGTGAAGATTGGGTTGCGTTTGTTTGTTTTGCTTTTTTTCTAGTTGGCCATAGCAAACCAACCCATAACCTATTCCAAATCTATACCCACTGCCACTAATTCCCCTTCCTTCTTTGGGACTCAGATTTCCAATTTGCCAAATGAATGAGTGACTAGATAATTTGTTGGGACATTTCTGAAGGTGAGAGGAGGTGCTATTAATAACTCTGCCAACTATGCCAGAGCAACTGGTTATAAATGGAAACAATCCCAGGCTATCTGGGATTATGGTTGTTCCACAAATGGGTGGGGGAAGGCATTGAGTGAGATCCAAGGCTTATTCAATTTCTTACAATTTATGGGCCTTACACTTACTATCGCAAGTCTTTCTTCTAGTCCCAATTCCTACATTTCATCTTTGGCTGCCCTCGTGGGCATGGCTACTGGTCAGTAACATAGAGAATGAGCTGCATACTGATGATCCCTGAAAATCCTGGCTGCTGCCCTCATTGGTCGAATCCTTTGCTGGTCAAACTGTGCCATAGTCTTTGTGGCCACATCGTCTGTTGGAGCTTAGCCCCGTAGGCCTCAGAAACTAAGTGAAAGTAAACTTAAACACAAGCAGCAGAGGTCCTGCTACTATGGACCACTGAGCTCCTGAATTGTCTCTTCCCACATCTCAGATGCTTTTTCTATTACCCTCCTCTCCCAGTGCAGTGAGCCCTGTGCTCACATGGATGGTGAATTTCCAGACAACACATAGATTTAATAATATCTCACCACCCACTGTGAGCTTCGGCCAGCTTAAGATCAATACGAGGAAAGGATTCATGAGCTGATTTTGTGTATGTCTCTCCCGCCATCCTTCTTCCGCCTTCCTCCTTCCTCATTCCTCCTTACAACTTGATCTCCTTTCTACTTCCTCTATTGACAAATTTTGGGGCTTGGGATGGTCTTAAAATAAAATTTTCTTGATTTTTCTTTTACTACGCCATCCAACAAAAGTACCCCAACCACAATGCTGGGGAAACTGAACCCCAGAGGAGTTCTTGATAACCTTTTATACATAAGCACATATAATTTGTGTTAAATGATTTGAGATTAGTGATGGAGTCCCTTATATATTCAGGCTGTATGTTGCATGTCTTCCCAGAATTACATGTTTTATATATTTTTTAAAATTTTTTTAGAGAATTGCTTTTATTTATTTTTTGGGCAGCATATTTTTTTATTAAATAGAATTTATTGTCAAATTGGTTTCCATACAACACCCAGTGCTCATCCCAACAGGTGCCCTCCTCAATGCCTATCACCCACTTTCCCCTCTCCCCCACCCCCCATCAACCCTCAGTTTGTTCTCAGTATTTAAGAGTCTCTTATGGTTTGCCTCCCTCTCTCTCTGTAACTTTTTTCCCCCTTCCACTCCTCCATGGTCTTCTGTTAAGTTTCTCAGGATCCACATAAGAGTGAAAACATATGGTATCTGTCTTTCTCTGCCTGACTTATTTCACTTAGCATAATACCCTCCAGTTCCATCCACATTGCTACAAATGGCCAGATTTCATTCTTTCTCATTGCCAAGTAGTATTCCATTGTGTATATAAACCACATCTTCTTTATCCATTCATCAGTTGATGGACATTTAGGCTCTTACCATAATTTGGCTATTGTTGAAAGTGCTGCTATAAACATTGGGGTATAAGTGCCCCTATGCATCAGCACTCCTGTATTCCTTGGGTAAACTCCTAGCAGTGCTATTGTTGGGTCATAGGGTAGATCTATTTTTAGTTCTTTGAGGAACCTCCACACTGCTTTCCAGAGCAGCTGCACCAGTTTGCATTCCCACCAACAGTGCAAGAGGGTTCCCGTTTCTTCACATCCTCGCCAGCATTTATAGTCTCCTGATGTGTTCATTTTAGCCACTCTGGCATGAAGTGGTATCTCAGTGTTGTTTTGATTTGTATTTTCCTGATGAAGAGTGACGTTGAGCATCTTTTCATGTGCCTGTGAGCCATCTGGATGTCTTCTTTAGAGATGTGTCTATTCATGTTTTCTGCCCATTTCTTCACTGGGTTATTTGTTTTTCAGGTGTGGGTTTGGTGAGTTCTTTATGGATTTTGGATACTAGCCCTTTATCTGATACATTATTTGCAAATATCTTCCTATTCTGTCAGTTGCCTTTTAGTTTTGTCTATTGTTTCCTTTGCAGTGCAGAAGCTTTTTATCTTCATGAGGTCTCAATAGTTCATTTTTGCTTTTAATTCCCTTGCCTTTGGAGATGTGTCAAGTAAGAAATTGCTGCGGCTGAGGTCAAAGATGTTTTTCCCTGCTTTCTCCTCTAGGGTTTTGATGGCTTCATGTCTTACGTTCAGGTCCTTGATGTATTTTGAGTTTATTTTTGTGAATGGTGTGGTTTCATTCTTGTGCATGTTGCTGTCTAGTTCTCCCCGCACCATTTGTTAAAGAGGCTGTTTTTTTTTTTCCATTGGATATTCTTTCCTGCTTTGTCAAAGACTAGTTGGACATACATTAGTGGGTCCAATTCTGGAGTCTCTATTCTATTCCATTGGTCTATGTGTCTGTTTTTGTGCCCATACCATACTGTCTTGATGATTACAGCTTTTTTAGTAGAATCTAAAGTCTGGGATTGTGATGCCTCCTGCTTTGGTCTTCTTCTTCAAAATTACTTTGGCTATTCAGGGTCTTTTGTGGTTCCATACAAATTTTAGGATTGCTTGTTCTAGCTTTGAGAAGAATGCTGGTGCCATTTTGATTGGGATTGCATTCAATGTGTAGATTGCTTTAGTATTATTGACATTTTAACAGTATTTATTCTTCCAATCCATGAGCATGGAATGTTTTTCCATTTCTTTCTATCTTCTTCAGTTTCCTTCATAAGTTTACTATTGTTTTCAGCATACAGATCTTGTACATCTTTGGTTAGATTTATTCCTAGGTATTTTATGATTCTTGATGCAATTAGAATCACACGTTTTAACATAATCTTGAAACCAGGGTGATGTGGCTGGGCTAACTATGCCTCTTCTCAAACATATAGCCATGATCCACATGAGTATCTTATCGTAGACAGTTGTAGGCTCTTGGGATTTGCATGGCCCTGGAGTTTTCTTTTCCATTATCCTTTCTAGTTTCATTACCCTTATGGAAAGTACTGAGGATAGCAGGAAACAAATTCTGGAGGAGAAATCTTATCATCCCAGCAGACATCATAGGGTCTGGTCCCAACTATTTTCATCTACATCATAAAACAACCCATTTTGGTGGCTTAGTTCTGGGATAAAATTTGTACATAAGGAACCAGTTCGGGTGTTCAGAGAGGTGACTGCAGGTGAAAGATTAAGGGAGAATACGTTGATACAGCTACCAAATTCTTCCTGAACCAGAAGGAACTTACTGAAGACCCACTGAGAGGACGGGTACGAGCCCAGACACAATGGAATACAGGTTTTTTCCCTTCTCGTTCTGCACAGCTGGTGTATGCTGTGCACCCTCTACTGGGTGCTAGAACAGTCTGGCTAAACCCCCATCTCATCTGGCTACCTGCAGGCATGAGTAGGTAGCCCTGGAAATCACAAATCCTGGTTCAAATGGGGTTGCCACTGTGATCATCTTCCACCCAACTACTTTATCAGGGAGCTGGGATGATTAATAGTTGGTGATGGTGCAGGGAGCAAACTAGAAGTGGAAATTGGTATGATTTGGCCTGCTGGGGACAAGGGGCTGGGCCTTCTGGGCTAATTATTGCTATTTTCTTCTGGAGTAAGTTTTATTCTTATCCACACTTCATATTCTGTATATCTCTCTGTTGGTTCTCCATGAGACTGGTTGTCTTTATTTAGTAAGTAGGACTTAACGATTCTTAATCCAAGGGCCTCATCTTCCATATGGCATGTTGGGAAGGAGAGCTTGCACATTATCTCAAATTCTTTTTCCTTTATATTTTAAAATGTTATCTTGAAGATCAAAAGTGAAAGCTCTCCTCTCATGTTGAGCCCAGCTGTCCTGTGGGGTCAAAGACAACCCTGCTCAGCTGTGCACAGCAATTTGCCACTTCCTGGTCCCCACCCTACTTTGCCCTTCAAGTACAGACATGATACTGTTGAGTCCCTCCAACTAGGAAAGGTGATTTGAGGTTTTCAGCATAATCTAGCAAGTGTTAAGTGAGCATCTATTCTGTCCCACGTTCTGTTTTTATGTTTAAAGGTAGTTTTAAGTTCAAGAAAGGGTGGCTGGGCTAACAAGATGAAAAAACTACATTTTTCAAGAATCTACATGATATTTTATTGAGGGACGTTTAAATACATGATGTGTAAATAATTAGAAAAGAGCATGTAAATAACATGTAACAAGGCAAATTGAAATAAGAGGCATACGGAAGCATTAGCAGCTCCTAGAGGAAGGAGCTGTTAATTCTGCCGAGGGTATCAGAGAGGACTAGTCAGGTATGTTAAAACTCTGATAGTTTAAACTGAGCTTTGAATATTAATCCTAACATGCATTCCACTGCCATTTACCGAATGCCTGGTTTAGGTGACAGACAGTGCAGGACAGTGCAGATTATGACAACTCTTGTCACTAGGAAACTCATGACCTACCCATACCCACTGAGCCAGATAAATATACTATCATAAAATTAAAAAAAATATTTTTAGACTGTTAATTATAATCATAGCCCCTGCTTTTTTTAAAAAGCATTACCAAGTCCTAGGTTTATTCATTAACCATCCATTAATTAATTTTCAACTCATTATCTAATTACAATGCACGATCACCCCTTATATTGTGTCTAATATAAGTTTACACAAGAGGAAACTTGTTCAGAGGTACCTTGATAGTCAGATGAAGAACTAAAATTTGAATTCTTGAATCCATGTCTGTTGGATTCCAAAGTCCATGCTCATAAATATTAAAAAAAAATTTTTTAATGTTTATTCATTTTGTTTTCAACGTTTATTTTTTTATTTTTGGGACAGAGAGAGACAGAGCATGAACGGGGGAGGGGCAGAGAGAGAGGGAGACACAGAATCGGAAACAGGCTCCAGGCTCTGAGCCATCAGCCCAGAGCCCGACGCGGGGCTCGAACTCACGGACCGTGAGATCGTGACCTGGCTGAAGTCGGACGCTTAACCGACTGCGCCACCCAGGCGCCCCTAATGTTTATTCATTTTTGAGAGACAGAGCGCTGTCAGCATAGCCTGACACAGGGCTCAAACTCACGGACCACAAGATTATGACCTGAGCTAAAGTCACATGCTTAACCAATTGAATCACCCAGGTGCCCGATGCTCTTAAATATTAAGCAAGAATTGGGTGGAGGGAACAATGCAAAGTAAGGGGACAAAAATAGGAAAGAAAAGGAGAGTAAAATTATGTTACAGGGTCAGGATGGGGCACTTCTTTTGTGGTTGGAACTTAGACCATCCTGAGGGATTTTATGCAAGGCTGGACAGGTAGGATGGGGGTTGTTGTTTGAAACCCTTGGATATCATACTAAGGAGTTGAATTTTTATTCTATAAATCATGGTAACCCACAGTAGGGATTTTAGATTTTAGTAGGGATTTTAGACAACTTACATTCATGAGAGTATCTCTAAATAAATAATGAGGATGGTGATAGGTTCCCTGAATCCTCTATACATTTTTCTGAAGTATGTGGTGAGGGTTAGGACTCTGGGCTATGGATTTGAAATTGAAATTATTTTCTTTTCTGAATACATATAAATGGTCTGCCTGGAATTGGTCTTTGCTCTTAGTAGTTATGAATCCAGATGTGCAAAACACAAGTAACATCTTTATTTTTCTAGAGTGCTACCTAATCCTTATATGACAGAAAAATTTAGTCTTAATGAGTTTTTACAGACATTTTTAGATTCAAACTCATTCAAATCAGAATTTACTTCCTCTTTCTGTGTGGATCGGCCAAAGTTTGGAGAGACTTTTAAAACATAAAAGGATGAGAGGTGGGAGGTGGAAAGGGTGGTACCTGATCCCTGGTCATTGGTATCTGTCCAGCCCTGCAATATTCTCCAGTCATTGGTCAAAAACTGTACCATTTTCAGTCCATCTGGCTCCTTATAGCTCTTCTGTGGCCTTTTGGTCCCCTGCCAGGAGAGTTTTCAAGTGTTTTCCCATACTATTCTGGGGCCATACAAGACTTGGGGGCCTAGCTTAGGTATTCCTAGACCTTTATGATTTTCTCAATCCCTCATCAGGAAGCAAACACAATTCCCTTCTCTTACTGACCCTTCCCAGGACTTGGACTCCATCCAAAGGGATGAGCACAGCACAGAGCCTTCCAGACCTGGCTCCAGCTCTCCCTTCTCCTCCTACTGAGCTCAGAAGATCTAAACTACTGTAGGGGGT
Source organism: Herpailurus yagouaroundi (assembly GCF_014898765.1). Lineage (NCBI taxonomy): Eukaryota > Metazoa > Chordata > Mammalia > Carnivora > Felidae > Herpailurus > Herpailurus yagouaroundi. The sequence goes on along the minus strand of NW_024412420.1, from coordinate 5,838,322 downwards.
AGAAGTGTTTTGCAGGTAAACTAGTTCTGCCTAACTAGTTCTGCCTATAATATATATAATACAAATATATATTCTTCCAAGTCTGTTTGTCCTGGTATAACCTGGACCAAGCCTTTTGGGCTTAGAAGCCATGAATTTGATGAATGATGTCCACTTCCCTGAATAAAAGAGACCCACATGGTAAAGAGCGAGTACACATAAAAACACATGGGTTAGCATTTTACAATATTGTCCCCATGCTATTAGAATCTTGATACGAATTTTAGCACCTTGGAGACACCAATTTGAGTTTACTTTTTATCCAAAGAGAAATTTGGCCTCCATAGCCAGGCATTTTTCAAGATGGCAAATTCACAAATTCCACTTTCTTATTTTCTTTGATTCCCCAGCAAGGGTCTCATCTATGATCAAAGCTTTTTTTTTTTTTCCCTAACAGCAACTGGCATATCCTTGAAGGTATAATTAGCTACCATAGTAACTATAAATTATAATCTTCCTTTGACTTTCCAGACAACCTAAATAAGATGCCATCACTTTCCCCCTACAATTAATACTCCCTGAAGAAATATCTGAGTGTCATGATCTATTGCTAAATTTGGAGCATAGAGACAAAAATTTGGTCATTTCCACCAGAAGTTACAGTGGTAGCAAATTCACTGAATTCAGCAACATACATGGACATACAACTTGGACTAAGATTGACTAAGAGCTTGTGAAACTGAAAGCTAAGTATCGGTTGAAAAAGTCTTCTTTATACTTTATTGCCAAAGATGTAGAGAATAGAAAGGAGTATTATTATTATTATTATTATTATTATTATTATTATTACTGTTGTTAATCACTCATTTAACTGCTATAGTGAATTCTTGGCTTAAAGTTTTTTTCCGTAACACTCATTGGAGCATTTACTGCCAACTTACAGTGGAGTGTTGTAAAGATTAAGCTATAATCCTGTCCTTCTGGTTATGAGGGGCAGGGGAATTAACTCACATCTGCATACCTGCAAGTGTTTTCCAGGCACTGTGGTAAACACACTACAATATTCTTCTCATTCCATCATGATAATAACCTTAGAAGTAGATCCTATCATTCCCAATTTATAGATGCAGAAAGCCAACTTCTAAAAGATGAAAATAATTGACCCCATTAGTTCAACTCTGGTCTGTATCTGACTAAAGGAGGACACAGTTTTCCTCCCTTTTCTTTTTTTTTTTTTAATTTATTTTTTCCTTTCCTTTCCTTTCCTTTCCTTTCCTTTCCTTTCCTTTCCTTTTTTATTGTATTTTATTTTTTTAATGTTCATTTATTTTTTAGAGAGAGAGAGACAGAGACAGAGACAGAGCACGAGGGGCAGAGAGAGAGGGAAACAAAGAATCTGAAGCAGGCCCCAGACTCTGAGCTGTCAGCACAGAGCCCAATGTGGGGCTCAAACCCACAGATCATGACCTGAGCTGAGCCAAAATCAGACAGACACTTAACCAAGTAAGTCACCCAGGTGCCCCAAGTCAGACACTTGACCGACTGAGCTACCCAGGCAGCCCCCCTCCTTTTCTTTTCCTAAGCCAAACTCTGTACAACAAATGGTACCATCTGTATTCATTAAGGAATGGCTCCATCCTGGGGATTGGTGATTCTTCCCTCTGAGAATATTCACTCCCAGGACCCAGCTTAGCTCTCAGGGAAAAGGGAGATCATGTCTGTCCCCTGTTCCCATTTGTTTTCCCCACCTCTATCTCCGTGATCTTTTATTTTTAAGAGAAGTGAAGGAAATGAAAAAAATTTGAGCACACACTATTCCCAAATGCTTACAACAATTTTACAAGGTATATATTACTATTCTTCTCTTTATAGCTTAAAGATCTAGAGCTCAGAGAGGTTAAGATACATATTTAATACAAATATATATAACATATATATATATAAATCGTATATATTTAATACTAAATATTAGTATACTAAATTTATATTTCCTTTTAGATTAAATTTAGTATTTAGTTTTAGTCTAAAAATAATGGAAGAAACATATACAAAGTCACACTGTTAAAATGTAGAGCTGGGAATCAAAGCCAAACTTGTCTCCCTTCAGAAAACCTCTTCTCTTTATACTATTTGTTTATTCAACAAATATTTACTGCGGGCCTGACTATGTGCTAGAGCTGGGTCTAAATTAGTAAAAATATAGACATGGTCTTGCTCTCACAGAACTTACCATCTAATAGAGAAGACAGATAATAAATAACAAATAAATAACTATTATGTACCACTATGAGAAAGAATAACTGGGGAGTCTCCATAGATATTAAATATGTTTAATATAATATATGATCTATTATACGTATTTATATTAACTCAAAGGAGAAATAGGGGAAGTGGGTGGTCTGAGATGAGACGTTCTCTCTAAGGAAAAGGCAATTAAACTGAGGACTGGGGTGTGGAGGAACCAGTCAGGGACAGAAGTTGGGAAAGGTATTCAGGGCAGAGAAAAGACTGTGGGAAGCCCTGAGGACAGCAAATAACTTGTTGTTTTTAGGGGACAGAAATAACTTTTGTTCAGCTGGAGAGGATATTCTTTAGGGAATAAGGTCATAAAATAAGTTGTAGATATAGGCAGGGATAGATCATGCAGGGAAATGAAGTCATGTTAATGAATTTGGATTTCATTCTAGATTCAGCCAGGGAAGTGGCAGGATATGTATAGAAATAGGTTTCTCTGGCTGCTCTGTGATGACAGAATTTCAAGGAAAATTAAAGTGATCATGGCTTATTTAGGGAAATCATCATGGTGATTTGTGCTAGCTAGGGATAGTGAGTGTGTGTGTGAGATGGGTATATATAATGTGTATACACACACTATGTGATATATAGGCTTGCAATATTTATAATAAACAGTATAGTAAATATAGAGTAAATAGGTATGAAGGAGGAAGAGCCAGGACTTGCATGGTGTGGCCTAGAGTCAAGGGAGAAATCAGGCCAATTTGCAGGTTTCTGGTATGAGCAATGGGTAGATGGTAGTGCCATTACTGAGACGATGAAGACTGGGGAGACAAACATATTTGGGGAGCAAATCAAGCTTTTGCTTTTGGACATGTGAGATTTGAGCTATCATGTAGGTTGTTGGTTGTGTGAATTTGGAGCCCAGAAGAAAAACATTTGATGGGAGGTATAAACTCCTGAGTCATCAGCTTATAGATGTCGTTTAAAACAATAGGAATGAATAAGTTTACTTAAAGGAATTTTGAAAGGTAGAGAAGATAGCCTAAAACTTAGCCATGAGGTATTTATGTATTTAAAGTTAGATTAGAAGAGGAGGATGTTTCAGAGGATACAGACAAGAGAAGTCCAATAAGGAAGGAGCCAAAGTGCAAGATTATTAAATGCTACTGAGGGATCTGGAACTCTCTGCAATGATGGAAATGGTCTAAATCTGCACTGTCCAGTATGGATCTGATTTTCATGTTGAAACACTGTTTCATAACAATGAAGGTCTAAACAGAGAACAATTAAAGATTGGCCCCTGAATTTGGTGACAGAAGGTTATTGCTGACACTTACCAGGGAGGTGGTAAAATGGAGGTGGAAGCCAGTCTAGTGCCAGTAGAGAAAGCAAAGACATGAAAGTAGAAGTTTTTTGGATGATATTTGGAATATTGCCTCTGAAAAGGAGAAGAGAAATTGGGTAAGACTGATAGGAATATGAGAGTTCAAGAGAAGGGTGCTTTATCTGGGTCTAGGGGAATGGAAGATGGCATTTACTTATTTATTTATCAGATATTTGTTGAGCACCATGAATTTTCAGTGCCATTTCAACCCTGGAGATGGAGTAGAGAACTGGACAAGCAAGATCTGTACTCTTCCAGGATTTACAGCCTATTGGGTGAAGGGGAGACAATAAACAGCAAATAATAAATTAATTAACTAAAGTATAACTATACAGAGTGAGAAGTACTGTGCAGGAAACAAAACAAATTAATAGGATAGTGACTGCAAAGGGAGTGAGAGCTATTTAAATAGGAGGGTCATGCAGGGCCTTTCCAAGGAGGTTAAATGAGCCAAGACCAGCTAGCCCTGGGAAATGTATCACAGTGAATCTGAATGCTGCTGGATGACCCAACAGAGAGGTAAAAACTGATAATGTAGGAGAGAGGAGGATGAGCAAAGGCACAAAATTGAGGAGGTAAGGGAAGATGAGGAGGATTCACCTTAGATAGGAAGAAGGATTCCTCTTCAGAGGTGAGCTCTATGGCTTGAGTGATATGAAGAGATTGAACAATTACTGTTAGTGAGGAACATGAGTAGGCAGGCTAACAGCACAGGAGGTGATGATCAAATGTAGGATGCTTGCAGTCATGACTGGGAGGTGGTATATTCTTGGTAATGACAAGCCCAGAGCATGATATCCGAGAGGGAAGTTGAGGAATAATGTTTTGGTATTGGGGTAGTGGTCTTCAGAGCCACGGGGTGAGAAACAGAGAAGTTGGGGTATTAGATTGATTGCCCACATGGGTGTTGAAATCAGCAAGAATGATGACTAAAATTGGATGAAAAGGAGGAACATGAGCCAGAGCTAATTTGTTATAATATATGAGAAATGACCAGATAAATGGTAGCAACAAGGAGAATGTATCTTCAGGGAGTAAACCTGAAATAAAGAGGGTTTTGCAAGACAGAACAGAAGTAACGGTTTAAAAGTGGGAATGGGGAGCAGGGAGGATACCGACCTTACCTTTCTCTCTTAAAATATGTAAGAATTGAAAACGAAAAGTCTCTGCTTGAGAGGACTTTAGGAAGATTCTGCTGGTTCTTTAGCTAATAGCCATCTACCCATCTTTTCCCAGTTGCCTAAAAATCCCAATCATGTATCAAGTACCAGAGGATTAATAATGCTTGATCTAAGATGACAAAATCAGTATCATTCTCCTTTGCCAATACTTCCTTGTGTGACCTTATTTGTAGCAAGGGTGGCTATGATATGGTTATGGCCAAAGGACATTCATTCAGCAAAATGTATTTTTTGAGCACCTGCTTACATATCAGCATGGTTCTAGGTGCTGAAGATACAGCTGTGAACAAAATTCAGAAAAGCTTTTATGGAGCTTACATTCTAATGAGGGGAGGCAGAAAAGAGACAAATAAATATATATTTCAAATGGTATTAAGTACTTAAATATAGACAGGGAGGAGAACAGATTATATCAGAGAGTTGCTATATTAGAAAGGTTGTAAGGTCAGATGCAAATAGATATCTGCTAGGAGGTTTCTGGAGAAGTTTTTGCTGTCCTATCAAAGGGATGATTGTGAGAAGTGAATTCATTGTCATCCCTCCTGTCTCCTTATTTTTGTTCTGGATATGGATACAATACCTAGGGATATAGCAGCCATTGCATGACTATGGGACAATAAACATGTGGTCACAATGTCAGTATGCTAAGGTTTGCAGAATGAAAAGATAAAAACAATCTGACCAACGCTGAGATTTTCCCCAAACTTAAAGACAACTTTCTGTAGACTTCTTGCTATGTGATATGAGATCATTAAATGCCTTTACTGTGTAAACCACTGAGTCATTCTCCTATTTGCGGCAGAAGGTATTCTATTAAAGAGCTACATCAAAAGCAGTGTCGTCTGGAGAGAACCAAGTTTCAGCTAAGACAAAAGGCTGAGTAAATGCTTAATGGATAACAGATCAGGAGCTTGAGGAAACATGGCCCAGGGTTTTAGAAGAATGGGAAGGTGAGCACTCATTTAGTGTGTATTGCTGTGTAACAGAGTACTCCCAAATGTAATGACTTAAACATTAAACATTTATTATCTCCCAAGGTCTGTGGTCCAGGAATTCAGGAGTGGCTTTCCTGGGTGGTTCTAGCTCAGGGCTTATCATGTGCTTCTTGTCAAGATGTTAGCTGGGGCTACAGCCATTTGAAGTCTTGACTGGAGCTGGAGCATCCGTTTCCAAGATGACTCAGTCACTTGGCTTTTGATAGAAGACCTCAGTCTTCACCATGTGTACCTCTCCATAGAGCTGCTTGCATATCCTCTCATGACAGCTGGCTTCCTCCTGAAGCAAGCAATCCAAAAGAACAAGATGAAAGCTTTAATGTCAATTGATTAATTGGTTGATTGACTGAGAGCAAGCTGGAGAGGGGCAGAGGAAGAAGGAGAAGGAGAATCTCAAGCAGACTCTGTGCCCAGCACCGAGCCTGATGTGGGGCTCTATCTCACAACCATGAGATCATGACCTGAGCTGAAATCAAGAGTCACTAGCTTAACCGACTTTGGAAGTCACACTCCATCACTTTAGCAACATCCTATTGGCTATTCAACATAGGAGGGGACTACAAAAAGGCATGAATCACCGGGAGGTCATCATGGGGATTGTCCATCAGATTCAAATCATGAGATTTACAGAGAGATTTACATGAGATTTACAGAGCAAATGAGGATGAAAATTTGGATGATTATGAGAAATAGGGGAGACTTAGACTTCTGATGATGAATGAGGCAAATTAGGATGTGAGGCACAATGGGATTGGTCCTGGTAATCTCTTAGAGGAGACTGGCAATCAGTTTTAGTGCCGTTTTCTTGACTATGCCATTGGAAAAAGTCTTTGAGGCAAGTGTGCCTCCTGGAGGCTCCTGGCAATGAGGTCTCACTGACTAGTGTGTGCTTCCCAGGATGTCACTGGGCAGTATGGCTGAGTGAAAAGTATGAAGGTGCAAAAATAGAGGAAGAGCCACTTGACACTTCAGTTGCATTATAATTCTAGCTGCACCAGCCTCTCTGAAACTGGAGGGCCATTATTGACTGTGGTGCTTCCCAGCAAATACCCCACCCCATCTCCCTCCCATTCCATTCTGAAAACCCATTTTTAAACTCTTCCTTCTTTCTTGGCACAACCAGTGTGTTATTCTTCACCACAAAGCCTCTCTCTACTCGGTAATTTAAAGCAGTTTGTGTCAGAGTGACATTAATTATGTCAGGACCTATTGAAGCCCCTTATGAAAGACATTTTGTTGCTGTTGTTGTTAAGAATGAAATGCAAAGAAACCACTCTTTTTTTTTTTTTTTTACAGTGGACGTCAGAGCCCACTGGATTGAGGAATTCAGTAAATAAAGGCAGTTAGGGGGGATTAAGGACAAGTCAACTTTTCAAAAGGATAAAGTATATAGTTTCCAAAACACCCATTTCTGGGTATAGGCTGAAGACCAATATCTTTTGCTTGTAACTTGTTTTAGCAAAATTCCAGCATTTAATTATTAGTTTGGTGAATGACCACACCAGACCATTTAGTGTAACATGACAGGCCCTGAAGGGAGCAGTCAGTAATTTGAAACACTAACCATGTGTTTTGTCTAAAAAATTAATGCCTGTAGCATGATTAGAGTGGCATAGTTCCACCAATCAAAATGTAGGAAAAAATCCATGGTATTAATAAAGGCAGCTACTGTACTGACTTATGGCAAACATAATAGATGCTGTTTATTAACTATTTACTATGTGCCATTGCTATAGATGTATTATCTCATTTTATCTTATTGATCACTTCATGAGCTAGATAACAACAAAAGAGGCTAATATTTACTGAACACACACTATGTTTCATAATCTTTTACATGTTTTGTTTATCTCACTCATTCCTCATAATATAATATTATTTTATACTTGTGTTAAAAATGAAAAACTGAAGATTGGAAAATGTAGCTAATATTGACAGTAAATGATAGAGGCAAGATTTGAGCTGATGCTTGTCTAATTCTGGTGTTCATATGCTTAACAACTACACTACCTCAAAAAGATAGTACAACTTTAACTCATTCTGACTGAACTTGAGGAATTGGATTAGGGACTGATTACAGGTAAAGTCTTAATTTGACACATTTGAAAAAAAAAACTTGTTCCACTCTATCATGTTTAATTAAAAATAGCACCTCCTGTTGTGCTAGTCAGTAGAGATCCTCGAGGATTGATTTTAATAATTAGCCAAATGGATTTGTATTTGTCAGATAGATTTCAAAAACTTGCAAAGGACTTGTTTGAAATATAGCAATGGCTACTACTATTACAGACATTGTAATAAATACTGTCTACAACCCTGGAATATGGACACTAAGGTATTAGACATAGCTATGTATACAACAACTCAGCGCTACCTTCCTAATTTTTAACCATTTTATTTATTTTTTAAAAAAATTTTTTTTTCAACGTTTATTTATTTTTGGGACAGAGAGAGACAGAGCATGAACGGGGGAGGGGCAGAGAGAGAGGGAGACACAGAATCGGAAACAGGCTCCAGGCTCCGAGCCATCAGCCCAGAGCCTGACGCGGGGCTCGAACTCACGGACCGCGAGATCGTGACCTGGCTGAAGTCGGACGCTTAACCGACTGCGCCACCTAGGCGCCCCTTTAACCATTTTAATTGAACTATCCACCCTTCTCCTGTGGGCTTATGCTGCAGGCGAAGTGAGCCCAAGCCTGAGGGGTGAATCATGATGAAACCAAACCAGTTACATGATGCAGCACCCCTTGGCAGGGATGGCTTGGGCATGGGCATATAGCACGATTCTAGCCAACGAGTCCCGAAGAACAGGCCGCACAGGGATTTCTGGAAAGATTTTCTACGTTAGCTTAGTGACCTATAGGAAGAAGATACCCTGTTTCTCTACCAGTCATTACCATGTCTGTGTGTGATGCCTAGAATTACTTCAGCAATATTTTGACAAGAGGGAATTTGGACAAGTACCAAGGGTGGCAGGCAGAAAATAGAAGAAAAACATCTGGAGTTATGATGATGTCAAGTTGCTGACTCACTGATTCCAGAACTTCTCGCTATGGAAGATAATATATTTTCTGTGCCAAGTCAGGTAAATCAGGGTTTTTCTTGCAATCTACAGCTCGACTTCCAAATTGATAGTTTTATCATCCCTATTGTTCTGAGGGGGAAAGAAAAGTGAAGCTCCAGAAAACTGAGGACTTGGTTAAGTTCATATCCAATTATCCCTACATCTGCATGATCCCTGAGCCTGTCCTTCACTGTAACACACCAGCTCTCACTCTTCCTTCTATAGACTCCATTTGTGTTGCAAAACCCCTTTCTCCCTGGGAGAGTTGAGGGAAATTGAAATGTATCTTTTCCTGCATGCCAAACATCTCCACTGCATATGCAAATGGGGACACAGTGATGAGTAAGCAGTCTCCCCACGTCTCCCATGACACTTTGACAGCACGTGTACACAAAGAGCTTCCAATTCTTCTTCAGTACCAGAGATTAAAATACTTTGATGGCTTGCCATTGCTGATAGGATAAACTCAAGACTCCTTAACCATGTCTACAAAGACCTATCAATCTGGCCTTTTCTTTCCTCTCCAGCTTCCTTTGCTTCTCAAACAGGCTCATGATGGAGGACTCCAGACAAGTCCTTTGTCACTTCCTCTGGGTACATCCTCCTTCCAGCCTCAGAGCATCTGCAAATTCTGTTCCATCCGCTTTGGCTATTCTTACTCCTTCTCTTCACTGGGATATTTCCTTTTCATTCTCTAGGTCATGGCTTGGCATCACTTCCTACCCTCTTTAAAGTCTTCTAATTCTCTCTTTTTTAAAAATTTTAAATATTTATTTATTTTTGAGAGACAGAGCAAGGCCAAGCATGAGCAGGAGCAAAGAGAGAGGGAGGACACAGAATCCGAAGCAGGCTCCAGGCTCTGAGCTGTCAGCACAGAGCCCAACACAGGGCTCGAACTCACAGACCACAAGATCATGACCTGAGCCAAAGTTGAACGCTTAACTGACAAAGCCACCCAGACACACCTAAAGTCTTCTAGTTCCCTTTTAAAGCATTTGTCACGTGGCACCTACTTATATCTCCACAGTCATTTATTTACTGCCACTCTTCCGCACTAAATTGCTAGCTCTAGAATGGCAGGGGCTCTGTCCATCTTGTTTACCACTATTGCTCTGACTCCTAGCCTGGAGGATTGAATTTAAGACAGGCTCCATAAATGTTTGTTGAATGAGTGAATGGGTGATGAGTGAAGATAATTCTCCACTACTTGTTTGTATCTTGTATATTGGTCATGGTTTGCTTGGATGGGAAGCTAGGAGAAGCACATATATGTGCATTTCTTCCACACTCATCATCCGGCCTATGTTTATATTCTCTGCCATGACCTTATTCTAAACGCCATGATATTTTCCTAGGACTCCTGTGGTGCCCACTTATTAAGCACTTTGCTTTCAGTCTTGCCATCCACACTTGCATGCCTCAACATGCACACCAGCCAGTTCACCACACGATAGCCTCTTGCTCACTCTTCACCTTTTTGCAAGTAGAATAAGATACAGTGTCTGTCAGCGTCCAACACAATTTAGCTGTGCCTTATCTCCCACAAGCTTCTTTGTAGCTTATGATGTTTCATCCACTCTTGCGTCTTTCTTATACACCAAAATATACCCAAAGCCCTTTGCTCCTGGTGTGTCCTCTGCCTAATTGTTGTAGGGGCCATCACTTAGACCCCATGCTGGAACTATCCCTCATCCTTTCTAATCTCTCTAATCTTCTACTTTATTTTCTTCATACCATCTACCAGCATCTGAAAAAAAAAATCTTTCTTTGTTGGCTTACAAATTTATTATCTGTCTCTCACCACTAGAATATAAGCCCCTTGAGGGCATAGAACTTATGTCTTACTCTCTATGTTTTAATCACTTAGAATAATGTCTAGCAAACAGAAGTAACTAAATAAATATTTGCCAAATGAATAGACAAATGAGTGCTCTCAGAGAGGTGAGTTATTGTACAGATTCCTATTTGATCAATATTTATCGTGCCTTTCAGCAAAACTACCAGGTAAGGCATGAAAGCTGACCGAGAACATGATTATGATCTAGTTCTTCCCTTAAAGAGCCCAAGTAGTGTACTAAGCACCGGTATATAAATGAATATATTCAATATGGTTTAAGTGCTGCAGTAGATGTGTACATAAAATACGTTGGGGCCCAAAGACGACAATGATCATGTCTCCTTCGATGACTCAGGAGAGGCTTCCCCAGGGAAGATTTGAGGGATGAATTGGAGTTTTCCAAATGACTTTTGAAATGTTTTTAGCATTTCCTGCAAAGATCAAAGAGTTTCCAAAGAAGTGGAATCATACAACAGCTTGGTGTGTTGGGAAACTGATGTGTTTTCCATGTTGGGATCCCGGGGCATGAAAGGAGAAATATAAGGCCAAACTAGACAGTAGACAAAACAGGAGTGTACTCAGTACTACATCTGCCTTCCACAAATAACACCTCTTTTCTGCTGGGGGAGCTCTTCACTCCATGTGGTCCTTGCATAGTCTTTGCCAATAATGGTACCCAGGATTTCTGGCACTGGTGTAGAGTTTATGGTTATGTTTTTGACCATCTTATTTCACCAGATTCCTGAATGCAGTGATTTGTAAAGGGACAGTCAGAGTTCTTCCCTAATATTTTATACATGGATACCAAGAGAAGGTAGCTTCTTTCTTTCACTGGGATCCTTAAGCTAGAAGACTTGGTGGTCATGCCCTCTGCCTTCAGTTTCCCACTTCCCCTTCCACAAAGAAGAAAGAGAATATAAGTAACAAAGAGAAACAGAACAGAGTGAGAGAGAGAAAGAGAGAGAGAGAGAGAGAGAGAGGAGAGCTCTAGACATAGGAGAATCCATATATAGAAATAACACAGGTTTCTGGAGTCCTTGAAGCCAGCTCCATTCCCTAGACATCCCAGTTAGCATATGAACTAGTTCATTCCGTTTTGTTTCTACCAGTTTGGAATGACTTCCTGGCACTTGCAGTCAAAAGAGTATTAGAAAGCACATTCTTGTGTTTAGATTAGTGAAAACTACAGGAAGAAAAAAGATTCAGAGGAAAGATAATGTATTTACTCTTTGGCATGCTCTTTGAGATGCTTATGGGTATGCACCACAAACACAGATGTCCAAGGGGCAGTTAAGCATAGGGGCCTGGAATCCAGGACAGAGGGACAACCTAGCCATATAGATGTAGCGTGAGTCAGGATAAAGTTGATTGTTGCAGCTGTGGGTCTAGATAAAATAATTCATGGAAAGCTAAGAGAGTAAGAGAAAGTAGAAACCACAGAAAGAACCATGAGGCACTCTCTCTTGAAGGTGCATGGATGGGTGAAGAGAAGACCTTCAAGACTACTGAGACAGTATCTGAGAGGGAGGAGAATCAGGAAAGGGTTGACTTCCAGAAGCCAGAGATATAAGTAATTTTGAAGAGAGTGTGGCTAAAAATCCTGCATGATGTAGAAGTGGAGTCTGATAAGGTCTGTATTCATTAGGGAAGAGTAGGGAAGGCTGCAATAACAAATTAATCACAAAACCCCATTGGCTTCAGACAACAAAAGCTTTTCTCTTATGTTACATGGCCTTTGCTAGTTATGCAAGGACTTGAGGTTACAGAGGCTCTCCCACCTCGTAACTGCCGGATTCAGAACCTGCTGTATCTTTGGTTACTGGGATAGAAAAAGAGAGAGACTGGAGCCCACAAGTGAGCTTTTTTATTGCCTCAGTCTGAAAGAGACACACAATGACTCAGTACACATTTCATTGGCCAGAACTAGTCATCTTCTCCTGCCTACTTAGAAGAAAACTGAGAAATTCAGGGGGTACAATGGAATACTAGATTTGGTGAGCATTATTGTCTCTGCCAGGACACAGAGGGAAATTTTGGATTTATCTATCAGCAGGTCGTTGGGGATTTATTTTTATGTATGCATGTATGTGTGTGTGTATATAATAATGATAATAATATATATATATATATAATTTTTATTTTTTATTGAAGTACAGTTGACACACAATATTGCATTAGTCTCAGGAGTGCCACATAGTGATTCAACAAGTGTATACATTATGCTGTGCTCACCACAGTGTAGCTACCATCTATCACCATGCAACTCTATTACAATACTATTGACTCCATTGCCTATGCTGTGCTTTTCATCCCTGCGACTTGTTCATTCCATATCTGGAAGGCTGTATCTCCCACTCATCTTCACTCATTTTGCCCATTCCTCACCCCTTTCCCCTCTGGCAGTCACCAGTTTGTTCTGTGTATTTATGGGTCTGTTTCTGCTTTTCTGTTTGTTCATTTGTTTTGTTTGTTTGTTTTTTTTGTTTGTTTGTTTTTAGATTTCACATTCAGGTGAAATCATGGTTTTTGTCTTTTCTGTCTGATTTATTTCACTTGCCGGAATAACCTCTAGGTCCATCCATGTTGTTACAAATGGCAAGATCTCATACTTTGTTATGGTTGAGTAATAGCACTGCCGATTTTAGAAAACACATTGCCTGGAGCTAAGAGGCTGGAAAGCATCTTGAAATTACCAAACGAATGGAAGGTAACAATGTTAAGTGCTTTATAGTCGTCAGTATACTTTACCTCGTTTTAATCTTGGTACAACGCTGTGAGCCAGTTGCAGTTTTAGAAAGGAGTAAATCAAGGCCCCGTAAAGGTCACTTATTGGTTCAACTATTAATCTTTTTAATCTTGTACAACCCTGTGAGCCAGTTGCAGTTTTAGAAAGGAGTAAATCAAGGCCCCGTAAAGGTCACTTAGTGGTTCAACTATTACTTACTGAGTGTTTGCTAAATGTCAGAACTGAGGATTCAGTTCCAGCAAAACAGAGACACATCTTTGCCCTCATGGAGCTTATAGTCGTATAATTATACAACTAAATATGGAATCACAGCTCTGAAGCATGCTATAAATGAAAGTCTAAGATATGATATAAGAGAGCCTGTAATAAGCCTGGCCTGTGGATGGTAAATGCTTCCACAGGTAGATGATGTGTCGGAGTCCGGTAGGCAGAGTTTGGGGTAGGAGTTGGGTGTATCTATTCCCCAGACAGAGGAAAGAGTGTGTGGAGGGCACTCCGCCATGCAAGCCGACTTTGAGGTACTGAAAGGCTAGGATAGATGGATCTTAAGGAGCTAGGGGAAAGGAGCATGGTATAAGACATAGCTTAAGAGGTGACATGGGATGGTCTGTCCCCATTCCTGTGGGTCAAGTTGAAGCTAGTAAAGCCATTTTATACTTCACCAGAGGTCTGTTGGCGAGCTTTTCTCTACAGAAGAAATGCATTGTCCCAAATCATCAACTCAAAGTCACAGAGAGATGCTAAGAGTCCAACCCAAGTCCGACCTACTCTGAGCCAGGCTGTCCTTCACTAAACTCCAAATGCCTCTACAGATGAAACAACGCCAAGTTCAGCGGGAGATGCAGCAGGGTGTTGTGAGGCAAGTCCTGAGTTGAAGGAGCCAGGACAGGTGTTCTTACCACTTAGTATCCCTCCCACAGAAAATCTTGCACCAAATTCACAAATAGATGGCCCCATTTGCTGTGTAATGTGGAATATTTCTCCCACTCCCTCCCATCTCCCTGGAGGGAAGGACTCCTGGGGCTTTGTAAGTAATTTTAGCAGGTTTCAAGCCTTTCTCATTTTCATTCTCCAACTTTCCCAGAAAATGCAGAGCTGTGTCAAGCTGATTTTCCAAGGGCTGCACTCAGGGGAGTTTGCTCACCTGCAGTTCTGAAGACATTCAGGCTGAGATCCTGAGCATCCTGCCATGGAATTTCATTTGGTCTTTTAGGAGTTAAACTGTCTGCTAAAAACTAGGCACAAGTGCTAAGGAGGTAGTTGGGGAGAACAGGTAGCTTTTGCTATGGAGGTAGTTTTGTTTACATCACTTTTAAAACAAACATCATCTTTGTCCTTTTATCCTCTCTCTCGCTTATATGAAGAAAGAAAGATAAAGGAGAGGAAAACCCTCTCCCATGAGGGCAACATTGACAGGAGAGCACAAGGCCATCTCTTCTCTGGCACATGAAGTGTTCTCTTTGTAAAACTCGCGTAAGTCCCCCCCAACTTTTGTGTGGTTTTTTTTGTATTTTTATTTTTTTTTTAATGTTTTATTCCGAGAGACAGAGAGCATGAGCATGGGAGGGGCAGAGAGAGGGGGAGACACAGAATCCGAAGCAGGCTCCAGGCTCTGAGCTGTCAGCACAGAGCCTGACGTAGGGCTCGAACTCACAAACTGTGAGATCATGACCTGAGCAGAAGTAGGACACCCAACCGACTGAGCTACACAGGCACCCCCCCCCCCCCCGCAACAACTTTTGTTTTTAAAAGTTGCAGGTTCCCGTGGCTTTCCCAAACCTTTGGACCTCTGATGCAACTTCGGTGCCTTCGTCCCCTGCCTCTTCCTAAACCTTTAGCTGGGTTTCTGCTCTAGCTTCTCTGTCATATCCATAGATTCAAACACCGTTCCAATCAGGACATTTTCCTTTGGCAGGAACACCACTGAGGATGGCTTTGTCTCCTACACACACACACACACACACACACACACACACGTAAACACACACAGTCCCCAAGAAGACTTTAAAGTGGGGTAACATTTGCACTTCTGTTTGTTTATTCAAGAATTAAGCCATGGGGGCTTGTAATATTAGTGGGATGGTTTAGTGCAGTACTTCCAACTGGAGGGTTCTGACATGGGGCTGCTTGGGTTCCGAGTCTAGATCTTAGATATTAACTATTTTTTTTAAGTATAATTTATTGTCAAATTGGCTAACATACAGTGTGTACAGTGTGCTCTTTGTTTTGGGGGTAAATTCCCGTGGTTCATTGCTTCCGTACGACACCCGGTGCTCATCCCAGCAAGTGCCCTCCTCAATGCCCATCACCCACTTTCCCCTCTCCCCCACCACCCCATCCACCCTCAGTTTGTTCTCTGTATTTAGAGTCTCTTGTGGTTTGTCTCCCTCCCTCTCTGTTTATAACTATTTTTTTCCCCTTCCCTTCCCCCTTGGTCTTCTGTTAAGTTTCTCAAGATCCACATAATGAGTGAAAACATATATCTGTCCTTCTCAGACTGACTTATTTCACTCAGCATAATACCTTCCAGTTCCATCCATGTTGGTGCAAATGGCATGATTTCATTGTTTCTCATTGCCAAGTAGTATTCCATTGTGTGTGTGTGTGTGTATATATATATATATATATATATATGTGTGTGTGTGTGTGTGTGTGTGTGTGTATACATATGTATATATACATATATATATATACATACATGTATGTGTATATAACTATACATATACAAGGAACTATACAACTATACAAGGAAGTTACCTAAACTTTCTGTTTCTTCAGTGGATGGCCATGGTGGTAAATAAAATAATTTAGCTAAAGAGATTAGCATGGTGCCTGGCATAGCATCCACTCTCAGGATTTTAGCTCTTAGGGGCATTTGTTAGGGGTGTAATGCAGTCTTCAGAATGCGTTTTTCCCCTGCCGTTTCATTGTCTTCATCGTCTTTTATTTCCATCCAACATTAATTGAGTACCTAATGGATAATCCCAGAGGATTCTGGAGATAGGGTGAATGAATGAGACATGGGTCCAGCCCTCAGGTTGCTCCCAGTCCATCTGAGTGCACAGGTGGGCAATCAAGGACCTTGGGAAGGATGCCTTTCTTACCTTGCCTTGTAATGTTCTGGAAAGAGAATTCCTCCCGGGAGCTCTGCACTTGAGGCTGCAGCAGCCTCGTGTTCTGGAAGCGCTGTGCATGGGTGGTGCGTGCACTCAGGGCAAGGGTAAGGAGAGCTCCCAGCGTGAAGCCAGAAAGAGCAGCGGACGCCAGGACAGTGACGCCAGAGAGCGGTGTGTCCCCCATGCTATGCTGTTTTCCCTCAGGTGGGAGAGCCGGGGAGGAGGAGGAGGCTGACGTGCCACTTGGAAGGCCTGGCCTCGCCCAGCTGTCTCCAAGGTGACTGGAGAAAGGGAAGGGACAGACAGCATGAGCCTCCTGTCACCAGATTATTTATAGTGCCCTCCCTGCTGACGGCCCTGGCTCTGCACTCTGCGGCCTCAGCACACAAATGAAGGGAGAGATGATCCTACAGGGCGGAGCGGCCCCTGGGGAAGGAACTGCCTTCTGTACTGCCCAGTGGGAGAGCTGCCCAGTGGGAGACAAGGCCTTCACAAAGCCCCTGGCTGGAGCCCGGCAGGAGAAGCCTCCCCTGTGTCCCCATTACTGTGCTTTTCAGGGTCAACAGGAACAGAACCTCTTTCAGATAGGTCCTCTGCCACCTTCTCCCTGTGTCTCTGATCCCAGTTGTCTGTTGGACGTCCTTACTGCTCTGTATTTTCTGTGGTTTCTAACTTCTGCTACAGCTACTGAAAAAGAGGAGGATTGGAGTGGAGTGGAATGAATAGACTGAAGGCAGGTGTGTGCAGAGCTTTGGGCTCGCTGTCCTGAGGGATCAGACCACAGTCGAGCCACTGTGTGTGGTGCGGGGCCTGCAGCAGGCCCTCAGAGACACAGGGAATAAAGGCATCTGACTCCTTTACTGTCTTTCCCTTCTCAGACACAACATGGGTTTCCGATGAGACGAAGTGGCAGTCACCCTTACTTTATCCACTGCCCCACCTTGAAGTCCAACAGCTAAGCCCTCTTAGCTCACTTTCCTCACTTTGGCCCCTAACCTGATGCTCCCAACCCCTGGACTCAACTCTGTGCCTCTTCCCAAGCCAGAACCAAGACCTAACGTGGCCTTCTTTTCTACCTGGTGTCAGAACTCTTGACTCCTGAGGCCCACCCAGGACCGGCCCCAGAGGGTTTGCTCAGACCTCTGCGGGAGAGCATAGAGCCATGAGAGCTAGTGAGATGTGAGGCCTTCCCGGGGGAAGGGCCATAGCCTGGTCTGAAAACAGCAGCTAACTGATCTTGATAAACGTGGTAAGGATCACACTCGAGTGGGTGGCTAAAGCAGTGTTTCCCAAAGTGCTCCTGTGCCACCTGGGTCAGGACCACCAGAGGTATTAATTAAGAAGATACATGCCGGGGCGCCTGGGTGGTGCAGTCGGTTAAGCGTCCGACTTCAGCCAGGTCACGATCTCGCGGTCCGGGAGTTCGAGCCCCGCGTCGGGCTCTGGG
>NW_024412420.1:5740684-5820235 GCF_014898765.1 Herpailurus yagouaroundi | reverse complement strand
GCTTCAGCCAGGTCACGATCTCGCGGTCCGGGAGTTCGAGCCCCGCGTCGGGCTCTGGGCTGATGGCTCAGAGCCTGGAGCCTGTTTCCGATTCTGTGTCTCCCTCTCTCTCTGCCCCTCCCCCGTTCATGCTCGGTCCCTCTCTGTCCCAAAAATAAATAAACGTTGAAAAAAAAAAAAAAAAAGAAGATACATGCCTGGGCCATACTTGCAAATTAAGGAACCAGGATCCATATTTTTAATAGCCTGACATAAATTTCATGAAATTAAAATTTGTATATTTTTAGGCAAATATTCTGAAAATATTAGCTGCCAACAGTATTGTTGTTAAGCCTGTCCTCCTAACAAACAACAGCTTATGTGGGAAGAGCCTCCCGATGATCAGCTACAAAGGAACTCTGAGGCTTTGGGAAAACTCTCTCTCAGTTCTAGCTTCAATGCTCTCACTTCTGTTAGGAGAGGATTAGCTTGATTGGTCTCCCCAGATCCTTCCAGCTCGATTTCTCCTTGAGTGTAGGATTCTGTCAGAACGAAGTGGTCTCTAGGCATGTGAAGGGGACCTCTGCAGTGCTGAGGAGTCAAGGAGAGTCATACGTTGTTCACACAGGGACTGCAAGGAGGGGTGTGGATACAGTAAGAGAATCCATCTTTGTAACTTGAGACAGCCTTCTTAAAGGACCATTTCTCCACCTCAGTTTTGCCTTTTGAAAATAGGGGCATAGGGTGCCTGGGTGGCTTAGTCAGTTAAGTGTCCAACTCTTGATCTTGGCTCAGGTCATGATCTCACAGTTCGTGCGTTCGAGCCCCACATTGGGCTCTGCACTGACAGCTCAAAGCCTGCTTGAAATTCTCTCTCTCCCTCTCTCTGCCCCTCCCCCCTCTCAAAATAAATAAACTTAAAAAAAAAATCAAAGGGGGGCAAATGTTTATAAAATGTTTATAAAGCATACAGTATAGGACACAGCATGTGGTAGGGCTTTAACACAGGGTGACTATTACTATACTATATAGTATTCAGGATAATAATATGTCCATGAAATGCCTGGTACAGGATATGGCACAAAATAGATGCCCAGAAAATGATAGCTCATTTTTCCATATACTAGAAACACAATGAATGATTTCATTCATTAAATAAGTCACTGAACAAATATTTATTTAGTTCCTAGTCCATAGAAGGGACAGTGGGTGACATAGGAGGGCACAGTGGTTACTGAGACAGCTATGGTTCTGACTAGATTTATGGTCTAGGAGAAGATACAAGCAAGTGAAGAGATTATTAAGATAGTGTGCAAATGATGCCAAGCCATAGGAAAAGTGAGGTATTACAGACAGATGAAGTGTCTGTACCAGAGTGTACCAGGCTAGCAAAGAACAACAGGTACAAAGATGCAAAGGAAAGAATAAGCATGGCACAGCCATGGAGATAAAACAAAAACAAAAACAAAACTCAAACAAAAACATTGAATAAAGAGCAGGGACCGGTTCACAAAAAGCTGAGTAAGTGGATGCTGTTACAGCTTCCCCTGTGCTATGGGTATAGGGTGTATGGTATAGGGAACCACCGTGTGTTGTAGGAAACTTGCTCTGATAGCCAGGTGGAGTATGAACCAGGAGGTTCCTCTAGGCAGGAGGCCTGGGAAAAGACGAAGCTGACAGTAGGCTTAGATAAAACAGATCCCAGGTGTGCTTCAGAAGCAAAGCCTATAGAACCTATGATTGATTGGATTTGGGAGTATGCAAGTAGTATTTTAGGATCTGTCAAGTTGTTTCCCAATTATCCATTAGAATGAAGCCTCCAGTTTCTTACTAACAACTAGTTAAGGCTGACCCGTATTGGAGAATGTGGATTATGTATATGACAAGTTTATTTGGGGGGAAAATATACACAGCCATTTTGTTAGGTGAAATTTTGGAAGAATTATATTGTCAGATTTTAATTTTTGGCTTTTGGGGCTTGGGTTTCTCATTAATTCCAGATCAAAGTTCTTGGAACATCTTCTGATGCAGTCATTGTCTTTAACCACTTGATAGCCACATTTCAAAGTCCTTTATCTTCTTTCCCCACCTCTGGCAATTTGCTATTCCAGACAGTTGCCTCTGATACTAAATAAATCTGCCCTTTTCTGCTTTTGTAGAACATTCTTTCTTTATCTGCAAGATGTAAGTCTGAAACTGTACTGAACCCATAGTAGGTCTTCACTAAAAATATTTAACAAATGACCAAAAGAATGAATAGTGATGAAAACTTAGTTTCCAAATATTTGGAGCAGTTTGAAGCTCCATTATATTTTATACCTTTGAAATTCAAATAACCACTATTTCATACTAAAGAAAGAAGTATGAAAAGGAAGTAGAGATTTTAGAAGATGGTTTGGGTGCATAAATAACAAAATAGCATTATAATGTTCTGTTATATTAATAGAACTTGAAATAAAACAAGAAAATCTTTCTTTTCATTCCTTGTCCACATGCAATTCTAATTCTAAAGCTTGCCTAATTGTTTTCATTAGGTATATGCATTGTACCTTTTTTCACTTAACATTAATGTATCTATTCTATGTTTGGGAATATGTTCCTACCATGTTAACTCTTATTAACTGTATAATAGTATATTGAGGTGGTAAGCCAGAATATTCTTGATCATCACCTTTATATATCATACAGTAAGCCATTTCTGGACTCCACGATAATAAATAATGCTGTAAGGAACATTTCCTAGAGAGACAGTCCTAGCATTTTTGGAGCACACTATGTTATTCTGAGAGTGAGACATTAAGGTGTGTCATAGATTTAACCATAGATGTGTCATCATCTTACTTGAATAACGGTATTTACCAATTGAAAAGGGCCACTATGGAAGTTTATAGAAAAAGAAAGTCATATCCAAGCACTATTGATGGAATAGGTACCCTCAAGTATAAGACACTGAGTAGTTTCAATCCCACTAATAGGACCACCCTGCAGTGGAAATGGGCGTAGGGGTTTGCAGCCAAGTGGTCTTTAAATATGCAAATGCCAATGACAAAAATATTCAAAAGAAAATTTTAGTCTGTTACCATTCAGTATTCAATTTTTTTTCTAAATCTCTGTTTTGATTTCACGCTTATCATGTGAATTTCTGACTGGAATTTGATTTTCCATGCAAGTCTGCCTGCAGGGAAAGAACATGCCCTTCCTGCATTTCAAGTCCCTCTAGTTTTTTAGTTTCAAGTATTTCTAGCCCTTCTATCAAAAATCTCTCATTATAAATTAATATACTGGCTTCCCATGCAGTTTTCTGCAGTGTGTTTCACAGCACACAAATGTCTGAAACAGATGTACTTTCAAATATTTTATTTATTTATTTATTTATTTATTTATTTATTTATTTATTTATTTAAAAAGAGAGAGAGAGAAAGAGAGCAGGGGAAGGGCAGAAAGAGGGAAAGAGAGAATCCCAGTCTCTGCACCAGCAGCACTGAGCCTGACGCAGGGCTCGAATCCACAAACCGTGAGATCATGACCTGAACCAAAACCATGAGTTGGATGCTTAACCAATGGAGCTATCCAGGTACCTTTCAAGTATTTTTGATGCTTATGACAGTAATTCTACCCTATAAATAAATGAATTGCCATATATATAATATATATAATAATATATATTATTTATTAATTATATTATTTATTCATATACATAAATGTATATATATGTGTATATGTGTATATATATGTATATATATGTATATATATGTGTGTATGTGTGTGTATATATATATATATATATATATATCAGCCCCATGAGACTAACTAATTTGTGATGGGTCTGTTCACAACAAAATCAGGTCTGAGCCTGTAGGACACTAGTCTGATACTAGACTATAGTAAGTTAACCAAGGTATTTATTCTACACTGCCCAGTTTCTCAAGACACAGCTTACCAGCCTTATCTCCCAGTGGCCCCACATTAATATGTCCACTAGTGTCAGGCATAAGTGTGTATAATTCCTACAGAGTAATGTTTGTGTTACGTCAAGGGTAGGTTCAAACTGTGAAAAACCTGAAGCAAAATTATGAGTGCCAAATTAAGTTGGCAATTCAATATTTATTTAGAAATCAGAACAGGGGCGCCTGCGTGGCGCAGTCGGTTAAGCGTCCGACTTCAGCCAGGTCACGATCTCGCGGTCTGTGAGTTCGAGCCCCGCGTCGGGCTCTGGGCTGATGGCTCAGAGCCTGGAGCCTGTTTCCGATTCTGTGTCTCCCTCTCTCTCTGCCCCTCGCCCGTTCATGCTCTGTCTCTCTCTGTCCCAAAAATAAATAAACATAGAATGAAAAATGCCTACAGCATTGCTTTAAAAAAAAAAAAAAAGAAATCAGAACAAATTATGAACTTAAAAAATCTGACAAGTAGCATGTATATCATGATAACTTTATGTTTGTATTAATCAAGTGTCTGATTTATCTCTGTAATAATTTCTCCTACATTTTGGCAGTATATATTTTGATCACTTGTTCATATGATAATGATTTTGCAATGTTATTTTCTATAGAGAGAACAGTAAGTATAAATAAATTTTCTAGCATGGTTACATCATTGATAGTTTAGAGAAATTTATTTTACTCCACTAGTGATTATTGGAAATTCCTTCTTTTCTAATACACGTGTTCAGTGTTATGAATCTTCCTGTAAGCACTGCTTTTACTGCAGCCCACAATTTTTTTGTTAAGTTGTATATTCATTTTCATAATTTGGTTACTTTTAACAGATTCTCTTTTTCTTTGGGATTTCTGTCATTTCATTTTGATCTGGAAAGGTTATCCTGCTTGAGATTTGTTACAGTTCCTAGATCTGAAGCTTGATGTCTTGAAATAATTCTGGAAAATTCCAATTCATTGTTTTCTCTTGAAGTATTGCCTTTATCTCATTCTCTTTCTGGAATTCTTTCTGGAATGACTTTTCTTTCTGGAATTCTAATTTAAGTATTTTTTAACTTCTTGCTTTATATACCATTTCTCTTAATGTTGGATTCACATTTTCTACACACTTGTTTCTCAGTGTTGCATTTTGAATACTTTCCTTGTATCTATCTTTCCATTCACTAATTTTCCATTTGGCTGGGTCTTATTTCCTGTTAAGGTTTTAATTTCAATTACCATGGTTTTCATTTCTCAAAGTTCTATTTGGCTATTTTTCAATTATGTTTGATCATAGTTTAAGTCTTTTATATCTTGTTCATACTTCACACTTCTCTTTTATTCCTTTAAGTTTGAAACTTATATTCTGTGTCTGATAATTCCAATGTCTGAACTATTTGTGGATCTGATTTAACTATTATCACATTTGGTGACATTCACATAAAGCTTTGTCCTCTATATGTCTTTTGTGATATTTGGCTGGAAGTTGCTCATTTTCCTTGGAACTTATCTGGGGATATTGAACTTTAAAGACTAGATTGAAATTATGTTTCTGGAGGAGAATTTATGTATATTTTAGCTGCATGCCTGGAGCACTGTCAACCTGTAGCAACTCTAAATACAACTATATATTTGAGGTTTTCTATATCACGTAGATAGTTTTCGTTTGGATTACAAGCATGCATGAGTTCTGCATGTAGTAGTTCTGCATGTGTAGTTTCTAATTCTAAGAGGAATTTTTTCCTTCCCATCCAATGCTGAGGTAGAGACCAGAGCATTTCCTGTCAGTTCTCTTGTTTTCAGCAGGTTTTTTTTTTTTCTCATTTATCTTAAAAAGATATAGTCTTTTCAGGTGCTAACTTTTTGTAGCAATATTCTACTAGGCAATCCCTCTGGAGTGTCCCCTGGATTTTGTCTCCTGTTCCCTGAACTCTGTAGATTTGTCCGAGTGAAGGTGTTCATTCTCCTAGGGCCAGCAGAAACCTTCAGCACAAAAGCTGCTTTTGTTTCTTTCTTACCTTTCAGGTTCGTATTCTTACTTGATTTTTGGTCTCCACAAATTCCTTCTTAAAAGTTTCAGACCAGTGGTGTACTTTGAAAGGTGTTTTTACATTTTATCCAGAATTTCAGTTGTTTTATCATCTATCATTGTGCAGACGAGTTAATATGGCAAGTCTGAGGTTGCCCTTCTTATAAAGACCTGTTTGCAAGATTGGCCTTTTTGGCTGGTGTTTGTTGGCTACCCCACTATTCCTAGAGCTGATGAGAGTAGTTCCCTGTACCTAAAACTGTTTGAATAAGCAATATAGTTTATGCTGAACACCTGCTTTCCTTCTGGGAGTCTGGAATTTTGGTCCATGATAAGCAGAGAGAATCTACATTATCAGCCTCCAATAAAAACTCTGGGCACTGAGTCTATAATGAGCTTCCCTGGTAGACAACATTCTATAGATGTTGTCATAACTCATTGTTGGGGGAAGTCAGTGCATCCTGTGTAATTCTGCTGGGAAAGGACTCTTGGAAGCTTATTTCTGGTTTTCTCTGGACTTCACTCCATACATCTTCCCCTTTCCTGATTTTGCTTTCTATCCTTTTACTGTAATAGATGTTAGCTGTGAGTATGACCATATGCCGAATCCTGTAAGTCTTGCTAGTGAATCATCAAACCTGGAAGTGGTCTTGACAACCTCAACACAATTATACTGGAGAAAACCCCCCACTATACTTTATTCAAAGAGGTGGTACCCCATCTGATGATTGGAAATCACCATAATCTAGAGATGTGAATTTAGAGGTAGTAATTCTATTGGTTTTCTAAGGATGCCATAACAAAATATCATGGCTACTACTTTCTCTTCCCGGACCTGTTCTTATTGTAAATTCAAGGCAAGTTTCCTCTTTTTATTTGGCTAAACCAGTATGCTTAACTGTTATGCCAGAACATATGAATAATACAGTTTGGTAATAGCAATTACATGACAAAAATTTTTTTTCATGGTCAGATAAGTTTGGGAAGTATTGACAAAGTGAATGGATTTCTTTGCTGCAGAAGTGCTCAGAGATTTTGATGCATTAACCTTTAATAAAGAGATATAGTAAGTAGTGTTTTCAAAATGTATGCTACCTCAAAATCCTTTTCTTTAGAACTCCTATTAATATAACTTGGGACACTAATGTTCCTAAGGCATTGTTTAGAAAATGCTAGAATAAAAACTTGCTTCCTGCCTTTTGAAAAGCCTTAGGTGCTTAGGTGTTGTCTTTACTTGCTCTGTTTATTGTCTTGAGTCATATTTAGTAACTATCCTTCTAGTTACCTCAACAAAATCAATAGAGCTTTAAATCATTCTGAAATGCCCAAATTTACTTTCAGGAGCAAGATTCTACAGTGCCCTTAAGCTAAAAATGTCTCGTACTTAATAGGAAATAGTTATGTACCTACTTGGGGTAAAGAGCCACTTTATTTCTTGCAACTTCAATATTCTCACCACCAGAATAGACTTAATAAAACTACGTACCACTTGGTAGTGATTTCAAATAAAACCAAGCTTGTAAATTAGTAACCCCTATTTATAGGTAAGAAATTATAAATCTATAGATCTGCTCTTTCTTAAAACTTAGAAGATGATGTATAAATGAGATATAAATACATCAATTATTAAAAAAATCAGTCAACCCTTGGGGCGCCTGGGTGGCTCAGTCAGTTAAGTGTCCAACTCTTGATTTTGGCTCAGATCATGATCTCACAATTTGTGGGATCGGGCCCTAAGTCGGGCTCCATGCTGATGGTGTGGAGCCTGCTTGGGATTCTCTCTCTCCCTCCCTCTCTCAGCCCCTCAAAATGAATAATTAAATATTAAAAAAAAATCAATCAACCCTGCTGCTTGAGAGATGTCTTTTTGGTACTTTCTTGGGATGGATAGAGAATTTTAGTGGATTTCTTACATGTTCACCCAAAGTGTTTGCATCTCCCATTATGATCACTAGATTAGGGGTTCCCCAGAGATTTCTTTAGCCATTGATCACATAAAAGCACAGAGAACTCTGGTGCTGCACGTAGGAGACCCAACTGTCTATATGATTATTGGTATTTAGTCAACAGATTACTGCCTTTTCATTCCAAAGGACTTCCCACCATAATTGTTATGTTCTCATTTTTTACAATGTTTTGGCTCTCAGATGGTAGTAACTAAGTATATATTATTCATTTTTCTATTTTATGTATTAACCCTATAAGTATGCATCAGTGATAACTAACATCTCCCCAATTAAAACCAGATAAAAATTGAGTCCCTATTTGCTTGAGCAGACTTATCTTGGATAAATATTCAATTCCTATTAGGATTTTTGAAATCTTGAACACTGATACTTCCTGGGACTCCTTCATCTCCTTTGAGGACCCAGGCCAGGACTAGCTCTCCATGGTCTATGAGTTAGTGGAGAGTGACTGTGTGGTTGGACAGGGATGAGATTTAAACCATGGATAAATTAGTAAACTCATTTATGGGAACTCTCTCAACCACTGTTCTCATTTGATGTATGGTAAATTGGAAGCATTCATAATATGGCCTGGATCCATTCATTTTGACCTTAGATTGAATGGTCCTGCAGGGTACTACTCAGTCCCACTGTAGGAGACTAGGACATGCCTCTTGCTGTATTAGTAAAGCTGGCTAATTCCATGACTGGGTCCCAGGTGTCAGAGCTGGAAAGAGTACATGGCTGGAAGGGGAGTAGGAAGGACTAAAAGCACCAGGGGATTTATCTGCTTGCAGCCAAGTTCAAAGAGTATGCACAGAAATAAGACAGGTAACAGAGCTGGACGTAACCAGGAAGAAAGATGAGCAACAGAGGCTGAAATGAAGTGATAAAATTCAGACCATTTCAGAGAGTAGCAAGAAGTCACTTTTGTTGAATCCCAGCGGCCTGGTAGATGGAGAGTCTGCCCAGTTTTAAGACCTGGAGCCAGGGCCAAACAGCACACACTGTGTTACGTGTCCGTGGCTCCTCCCCTTGTGCAGTACCAGCTCAGAGAGTGATGTTGGAGCTGCCTAAGGTTCAGTATGTCCCCACAAATGCTTTCCTCTATCAGCTAACCATCCAGTTTTAACATCTAAACGTACAGGAACAGTCACACACAATGTTAAACCAAAAGCCCAGGAGGTTGTATTGCCCCCATTCCTTTCCAAACAAAAAAATATGAGGTTTCCATGCCTAAATCCAAAACACTATTATTATCCTGATCTCTCATTTAAAAAGAGGAAATGATTTGAGATGGATTTGACTCAAGAGGAAGCTGAATACAGGCATGTAAGAAGCCTCACTGAAGGCGCTGATGTGGGGTTTAATTGAAAAGCCCCGGGAGCTCTGATTTTTCTGTTCTAGTATTTATTTGAGCCAAAAGATTAAAGCTGGCTTACAGTATAATCATGATCATTCCTACATCTCCCATCTTAGGTTTGTATAGTAGGTTAATGAGTGCTTTCCTCTGTGTCACTGCACTTGGATTCAGATGGCAGTCCTGTAAAATAGACAGGGAAGAGATTAGTAGCCACTAACCACATTAAATGATGACCATGGCAGGAGTGAAGAGCTGCCATTTTCCCAGGACCATAGAGGAGGAAAGTGAGTTCCCATTTCTCATTTCTCAGTGACACCACCTCTCCTAGTCTGGAATGTCAGAGGGAAGAGTTGCTATCAATGCTTGGCTGTCTGCTTCCTATAGCAGTCCTCATCCTCAATGAAGCCCCATTGCAGCTGTCTGCTGTGTTCTTCTCCTATAGCCGGAATGTGGTCAGCCCTTCCCAGAGATGATGGGAGTTGGAATGGTTTGGTGGTGTCAGGGTGTGTTCCTGACCAACAGAGGGACAACCATATCTGCAGCACAGCTCAGCTGCTACCTAATGCCTTTGATCTGGGGTCAGCAGGCACCATGCATTCTCCTACCCCCACCTTCCAGGCACTGGTCCTTAAAGAGAGTTCCATATCGTATCTTTAACAGGTGCCAGTTGCCTGGACTTTACTCCATGCATGGCTAATGGCAGCCCTCAGGTCTCTGGAGTAGGGGTTTCTTCTGTTCTGGGTTCCTAAGCACTGTGAGACATATGGAGCCATTCAACTCAGTGCCTGGCACTGGTCCTGTGTCTATGTATCTCTGCTAGGACAGAGTCCCCAGAGGATGGATGTCTCTTTGGACTACCAGTGCTCATTGGCCCAGAACAGAATTGACTCTGCCACCTTTCAGATTTGGTCTTGAATTACCATCCCCTCCCCTAGAGAGATAAGATAGAGGATAGAGCTTTGCTCCCACTTCTCCACATTCCTATTAGCTTTTTCTTCATTCTGAGTTTGGTCCCGCTTTCATTCTGTCATGTTTTTCAAATTTGGGGATTGTTTAGATAAAGGATTTTCATAGACCCTCCATATTACCTTAAGTGATTTGCATTATTACAGTGAGCATAAGGCTTTTAAATACTAAATCATAAGTTAATCTCTCTCCCTTGAATGTCATCTGCCACTAGTGCTTTCTTGTAAGTTGTAGGAGAACAAAAAGGACCACCCAGGACCAGTCTCTTCTGGCCTTAGCAGCACTTGAAGAAGCCACAGATAGATAAGAAAAGGGGGAGAAAAGAGCAAAATCATCACCAATAATAAAACCTAGCATATCCGTCCCCAGGAGATTGTGGAAAGATGGGAAAGACCCAGGAAGAGGGACAAGAGTAGAGAGGACATAGCCCCATTTAATATTTGGGAGCTTAGAAAGAAATCATTTTGCAGGCTGCCCCACACCAATCTGGGGGTGAGTAAATCAAGGTAACTTGATAGTTCAGTGTGAGCAGTGGTTCTCAAAGTGTGGTTATCAGACCAGCAGCATCACTTGGGAACTTGTTAGAAATGTAAATTATCAAGCCCACCATAAACCTACTATAGTCATTGTGCATATAACTCATATATCGTTACAAAACCAAAATAAATTTTTAAAATTCAAATTGAAAACATTAATAGCATGTGGTAGATACTGTTTTGCTTGGTTTACCCATCAGTTTCCTCTATTATCATAACTGTAAAATATTTAGTAACAATCCTAGATGTTAATAATTTTAACAAAGTTTAATATCAATCTTTAGAAATCCACCCTGTCCCAAGGTCATGAAAATATTCTACTTTCTCTTCTAGAAACTTTATTGTGTTACTTTACACAGTTAGATCTGCAATTCATTTGGAGTCGATTCTTGTGCATAGTCTGAGAAAGGGGTTAAGTTCTACTTTTTTCTCCTATGGATATTCCATTGACAGCACATCATTTATTGAACAGCCTATCCTTGTCTCCATGCTCTGCAGTGACACTTTTGTCATTAAATCAGGTATTTGTGGGGGTGGTTTTAGTTGTGAAATCTCTTTGTTATTCCACTGGTTTAATTATGGGTCTTTGCACTCATATGCACTGTCTCAATTGCTCTGGTTTTGCAATAAATCTGATATCAGGTCTAATAATTCTTTCTACTTTCTTCTTCCTCCTCCTTGTCCTCCTCTCCTCCTCCTCCTCCTCCTCCTCCTCCTCCTCCTCCTCCTCCTCCTTTTTCCTCCTCTTCCTCCTTCTTCCTCCTTCCTCCTTCCTTCTTCTTCTTTCCTGGCTATTCATGGCCCACTGGGTTTTTAGTATGAAAATAGAGTTACCTTGTCAACTGCCACCAAAAAGAGTTTCTTAGCTATTCTTGGGTCTTTTTATTTTCAAAATAAATTTTAGGATCGGCCTGTCCAAAACAAACACACAAACAAAACTTTTTGAGATTTCAATCAAGATTGCACTGAGTCTGTAGATCCATTTGTGGAGAATTGATGTCATTACAATATTGAATATTCTAATCTATGAAAATGTATATCCTTCCTTCATTTATGTCTTTATTTTCTGTTAGCAAAACTGTATATAGTATTCTGCATAGAATTCTCACTCATCTTTTTCAGATTTGCCCTATTATTTGACCTTGTTAATACTGTCATGACTAGTGCTATGTTTTGGACTTCATTTTCTGACTGCTTGTGCAAAATTCATTAATTTAATATAGTAGTTAGTAATTCTTTTGTATTTTCTACATACATAATCAAAACATTTAATTTGTTATTCTCTGAGTCTAATACATTTATTCTCTTACCTTTCTTAGCTGTCCAGGACTTCCATAAATGTAAATATCTTTGTCTTGCTCAGCATCTCAGATGGCAAGCTTTCTTTATATGTCCTTTAAATATGTAGTAAGTTATTGTAGATGTTCTTTATCATATTAAATATATTTCCCTTTATTCTTAGTCCTCTATAAGTTTTTTCATGAATGGGTGTTGAATTTTATGGAGTGCTTTGCATCTACTGAAATAATCATATATTTTTCTTTTATTTTTTCATGTCTGTTTTCTTTAACATAATGTTTTAGAGACTTATTCTTTTTTTATTACACGTATCAGTTGTTTGTTCTTTTTTATTGCTGAGAGGTATACCATTGTGCATTCATAGTTCTTCATTGATTCTTCTACTGATGGGCATCTGAACCATTTCTGGTTTGGGGCTATTATGAATAAAACATGGTGGACATTCGTGTTCAAGGCTTTATGTGAATAAATGTTTTCATTTTTCTTAAATCAACATCTGGGGGGTAGTTTTTCTTTTTACTCTCAAACCTTTCGATCCTTGTATTTAAGATGTTTCTCTTACAAGCCACATACCATTCTATTTTTCTCATTCATTCTGATCGTATTGTCTTTTAAAACTGAAAAACTTAGTTCAGAATTAATATAATACAGATACATTTGAGTTTAAATTTATCATCTATCTGTTGCGTGTCATATATTTTTCCTTTCCTTTTTTTTTTCATGTCTACTCATGGATTTTTAATCTTTTAGCCTGCTCTCCACTTCAGCTTGCAAGCATACTCCTTCTTTTACTATTCTTTTATTTTTTTAAAATTTTTTAATGTTTATTTTTGAGAGAGAAAGAGAGACAGAGCATGAGCAGGGAAGGGGCAGAGAGAGAGAGAGGGAGACACAGAATCCGAAGCAGGCTCCATGCTCTGAGCTGTCAGCCCAGAGCCCAATGTGGGGCTGAAACTCAGAATCTGCGGGATTATGACTTGAGCCAAAGTAGGATGCTCGACCAACTGAGCAACCCAGGCTCCCCCTTCTTTTATTATTCTTTTAGTGTTTATCTTCATTTTGCAGCAAATAGCCTTGATTTTTAAATATCCAACGTAAATTAGTACTACTTTCCAAACAATATAAAAACTTTAAATATATTAACGCCATTTACCTTAGCCCCTTCCAACTTATGTGCTTTTATTGGTGTGTTTTAATTCAATGTATTTTTGAAATTCTATAATATGTGTTACTATTGTTTTACACTATTAGTTTTCACTCATTTATTTGCCTTTTCTATTGTTCTTCCTACATTTTGCATTTCTGTGCTTCCATCTGGAATAATTTTCCTTCTCTCTGAAGAGCTTTATTATTATTTTTAGGGGAGTCTGTTAGACAGTTATTTTCTTTTAACTCGTGGCGCGTATCACTTCTGGCTTATGTTTTTGTTGCTGTTGTTGTTTGTTTGTTTTCTGTTGAATAAGCTACCTGTTTTATTTTTACTCATTTGAAGAAGATATTTATTTTCCCCTGGCTGGTTTGTAATATTTTTTTTTCCCATTTTTCTCTCTCAACAGTTTTCCTCAGATAGATCTAGATTTATTTTCTTTGTATTTATTCTGGGTGGGATTCATAGTATTTGAATCTGTGGCTTGTTTTTTGTTTTTTGGGTTTTTTTTTTTTTGTTGTTGTTGTTGTTGTTGTTTTTTAAATCAATTTCTTAAATCTCAGCCATCACCTCTTCAAATGTTGCTTCTTCCCCACTCCTCTGTTTCTCCTTTTTGAGATTCCAGTTACATTCATGCTATACCTTTATACCATTTCCTTATATCTCTTGTGTTGGTTTTTTTGTTTCGTTTTGTTTTGTATTTTTTAATTCATTTCTATGTCCATACTTTAACCTGCATCTTTTCTTCTGATGTGTTTTAAATTTCACAAATCCAGATTCATCTCTACTCACAAAACCCTGCATGTCAGTGGTAACAACTTCTCTAGCTCTCATATTATGTCCTCTGTGCCTTTTGTCACACTGCTCCTCTATCCATCTGTTCATATTGATGTCTGGCATCATCCTCTCTTCTATAATGTTTTTCTTGACCCTCTCTAAATAGAACCAAGCGCTCACATTCCCCCACTTAACTCGTACAGACCAGCCTAGGACCCACACAACAAATACTTCATGTACTTATTTGTCTCTATGTCTGTCTTCCACCAGTGGACTGGGAACTCTGCCCTATTCATCTTCAGATCTCTAAAATACAACCCAGTGCCCAGCACACAGATAGTGATAAGTACGTTGACCCTGATTGAATTACTATAATGTACTCTACTCTGGCTACACATTAGAATCACCCTGGGGGGACGTGTTTTGAAAACTACTGATGCTTAGGCACCATACTGAGTCAAATCTAGAGGTGAATCTGAGCATCAGAACATTTTTTTAAGCTACCATAGGTGATTCTAAGTGCAGCCTGGATTGAGGTTGCTGACTTAAAGAATCTGCTACAAAAAAGGTGATTTTATGATGTAATGGGCTGAGGCCTGAAAAGGTTTCCCTGTGAGGAATTGGGTGCTTCCTGTGGGGAACACCAAAAGATGTGCCTGTGAGGGTGATGCATTTGGGTGCAGCTGTTTATAGATGTACACAGAGTGGAGACACTGTGTGTGTGTGTGTGTGTGTGTGTGTGTGTGTGTGTGTGTGTGTGTAAGCATTTAGGAGCTGAGAATGAGGAGAGGGATCCCCAGGGTCACAGGGGTGACAGTCCGGGACTCTAATCCAGATGCTTGAGTTGGTAAGTAATCTGAAGAAAATGTGTATCTTCTGTCTCCTTCTGTAGGAGTAAAATCTGCGTGATATTGGCAGGCCATCCCTAACTGTTAGCAGGAGGGTACATGATACCCATTCATGCCAAGACTTTAGGGACATGGCAACTGATAAAGGTCCCACCAGGTAAGGGAAAACATGGGAACAGGCCTTAGGTGAAGCTGTCAGCACTCCTGCCCCAGTTCAGACCTCTCACTGTGATGATGCGTGTGCTCCTCCAGTTGCCATAGAAACCGGATCTTTCCTCCTGACTCTCATCCCCTTTGCTGTGTGTTTGGCTTCCCATTTTTTAATGAAATTAAGTATGCAGTGAGGTGTGCTTACTCTCTCCCACATGAACCTGCCCCTCCCGAATCAGAGCAGTTCAAGAATTGTCTTGTGAATCATGAGACAAATAGATGCTGTGAGAAGCCCTTGGTCTCCTCATTCCACTGTCCTGAGGCTGCTCCCCACTTGGCTTCAGTAGTTATGGTCTGATACCAGCAATCTCCAAGTTCAAATGCATGATCTAATTTTAGATTCTCAGAACAGGCACAGAAGAAAGTGGATTAATAAAATATAAGAAAGTAGGGAGAACATTCTGTTGACCCAAAGGGGGTATTTGTGATATTCTATAATAATTAGGAAGACGACCCTAATTAGAGAAGAAGAAAAGCAGCCCTCCGTTGCTATCAAACTGAGTTTAATAGAGTGTTAGCAAGGCCACGGTATTTACAAGATATCCCAACTATTCTCTCAACAAGAATTTGCATCTCTAGTTGTCTTCCCTGGTAGTATCCAGAGTCTTATTTCTCCATGTCTTCTGAAATGTTTATTAATGATTTTTCTGTAAAGAAGAGTAACACAAGATAGTTACTTGATTCTCTGCTGTTCTCAGTTATTAAGACTAAGATAAGATTGTAGTATGTTATAAACAATTAGTGAGCTATTTTCTTTTTTATTTCTAGGATGTTGGTAGTGAGGAGTGGTTTCTCTCTTTATAAACCAGTGTAGGTATGGAGGGAAGGACTGTTGTCTGTGGGGTGTCTTAACTAGGTTGTTCAGGGTCCCTGTCACCACTGTTTTTACTGATTGATAGCAACCTTTCTTCAAGATCCACTTGGAGCCAATTTTATTCCTCCACCTGTTTATATCTCCTCATCTATGCCTTATCCAATGAATATACTCACATCCTCTCCCTCCTCTTAACTATTCTGTACTTTCTGAGACCATACCTTTCTAAGACCAACCTTAGAGGCAGGAAAATGTCTGGGAGTGTATGTTAGAGAAGGTAGATATTTTGAATGCCCCCACGAGAGGGCCACTGTGAGTTGTGTCAGACACATTTTTTGTTTTATCCACTGAGTACCCATGCCCCTAGGAACCATGGTGCCCATTCCTACTGTCGTTGAACACACCTGAAGTCTGTTGTTGACCAGCTCACATTCAGGATCTTGTGTCTAAATCACCTTGCCCTTGGCCTTTTAGTTCTAAGCATGTTACATGCAACAGGACAGGACACATTATTATCTAAAATCATTCTTCCATCCAAGTGCTCTGTGTCCCTGGAAAACTGATGAGTTTACTTCAAATTATATAAAAATCCACTTCTAGTATCCTGACAGAAATTCCTTTGAGTTGGAGATTTGTTGAACTTAAAAGTCAAAGAAATGCTCATTTCTTTGTCGAGTGAACCTTTTTACTCACTTGCATGAATTCGAAAACCACTAATGCAGCCAGCCCCTATTTAGTTTGCACTGGAACCTAGAATCACGTGCAAATACCAATTAAACCTTGTCTTCCAACATAGATACCTGGATTAATCTGTCACTCAGTGTTGAGCATCAGCCATTGTAAGAGGTTAGATAGTTGATCTTGAGAAGCAGAACATTCCTGTAGAGCGGTTACTTTATATAACAGCTCGTAACCAGGAGCCCATCTTGTCTTGAATGCATCAACACTCAAAATGCAGAAACTTGACTTACAAAACTTTTTCGGGAAACATGACTATTTCTTTCTCTCTTTTTAAAATTTTTTTTTTGAGGGGGGTGGAGAGAACTAGTGGGGGAGGGGCAGAAAGAGGGGGGACAGAGGATCGGAAGTGGATCCGTGCTAACAGCACAGGGCTGTGGGGTTTGAACTCACGAACTGTGAGACCATGACCTGAGCTGAAGTTGGACACTTAACCAGCTGAGCCACCCAGGCGCCCCAGAAACATGACTATTTCTAATCCATGAGTTTCACCTGGAAACTCCCTTGACATTAAACCTGGTATGCAGAGTTATCAACAATGCAGACTTACCCACAATCTCTGGCCCAGAAGTTTCTATTTCAAAATCACAGGATGTGCCAGTCCCAAAAGCAGGAACACCCATCCGCCCCTACCATGTCCATTTCCATCACCCAATATCCAACTTTTTCAATGCATCCTGACCCTAACAGAGTTTAATCAGTGTATTTTTTCCTTTATCCCCAGCATTCACTAACTTGTATATCAGTCAGATGAGGCCAGATTATGTCAAGGTGAAAAAAAAAAAAGTCCAAAATTTCAGTTGCCTAAAACAACAAAGGCTTCTTTTTAACACATGTGAAAGTCTATAATGTGTCCAGACAACTCTCTAGGGCTACTGTTATTCATGCAGCAGCCTAACAATCTAGTTTGAAGGAGTCTCTGCCACCTAATACCTGTATTGTTGGGAGACTTAGACTCTTCAGGTGACCTGGCAGGGAAGAACTCTCTAGAACAGAAGTTGGTAAACTTTTTCTTAAAGGGCCAGATAGAAAATATTTTTGCTTTTTTGGACCTTGAAATCTCTGTCACAACTATGCAACTCTGTCTTTTGTAGCATGAAAACAGCCATAGATAATATATAAAAAAAATGAGTGTGGCTATGTTCAATAAAATTTAATTTACAAAAACATGTAGTGGGTTGGATTTGGCTTATAGGCCATAGTTTGCTGCCTCCTGGTCTATAATCTCTCACTGGCAATTAAGTGCTTTTACCTAGATATGACACATATCATTTTGCCCACATTTTATTTGCTAACGCAAGTCACGTGGTCATGCCTTCAAGAGCCAGGAAAGTGCAGTTTTCTCATCTTTTCAGAGGATAAATGGGAAAATATTTATGAGTGGTATTAATGTCTTCACATTATCCATGCAGTTTTACAAAGCTCAATTTTATAAAGCTCCTGAATGTGGGCTGGTCAATGACAGACTTCAGGTGTGTTCAATGACAGTAGAAATGGGCACCATGGTTCCTAGGGGCATGGGTTACTCGGTGGATAAAACAAAAAATGTGTCTGACACAACTCATGCAGTTTTATAAAGCTCAGGAATACTAGTAGTACGGTTTAAGGTCAGATATCTTGGGGTGCCTGGGTGGTTCAGTCAGTTGAGGATCTGACTTCAGCTCAGGTCATGATCTCGCAGTTTGGGGGTTTGAGCCCCACGTCGGTCTCTGTGCTGACAGCTTAGAGCCTGCTTCGGATTCTGTGTCTCCCTCCATCTGCCTCTCCCTTGCTCGCTCGTGCTCTCTCTCTCTCTCTCTCTCTCAAGAATAAACATTTTAAAAAAGTCAGATATCTTAAATTTGATGTTCAATCTGAAGTTACTTGGTAGTCCTGCATGACCAGGGCAAATAAGTTTAACTTCTTGGAGTTTCAGTATCTTCTCTGTAACGTGAAGATGATAATTGCTGTGTCCTTAGAACTATTTTGGGATCAAATAGGATATTATACGACAAAGGATTTGGAAAACAAACATCAAGGATTCAAGCTGTTATTATTTCTTTTTATGCTCTTTGCTTCATTCCAGTTTCAGGCTGTTCTTCAACACAAAATTTAGACCCACCCACAAAGGCCTGGGCATTGGCACACTCTGAGTTCTAAGCTCTATGTCCAAAGTGATGGCCTCTTCCAAGAATTTTGCTTAGGCTCCAGAGCTGAAGTCAAAAATTCTTTTCTATTCTCTCCAGACTATAGCCCATAATATTGCACAGAGTGGGCCCAGTTAAAAACTGGCAGTGGAATGAATAATTGAGTTTAACAAGTAAATGAAGCAAAATTGCTTTTATGAGTTATGCAATTTTTTTTCTCCCTGCTTTTTTCCCTCTTGGTATCTGGGAGAGTCTCATTATCTCTTAAACAGTTATCCTAAGCCACTTGAATCCTTGAGCATTTCTTAGTCCAGATAGCATGCTTTAACTCTCCCCTGTTTTTAAGCCTCCAGGGTGGCTAGGAAAAGAGTGAGAAGCGTGTGGGAACAGCTTCCAAGAAGCATTTGAAGGGAAGGAACTAATGTCAGTAAGCAGTTTCTCTATGCCAAGAGCATTACACACTTCCTTATTTTATCCTTGCAATAATACTGCATTGCAGGTTGTTTTATTTCCACCAAAGAAACTGAGACTCAAAGAGTTTAGGTAACATATACTAGGTATGTTAGGAGATGCAGCTAGGAAGATGCAGAGAGCCACAATTTGAGGCCTGGTCTGACTTCCAAGCCCCTCTTTCTTTCCCTGCTAACAGGCTGTGTCCTTCACAAAGCAACCCCATTCAAATAGATGTCAATAACCTTTCTTCCTTGCAGGGCAGTTCACTGAGCCCTCTGTCCCACTGGAGAAGGCTGGTAATATCCAAAGAAATTCAATACCTGAAGGACTTACCTGCCCCATCTTCTGTACCTAATGGAGACCCTTTCATACTTGCTCCTCCCTCCTATTCTCCATGTGGAATTCGGGCTCAATCTGCACATCCAAGGGTTGTAGTGGTGGCAAACCACCAAAAATATGTGAAATCTTGGGGAAGGAGCATCAGTAAAGGATAAGGAGACTCGGGATCTATTATGATAATAATAACGGTAATAATAATAATAAGAGCTGACATTTTATTACTCTTTGCTAACCACTTTTCCACATATTAATTCATGTAATCCTGACAACAATTCTGTGAAGTAAATACCACTAATATTTTAAAGCTTAGGCAGCCAGATATGATGCAACTTGTCCAAAGTTGCACAGCTAGTAAATGGAAGAGCTGGGATTTGAACCTAGAAAGGATGGTACCAAAGCCCAGTGTCTTAACCACTTTGCAAGTCATTTCAACCACCTGGCAGCTCTTAAAAGATGCTGGTCCTGGCTCTAACCCCTAGATATTCCAATGTATGTGGTAGGAGACAGGGTCAGGGCACGGGTATTTTTGTAAAGTACCAGAGAGTGAATCTAAAGAGAAGCCAGAGTTGAAATCCTGTGTGACGCAGTGATTCCATCTCCCTGAGAGTAAGCTTCTTCATCTGAATACAGGAGAGGTGGGATTTGGAACTGTGAGGATATATTGAACCATAATAGTAAATTAAGAGTCTTATTAGCATTTTGTGGGCAGCTTCCAGGGATACTAAATGTCAACTAATGCTAGGAACAGTATTGCCCAAGGAAGAATTTTGTTTGCTTTATTTTTTTTTTCCCCCAAGAAAGAATTTTCTTGCCCAGATTACCAATAACATCCCACTGGTGTAAGGTGAAGGTAATCTTTGGCTCTCAAAATCTGTGCCTGTTTGGTTGTAAATTCTACCAAGTATCAAAGGGGGATGGGGTGTTTTCCCTCACTGCTGCATGGATTATTCTACTTTAAACTTTTTAACCACTAAGCAGTGAAGGAGACCCAGGCAAGTCTGAAGGCCAACTTCTTTCTGACACAGTGCTTCCACGATTGGGAAAGTATGTCACCAGTCTGGGACTAAGGCTCTTCATTTACAAAATGTTTTTTTTAATTTTTTTAACGTTTATTTATTTTTGAGAGACAGAGAGAGATAGAGCATGAATGGGGGAGGAGCAGAGAAAGGGAGACACAGAATCTGAAGCAGGCTCTAGGCTCTGAGCTGTCAGCACAGAGCCCCACGCGGGGCTTGAACCCGCGGACCGCGAGATCATGACCTGACCCGAAGTCAGATGCTTAACCGACTGAGCCATCCAGGCGCCCCTACAAAACAGGTTTTTAAAAAATTTCAAAGGTCTAATCTAAGGATTAAATAAAATATCACATGAAAATCACCAGAACATAGAGGTGCTTGCCACATAATAAATATTTACAAACAGAGTACACATAGGAGATGAAATAATATCGTTTTCCTCATTGGGCTGATTAGAGAGGAGTCTATGCTGATTTATATAAAGCATGACAAAAGTAGCAAATAATAAGTGTTCAGTATGCTGATCCTTTTTAATTGTGTGTTCATTACATTTTAAATTTTTTAGTGTATTTGTATTATTGCAAGAAAGAAGCTAAAGCATACAGCATGTAAGAATCATAACTGTGATCCCATATGTAATCCCATCCCCCAACACATATACTCTAGAAAGGAGACAGTCCCTAAGAGGATCTTTTGTTTGCAGGTAAGGGGGAGGAATGTAGAGGTTTACTGGGGGAGTCCAGAGCCTAAATCACTTTACATTTGAAAACAGATGTAAATATTGGGGGGTATGAGAGAGGGAAGAGGCCAAGATAGAGCTGTTGTGAGGGAGCCTTGAGAGGACAGGCAAGGAATTAGGGCTCATCCTTACATTTGTCTTGCCATAAAATCCTGAGTAAAATATTCCATTTTTTTCTTAAGCCCTTATAGATTGGAATCTGTTACTTGAATTTGTTAAAGGAAGGTTCTGGGTCCTTCCCCGAAAAGTTAGTTTTGAGGCAAGAACAATGAATGACTGTTCATGGGTTTCTAACTCAAAAAATGTTAAAATTTCTGAATTATTCATCACCACATGGCTGGCGGGGGTTTGGATTGGTAAGAGTGTAGGTGCCCATCATTGAGGAACCAGTAAACCAGTGGGGAGGATGTTCATCTGGATACTATTTAGCAGGAAGAAGCAACAAACTAGGTTGTTTACCAGTTACAGCTAGAGAATATAAAAACAGAATGAGGCCATTAGCACAGTGCCATTTAAGTAAATGTAAAACATTCACACAATAACTCTATATTTTACAAGAGTACATAAAATTCAGAGATTCCTACCCAACACATTAGGGTGGTGGGATTGGACAGTACAATAGGATTAGAATGAAATGCAGTACGTGGGTGGGTAGATGGGTTGGTGGATGGATGGATGGATGGATGGATGGATGGGTTAATTTGAAAATCAATCAAATAAGAATGTGAGTCTTTGAGTGAGCCAATGATCATGGAACTGGGGAAAATTACTAACTCAACTCTCCATACCAAACCACTTCACCTTTCAGAACATTCTTGGAACGACCCAGAAATTGGTAGTAGCAGCAAAATCAGTACTCTCCATGCTGCCTTGTCCAGGAAGCTTGCGAAATTAGTGCAAATGGGTAAACCATTCCTAGTGAATTTGAGAGCTAGTTTTACTGGTTTATAAAGTAAAACTATGGTTTCAAAGGCAATCTGAAAAGGCTACATAATGTATTATTCCAACTATATAAAACTCCAGGAAAGGCAAAACTATGGAGACAATAAAAGATCAGTGATTGCCAGGTCTCAGGGACAAGGAGTGAGGGATGAACAGGTAGAGCATAGGGGATTTTTAGAGCAGTGAAATTATTCTGTATGATACTGTAATTGGTGGACACATGTCATTATACATTTGTCAAAACCCATAAAATGTACAACACAAAAAGTGAATTCTAATGTGAACTATGGATTTAGTTAATAGTAACATATCATTATTGGCTCATCAGTTGTAACAAATGCACCACACTAAAACAAAACAAGCAACAACAAAAATATTTCAATACAAGACATGTTGCCTAAGAACAGAAGAGCACAAGAAACAGAGAACTACATCAAACTGAGGCTAAAATGGCAATCATACTGGGAGAAGTTGATGTCATGTGCCTCCAGGCAGACCAGAACCATGTTCTGAACAGAACATGTTTTTCTCTATAGAAAAATGGGATAAATAGGAGCACTGCTAGAATAGCAGGTGCATAAACTAGAATTGGTTATGCAAAAGCTCTTATAGAGAGACATGTCTACTTTCCTTTGCATCCAGGAAAATAATTTTAGAAATTGTGGGATTCTGGGTTAGGAGGAAATGAGGTGTCCATTTTATTGGTTTATTGATTGATTTTTTTTTCTGTGAATTTTCAAAACCAGAGGAAGCACATTGCAGACAGAGGCAGAAGTGACATAGTCCATGCATTATCAACTGCATCTTTTTCACTTTCCATGTGTGGATTTATTTCTCCTTCATTATAAGGGGAACCAAAAGGGCTAATTGATAAGGAATCATTTGAAAACAGTGTGAAAATATGCATGTGTATCTATTGGTTGGGGCAAATTGGAGGTAGAAATGGATCCTCCCATTAAGAAGAATTTGATATGAACTACCTTGACAGCTGGTAAAGGAAGTGGGTATAGAACAATGACCTAAAGGATTATCCTGAAACATTATCCAGGGCCACTAATTTCACCAGGGACTATCATAAAACACACTCATGTTGCAATCCTTTCCTCAAGCTCTTTGACAGAATAGAGTGCATGGGGGCCATATGATGACACTTGAATATCGGTCAAAGAGAGCTAGGTTTCAGCACAACTCAGCAGTCTCTAATTTAGCACAGGACAAATGGCTCTCCCAACTGACGATAGAGAAAGAAAACATAATGGAGAAAGGCTAGTGAAAGAGGGTTATGATGCAATAGAAAAAGGCTCATATTGGAGTCAAGTGTCATGGGCTCTAATACCAACTCAGTCACTTATCATTTATGTGGCTTTGGGCCAGTTAGTAACCCTAATGCGGTCTAAATTTCCTAATCAGTAAAATGGGAGTGGTCATATTTACCTTTCAGAGTTCTAAGTGCTCAAAACAATAAATATAAATTACAATGCCTGGCACATAGTCAGTATTCCATGATATAATTGTGGTCTGCATTTGAGGAAAATGCTCATCTCCCAACAGCAGTGCTACCAAAGGATTTATGTATGGGGAATTCTTCCCAAGTCCTCAAGAAGGAGAAGCATATCCACATTACTGTTTCCCTCACCTCTTCTCAAAACACACAGGGTGGCAGTGGCTTCCATGTTTGCAGTGGAAGGTCAGTGTCTTAGCCCTTATCACCAATAATCTCCATCATCATCACCATTACAGCAGCAATAACAAAAGTGCCTCACATTTGTTTAATGTTTTCTTAAGTATTATCTCAGGCTCTCTGATTCTGTAATTTCCCTGCCTCCCTAAAGCATAGCACTCAGTGGCTGATATTGCTGCAGTTGGTGATTCAGTTCTTCCCTGCACCTGCATGTCTCTGTCTTGCTATCTAATATTAAATGCATTTCCCCACAGAAACAAAGGCTGAAAACTGTAATGTTAGTTCTAATGATGTGCTTACTTCTCTAGGGCCACTGTTTCTCAGTTCAGTCGTATAAGAGCTGACCTGGGAAGCAAACCACCATCTTGTTTCTATAGGGGTGGAGTGCTATAAATACAATGCAAGGAGACTTTGGAACACACTCTGCAGGTCAGGGTCTCTGTCTTCAGACCAATTACTTTACCTTTGACAAAGACTGCATAAGTCAACAGGAATC
This sequence comes from Herpailurus yagouaroundi, assembly GCF_014898765.1. Taxonomy (NCBI): domain Eukaryota; kingdom Metazoa; phylum Chordata; class Mammalia; order Carnivora; family Felidae; genus Herpailurus; species Herpailurus yagouaroundi. The sequence goes on along the minus strand of NW_024412420.1, from coordinate 5,795,877 downwards.
CCTGATCTCTTTTGTTTGTGTCTGGGTAGGCTTCCAGCTAGTTACTAGGAGGCAAGGCACTTGGGTCTATAGCCTCTTTTTTTTTCCCCCAGTATTGGGAAACTAAGTCTGGGCTTCCGCACTCATTCCACAGTTTGCTGCAAATGCTGTATACCTAGACTTTCTGTACATTTTTCTAAATTAATGCAAGTGGATCCCCCAGTAGAGCCCAGGGAAGTTATTTTAATAGAGTATGATGGAGTCTACCAACATATTCATGTGACCACAGCTATAAATGCATCTAGAACAAGAAGAAAGGAGCCATCCAATCAGGAGGCAAAGTTGTGACTTTGCCTCTAGCCACTCTTTCTCTGTTGTAGTTGTATTTCCAGAGTCCTTGGTCCCTTACTCTAATACCTCTGTATTCTTCAATTTTTCTAACTAATATGAAATTAAGAAGGGATGACACAATTTTGGTCTTTAGGTGTCATCCTGCCATAGGGTCTCATTTTATCCTCACAACAATCTTGTGGGATAGGTGGTATTATTATTATTATTATTATTATTATTATTATTATCATTATTATTATACCAACTGTTCAGATAAAAACACTTAAAACAAGAGAGACTCAGGAACTTGGTCAAGGACACCCAGCTGGTAAGTGGCAGATTCAGAACCTGAATCCAGATTTATCAGACTTCAAAGCTCATATCTCTAATCAATATGCTATAATTATTCAGTGCTTTATTATTTTTAATGTACATCATTTTGAAAGTATAGGATTATTATTTGAAATGACTATCAGTCCTATGAATGAGATGGGACAGACACTAGTATCTCAATTTGGCAGGAGAGAACATGGAGATTTAGGTGGGTGAATGACCCCACCCGGGCCCCCAAGTGGCAGGTGGTAGTAAAGGGAATATGGACCTTGGAGTCAGACAGACCTGGATCTGGGGCTGCCCCTGACTCTGTGTATAGCTGTGGGAAAGTCACTTATGTTCTCACTTACGAAGTACAGCTAATGGTATCTCCCTAAGAAGAGGTTTTCTATGAAATAGACAGTTTGGGAGCAATCTAACATAATGTTTAAAAATGTGCCCTATTGAGTCCAAATGCATGTTTTAAATGATTCTGTGACTTTGAGAAAGTTACTTAACCCAAGTGCTCTGTAAAAAGAGCACAATAATAGTACTTAATTTGTGGGGCCCTGGGAAGTTTAAGTGATACAATTCATGTAAAATAATTAGTAAAGAACAAGTGCCCAAAAAATATTAGCTGTTATCTGTAAACCAGTGCACAATGTGCCTAACACATAATAGACAATCAATAAATGTTAATCCTCTCCACCACCACGTGTTCCCTGCTCTAGAATGTGCAATGGTCCTCTCTAGCTCAGTGGAGGCCGCCCCACCCTCGTGACTTACACCTGCTTGAGCACAGGCCTTTGGGAACCAGGTAAATGAAGGCAAGAGATGCCATTTTCAAATTTAATAAACACTCAGCCACTCATGAGGCATCTCTCATTCCCACTGGCAGATTATAGACAGTCTTTTCTCAATTACCTGTGTCTAATTTTAATACAAGGCCAGCTTTGCTCACTTTGTTCTCTGCATTCACCCTCGGCCACCTCCTGAGCCCCAGGTGGGATCTACTCAGAGAGTGTAAGCCCGTATTAATATCATCCTGAGCAAAACATAATTAGAAAACTAAATCAGCAGCCACAAGAAGAGTGTAATGCTTTCCAAAGCCATATATCGGGTGAGTGGAATGTTGATGTTTATGCTGCTTTTCTTGACATTTTTGTTTGCTTTGGATTATTCGCATCACTGCTCCCCTGTATGTATCCCTGCTATAAAAAAGTGAAGATGATTGGGCATTTATTTAGGCTCCAGTGCAGGAGTTGGCAAAGTAGGGCTGGCTTGCCCAGTCTAGCCCCTTTCTCATTTTTGTGCCAATCTTCATTAGGACATGGCCACGCCCATTCTTTTACATATTATCCATGACTGCCTTTGAGCTACAATGGCAGATAAAGACCAGATGGCCCACAAAGCCTAAAATATTTACTCTCTGGCTCTTTATAGCTACAGTTTGCTGACACTTGTTCCAGTGTATCCATAAGCAAGACAGCTTTCAGAATAGCCCAGTAAGGGTCTTTTTCTACCTGAAACTGATAACCAGCAGCTGCCTCCAAGTTCAACAGGTGGCTCAGGCAGCACAAGAATGGGTGCTTGGGCTCAGGAAATAACCTGGCAGATGATGAAGACACTAGGGGATCAGGGCTGCAGGAGGCATTCCTGGATCTCCCTGTGCTCATTGCCCCCAAGGGGTAGGAGACCAGGGAAGACCAGCTAGGTCCTGCATGCTCTGGAGGCTACCTTAGAACTGACCCCGTCCTTATTGTGGGAAAACTGCTATGTGGCTGGATGATCTCCGTGCTCACAGTGGCCAGAGTTCTATAACTCACAGCCTCAGGGGCCTACATTTAAAGACACACTTGGAGGTTCACATTATATCACCTGTAGATAACAAAGATGGAGGCTGATTGGCAATTACTAGTTAAGAAGTCCCTGGGACAGCTGCTAATAATGCAGATTCCTGCCTATACCCAGAAAGTCCAGTTGAAAAACTTGGGGTGAGGTCCAGGAAGCACTGTTGCATTTTTTAAACAAGTATTAACTGGTTTTGTTGTTGATGTTGATGACTCAGGGAGAATACCTTAAGAAACAGTGCCTTGGTGCTGTGACCTTAATCATTCTGGGGTTGCTGACTATGTGAGAATCTTATAAAAGCAATGGAGACTGGGTCAAGGGAAAAAATACAGTGTATGTGGACAGAAACACCTTATATTTCCTACATCTGGAGAGGGTTCTGGATTCTCTAAGCCCATTGTTAAGAACCCCACATTAAGAACCATCCTAAAATAACGGGTGAAGGAGCAAGTCTGTGAGAGCTTGGATAGGAGTGTTTGAGTTCGACACTACTGACAGCTGTCACCTGCCTTTTCCCCTCCTGGTGGGTTTGCACGAAGGGTAGTTCCGCCTCTGTGATAAGGATGTGTGGTGCTTGCCTGGATAAACTCACAGGGTGGTAAAGGTCACATGAGGTCCTGTATACGAAAGCAAATTGCACACTCTAAAGTGCCATGAACATCCAGAGGATTTTGATGACGCAAAATCAGCCTTAAGGCGCTGCCTTCCAGGTTCACATCCTCCTCAGCACTGTGATCGCAATACCTCCCTCCATGCCTTTTCAAGTCCAGTCTTCATTTGCTGCCTGTCCAGTTTTCCTTCATGCCACAGGGATCCAAGGAATTGCACCTCGTGAAATAACTAACCATTGGACGTTTCCACTTTGGAGCCCGGCCAGCCCATGGCTCTCAGTGTACCCAAAACTCATCATGAAATTGGCTCCTCTCCCTCCTCATTTCCTGGCTGCTGTTGTGATTGGATGATATTTTGAAATATTAATGTGTACCCCTCCCCCTCTTGTATTTTTCTCTTTTTCTTTCCCTCCTCCTTTCCCCAATTCATATTCAGTTCTTTTGATAGGAAGAAAAGCAACAGTTGAGATTTTCTGCTGTAGGAAACAGGAGACTATTTTATATAGGGTGACCAAGGAAAGTTCCGTTGGTCTTTTATTAGAGGGTGAATCTGAAGCAAGCGAGGGAATGAGTCATGAATATAAATGTGAAGATAAGACCGTGTCAGGGCAAGTGCCTAGGCCCCAAGGTGGGAGCCTGCTTTGAGTTTTTAAGGAAGAGAAAGGTCACTGTGGCTGGGTGAAGTAAGGAAGCAGAAGATTGACAGGCAGTCAGGTCAGAGGGACCAGAGCTGGCATGTCCTCGAGGTCAAGCTCAGGACTATAGCTTTTATTCTGGGTGATTTGGGAATTGGAACTTACATTTTAAAAGGATCGCTCTGACATTGTATGAAGAATCACAATCACCGTTCCAAGCCCTCCCTCTTGCTGTGTAGGAGCCAAGGAAGAAGCAGAGAACCCAGTTAGGAGGCTTGTTCACAGCCCTGGCAAGACTCACACCAGGGGCAGCAGTGCAGGAGGTGAGGGTGGGGGGATTAGGGCAAGGCACTGTGTATATTTTGAAGGTAGAGCCAATCACATTTTAAATGATGGGTTAGATGTGAGATGAAAGAAACAAGAAGATCAAGATGACTGCAAGATTTAGAATCTGAAAATCTAAGATGGAGATGACTTAAGAGGCAGTGGGGATTGGCATTAGGAGCCAGGCTGGATCAGACATTCGGTTTAAGCCATGTTTAACCTGAAGATGTGCATCCAACATCTACATGGAGAGAGTGAGTAGACAATTTGACAAATTAGTCTGGGGTTCAGGGAAGAGGTCTATGCTAAAGTCAGGAGAATATTCCACAGGGTTCAGATGGTGTTGACAGCCGCAAGTTACGTAAGCATGTAAGGGAATGGCTATGGATAGGGAAGAGAGAACTGGAGAAACCGAGTGTAAAAGTTGGGCAAAAACAAGGAATTAATATGGGAAACAGAAAGTGGCTTGGCGAATTATAACAAAACAGAGTGAAGTGCTAAATGTGAAGGAAATGGTTCAAGAAGGAAGAAGTAATACAGCAATGGAGAAGGCTATTGATAGGTCAAATGAAGACTGAGAATTGACCATGGCATTTAACATTCTGGTAATTAAACTATGTGAATCCTACAATATTCCCTGGAAGAAATAAGAAATCATTTGCCTTAGGGAGTTGAAGACACATTGTTCGATGACATGAAGAGTTGCTCAAAAGTGAAGCTAACTTGATGGATTCCCATCTGCTGAGCAGGGTGCCTGCCCTTTTCTCACCTCCAAAGAAGTGATTTTTCATCAGAGAAGAAACCTGTCACACCTTTGAGCTGCCAAGCCATAAATCTTCTTTCCACCAACTTGCTAATAGTTTTTCTTGCCACCTTTCCTGATAACCCAGAGTAATTGTTATGAAATATGGGCTTGTTCTGTCTCTCCCAGCTGCGGCCCCTCTGTCCTCGGCAGGTCCTGGGGAAAGGCAGAGGCTCTATGTTTGTCACTGGGTGTTCATTAGAAGCACAGCAGATGCTGTTACCAAGAACGTGACATCCTGATGAAACCGGAGGCACCACACAGCAGCCCTGAAATCTGAGAGCCAACAGCCCCTCCTGCCCAAAAGTCATCAGCAAGTGGCTTCTGCTTTGTTTTCTTGGGGAGACAAAGAGAAAATGACCCTATTTAATAGGGATGAAAATGTTCATTCATGTGTGCTTTTACTGATTCCACAGAAATGTATTGAGTGTCTGAAGTTCTCTAGTAGAGCACTGGGTTAAATTTTGATACAAATGAATGGTCTGACATATGCATCCTATGGAAGTCATAATTAGCAGAAATTAACTGAAACATAATTAGCAACTGGGAAGAATACTGGGAGATATGGTCTGGGGACAGCTCAGTAAGTGTAGCTTTAAGTCTCCCTTGTTCATTATGCAGAATGTGCTCAGATCAGTGACTATGGAATTTTTCCTTGACCATCATGAGCTTCTGCCAGATCCTAAAGAGCCCTGTGTAAGCCTTACCAAGCCTCTTAAACCCCAAACACAGATCCTGAAATTTCAACAACTTTCCCTAGTGATTGCAAAAACTGCCTTTGCAAGCCTTATCTCCATGATTCATATCTGGGTTCAGGGTTCAATGTCTTGGTATGCATCTAAGTGCCATCTTGCTACGCTGACCATACATTCGGTAATGGTGACTTGACAGCATAGATGCACAGTTGCCCTGCAGCTCTACAATGACAGATAGTCTATGGACATATGCAGTTGGTTATCTACAAAGTCTAAGTGACATCAATTGTGGCAGGCCAGTGCAAGACTTCACAAAGTACTTATGATTGGCACACACCATGCTAAGCATTGGGGATATAAAGCTGAAAACAAATCCCTGCCCTTAAGAAGCTCAAATAGAAAAGGGTTTGCAAAGTCAAGTGACTTTAAGGAAAGAAGCAACCATTGGCAGACTTAGCCCTAGTCTGAGCTCATGAATCTCCTGGCTAAACATCTCAGTCTTGACTGCTGGTCACCCACTAACTAAAAATTGGCAAGTTAAGATCTGATTGGATTGCTTTAACAATTGCTTGAGCAATGACTTATGCATTATAGTTAAAGACTATTTAGTTCTGATTTTCATTGTTGAACATGAGGAGTCCATCAAGTGACCCAACACAAGTTAGTGTGGTTTTCAGATGCAGATGCATGAATTAAACAACTAGAATTTATCGAACTCTTCCCTTGTGCCAGGCATTGTGCTAAGAGATTTCTGTGGATTATCTAATTTAATTTCACAAACCTCTAAAGTATGTACTATTATCATCTCCCATTTTCAGATGAAGAAAGTGAGTTTTGGTCAGGACTCAAGCCCAGGATGTCTGGTACCTGTGTCCCGTCCTACTTTCCAGGATGAAACATTTCCTCATGCAAGATCGATTCAGACATATTATATCTTTACTTAATGAATGTCAACACATTCTGAATGGTTGTGTACAACTACACAAATTACTCAGTAGAATAGTGAGGGGCAGGGGCAGAAGATAACAGATGGCAGGACACAAGGATGATATTACCAAAGGAATGTTAAGTATGGATAATTTGCAGATTTTACCTTGTTCAGTTCCTTTGCCTTCTTTTTGTATGCAATTCTGTTGATCAGACTCTGAAACCCAAATCTCTTCCTGTGCTTGTGATGAACAAAGAAAAGATAAGAACTTTAAAATTTTCAGAGAATAGCAGGAGAAATAAGATGTAAAGTCAGATAAAAAACACAGAGGGAGGCAAACCATACAGAGAAGGAGACTCTTACATACAGAGAACAAACTGAGGGTTGCTGGAGGGGGGATGTGTGAGGGGATGGGCTAAATGGGTGATGGGCATTAAGGAGGGGACTTTCTGGGATGAGCACTGGGTGTCATATGTAAGAGATGAATCACTGGGTTCTACTCTTGAAACCAAGACTACGCTATATGTTAACTAACTGGAATTTAAATAAATTTTTAAAAAGATGTAAAGTCAGATTTCCACCCCAAAATCTCAATTGGTTAAACATGGTCCAATTCTGGCAGCTTTCTAACCAGTAGGGGTGATATTTCTCCATCTGGATCATCAACTTCATCCCTTTTTACCTTTGTCCTTCTGGACAACTTTTCATTCTTGAAAGATTCTGCTCAAGGATCACTCCCTCCAAAAAGCCTTTCTAAGTTCCAGACTTAATCAAGTGGCCCTCCTTTGTTTCCCACACCATCACAGCATCATATTGTCTGTGTGATTTGGTATATTCTATATTAGGCTCTGAACCCCTTTAATACAAAGACTGGTTTTGCTTCTTTTTGTATACTCAACATGTAACAGAGTGGTAAATATATGGTAGGTACTTTTTAGATGAATGAAATCATTAATACATTTTGACATGGACCAGGTAGATTTGGTCTGCTTATAACCAGAGTCTATGTGCTTAAACTCAGTTATCAGTTACTTGTGGTATGGAATATGTCTACCCTCATAACTGGAAACAGAACTCATGGTGTAACAGAAATTTAAACATCAAATGGGATAACAGAGATACACTAGTCTAAATCCTTCTTCATATAGATAAAAAAAAAAAAAATTAGACGCCAAGTGGACTGAAGAGCTTTCCCCAAGGTCATTCAGATTTCAGGGACAAGAACTGGGAATGGAGCCTAAATTTCTGACTCCTAAACCAGAGATCTTTGCCACTTCACTGGTGTTCTCCCACAATGGAGGGTCTTTTAGTATTCTGCCCGATGAGGACAGCATGTTTTTCCTGATAGATAGATTCATCTATATTAAGAGATCCTCAAAGTGACAAATGAAAAGTTACAAAAGAAAAATGAATTTAGGGGTGCCTGGGTGGCTCAGTCGGTTAAGCATCCAACTTCGGCTCAGGTCATGATCTCACAGTTTGTGAGTTCAAGTTCTGCATCGGGCTGTGTGCCGACAGCTTAGAGCATAGAGTCTGCTTCAAATTCTGTGTCTCCCTCTCTCTCTGCTCCTCCCCCGCTCATGCTCTGTCTCTCTTTCTCTCCTTCAAAAATAAGTAAAAAGATTTTTTAAAAAGAAAAAAAAAGAAAAAGAAAAATGAATTTATTTTCCCATATATTGTTGAAAACAACTCAGTCTCTGGTCCCTTACAGTGCTCAACTACCACTCCTGAAACATGTTTCGAAAATTCAGTAATTCCAGGGAATTGTTGTTTTTTTCTCAAATAATTTGGCACACAAAAGAAATTTAAAAGGTGTTAGTGATTGTTTCTTATCTCTGAATAGATAGTCAAGGACATCTGCCATAAGGAAAATTCTCATTTCAGCCAGAACGTTGATTTCAATAAATCTATTCAAAGGAATAAAGTGGCTGTTCTCCCCTTTGGTAAAATACACTTGTAGCTCACACAGTATTTTGTTGATAGAAACGTTAGCAAGCAATGACAGACATGCAGCCTGAAAACACTGAAACGTAGCAAAACCCCACTAGTCGATAGAAATTAAAACATTGCTTTTCTATGTACATCTAGAATGATTTGCGTTAATACATTGGTAGAGACACTGCCTGTGCACTGGAAATAATATGGGCTATGGAAGCAGACATATCTGTTTAACTTTGTCATGTATTAACTCTGTGACCTTTGATAAGAGATTGAATCCTTTTAGTTCCATCCATCAATTCAAAAAATATTTAATGAACATTTACTTGGTGCATATGCTAAAGCACTATGAACAGCAGTGACAAAAAGAGTTTAAAAAAAAAGTCTAACTTTCATGAACCTTACATTCTCATAGGGGGAGGCTTTGGGAGACAATACACACACAAATAGGAAATATTTGGTGATTAGAACTATGGGGAAAAGTACACTTTGGGGGAAAGGGAGTGCCAAGAGGAGAACAGTTTTAAATAGGGTGATCAGGGAAGGTGTCAACAAGAGAGTGACACTGGAAAGAGGGCTGAAGGAGTAAAGAAATGAATCTGTTAGGCTTGTAGGGGCAGAGTGTTCCATGCACAGAAAATGGCAAGTTCAAAGGCCCTGAGATGGGTCTCATGGTAGGCAAGAGGGCTTTATGTCCAGGGTGTTCAGAGAAATGGGGAGAGTAATAGGAGATGATTTCAAGGAGGTATAAGAAGGGGGGTAGGCATAGGGTCAAACCTTGTAGGCCAACAAAGACACGGCCTGTGTTTTCCTAAGTGAGGTGAGAAGCTTATGGAGTGTTTCAAGCAAGGGAATGGTATGATCTGGCTCCAAGTTTTGAAAGATTGCACCGTGTTGACAATAGACTACAGGACAGAAGGGTTAGGAGCATGAAGAATGGTTAAGAAGCTATTGAAATGATCCATGCAAGAGATTATAGTGTCTTAGACCAGGTGAGTAGCCATGGAGAAAGTGAGAGGTAGTCAAATTGTGGATATATTTAAAGATAGTGTCATCAGGATTTGTGGACAGACTGCATGTCAGGTGTGAGGGAAAGAGAGTCAAGAATTACTTCAAGGTTTTTGACCTGAGCAATTGGAGAGATGGAGTGGTCAACTGAGATGAAGAAAATGATGTGAGGAACAGGTTAGTTGAAAAAACCAGGTGTTTGGTTTTGGATATATTAAGTTTGAGATGCTTATTAAACGTGTAAGAGAAGATCCTAATTAGGCCACTGCACCTTGTAGAGGAGAGGTCTAGCTAGACTGTACATTTCAATATGCCTCTAGATGTTATTTAAAACAATGAGAAATAATGAGATCACCCAGAGAAGGACAGTCTCCAAGGGCTGAGCCCTTAGGCACTTGATGTTAAGAAGTGGATAATAAAAATAGTTAATGCTCATGTAGCACTTACTGCGTACCAGACCTTGTTCTGAGTGTTTTCGTATATGAACTCCTTCAATTTTCACGACAACCTCATAAGGCGGTTACTGTTATTACCTTTATTTTATAGATGAGGAAACTGGAAGAAAGAGGTTAAGTAACTTGGCCAAGGTCATAACACTTGCTGAGTTGTGTAGCCAGAATTCTAACCTGGGCTGTCTGGCTTCAGAGTCTGGGCTTCTAACTCCCTCCCAGCACTCTCTCTTCAGTAACTAGAAGAGAGGGCTGCCAATAGGGATGCCTGAGGAGGGACAACTGGCGAGATAGAAGGAAAACCCTGGTAGTGTGAGGTCCTGGGAGCCAACTGAAGGAAGTTTCAATGAAGAAAAAATTGCTTACCCATGTCAAGTGATGCTGGTAGGCCAAATGGAGATAAAGACTGACATAGCAACATGGAGGTTTTCAGTGACTTTGGCAAACGCAATTTTGACTGGCAGTTTAGAGTGACAAGGGCAGGTAGAGTGGTGGCAGTAAAAGCCAGACTGGAGTGAGTTCAAGAGAGAAGGGGGAGTTTAGACAATGAGTTTTGACCATTCTTGAGAGGATATTTACTATACATAGGGGATATAAGCAGGTAGTAGCTGGAAGGGGATATGGGATCAACTGAAGGTATGTTTTACACATAGGATAACAATTAACATACAGGTGTTGAGAACGATATAGTATAGAGGGAAAAATTGATGGTGAAGGAAAGACAAGGACAAATGGTTGCAGTGATGTCCTTGAGTAGGCAAGAGTTGACTTTTGGGGGAATGGACAGTTCATCCACAGTAATGTGAGGGAAGCAGAGCCTAAAGGCACAGATGCTGGTAGTTGGGTAAACGTGGTGGGACTTTGTGAACAAGCTTTTGTTGTTTAAGTTCCTATGCCTCAATTTCCTTAACCACAAATTGGGGATTTATATCTCTCTTTCAAGTTGCTGTGAGAATTGAATGAGACAACATGGCAAAATGTTAGCATCATGTCCAGTATAATTTATGAGCTCAAATTCCTTATGAGAAATTCCCTCATCTCTCTCTTTATTGGTTATTTTTCTTATCAGCTACTAACATTCATTGAGCATTTACAATGTAGTGGACACTATGCCACGTACTTGGCACAAATTCCTCAGAGAATGTTCCTTCCATGTTCGTGGGATCCTATTGAAGCTTTTTGAACTCTTACAAGGAACCTATTTGGGATTTGGTTGACCATTTAGTTATTTATTTTCCTCCTCAGTCTTCCCTTTATCAGCAACTGCTCTGGTCTAGGTTTTTAACATTTGTTCATTCACACTGATTCACCTGGAGAACGGTGGCATATGTCTGGGACCCAGAAGCATACTTTCCAACTAACATCCTTTGTGGGGTAAGATGAGGCGTGGTGGACTGGGTTACGCCATTTGTCAACCCTGGGTCTCATTTATGTTGGCTCCACTGAAACCACCTCAATATGGTAGAAATCCCCCAAAAAACAACTAGCAGTTGCTCAAGCTTTCTTTTGCTGCTTTGGAGATTGGGAAATGCTTTGGAGATGGGTCAGTACTGACCAGCTCCCGAACATCAGTGTTCTCAGGTGGGAAAAGTGAGGTTCTTTTCCCCCATGGAGCGTCTCATAGGTCCACCCGGCATTAACATTTTGGGTTTTTTTTCATCACCTGGACTTATTTACTCTTTGAAATGAATACAGATTTCCCTGCTGAGGATCCCCTTGTTCAAAATAGGTCAGTCATGAGAAATGCAGCCCTCCTAAATGAAGGCCTTCAGCGAAAGTAGATTTGCATTCTGTTCTCACAAGTCTGTTTCTAAGGCAAAGCAGTAAGAATCAGTGTCTTCCCCCTTTTTGAGCAATTTTCATAAACCAGTGACTCTGTTTCTCATATCTGGGAAATGGCCATCCCAGCATTTTTACATGCTTGAGAGCTGAAACTTACGGTTTATCCAAATATGTAAAGTATCATTATTTGTTTCCTTTGAGGAAGCAATTAATTACATAGACCATTGGAATGATCCTGGTGTTTTATAATACAATCACAAGGTTCCTCATTAAGAGATGACGAGTCCCCAAAGCAAGCAAATACTACCACCAGGTGAGGGATCTTTATTTCTCTTATGGGGTACCTACTCTGTGACATGCATTGAATGTGATAGTTAATATATACCATTGCACTTCCCACCTGTAGCTCTTCTATACATTAAGTTTTATTATCCCTAATGTGCTGATGAAGAGAGAGACTTGGATAAAATAAGGAGTTTTCCCAAATTTACACAGCTAATAAGTGATGGAGCTCACATTTGAACCTAAGTCTACTTCAATGTATGTAAACCTTGGTCCATCTGAAAGCCTTTAACTTTTAGCCACCAAATGGTATTACCCTCCTCCCCCCGCCCCCCTTATTGATGTCAACAACGTTGGATCCAGAACGTTGGATACAGAAGCCTTCTGTGACACTATGCTTTATAATGCCCATATGGCTTCACCTGGAGCCATTCTGGAAGCTGTAAGTTCATAAATAATGTCTCTTCAACTTGGTTAGGCTCACAGTGCCAGGAGAAGACAGATGATCTACGCTGTGCATGGTATCATTGCGAGCTAATGTGTTACTTCTGTAGTCTTGGGTTGCCATCCCCTGGAGTGTTTTGATGTGATCAGTTGTCAGTTTCAGGTCTGTTGTTTCTCTCACCAGAAGCCCAGCCCGTGGAAGATGACAGCCCCAAAGCCTTTCCTGTGTTAGGGGAGCTATCGAACTCACATAATGACATAAACGAGTCGGTGTTCATCTGGGGAATCTCAGACAAAGCAACCCAGAGGAAAACCATCTCTGTCGATGAAGGTTTGTTTCACTTGCAACAGAAAAAGCAGCAGCAGCAGCAGCAGCAGCAGCAGCAGCAGCAGCAGCAGCAGCCGCGACCGGAGCCCGTGCACAGGCTGGGGAGAGGTAAAGGGAGGCTGAAGCTGCCACATGTGAGTAGCATTTTATGATTTCTCTAAAGCTGAGAAAGGAATGCTGGGGAGGGGGCTTGGCCGTGAGGTGGGCGTGCGTGTATGAGTTGGGGCTTTCCGTGGCAGGGGGTGGGAGGAATGGTTTACACAATTAACAAGTGCATTTGGGATCTGCCCTCCTCTTCCAAAGGAAGTGCAAGAATGTGCCCACACGCACTTGCATTTTCTCCGCTGGTCGTATAGTAAGTCCAAGCAGCAGGTGGGGGAATATTGTCTTTTTTTTTTTTTCTTCTTCTTCTTCTTCTTCTTCATCCTTGAGAGTGGGCTGCATGGCAGAAAGATCCCTGAGCCAGAGAGAGCTTTCCTGAGTGGAAGGACTCTTCCAGAGGGTTTCTTTCCCAAGTTTCTTTTGCAGATGTGTAGCTCTCACGGAGATTCTTTGCCACAGAGCTGTTCTCCTGCAGGGGTGTTTACAATCCTGCTAGCCACAAAGGGGCAAGGGTGACTTTTGTATCTCTGGTTCACAGTTCTAGATGTCTGTAGTAAACAGCCACAAATCCAACACAATTTAACCTCTCATTTCCCACTGGTAAAAGAGTTCAACGGGTACCTCCCGGGCTTAGAAAAGCATGGGTTGTATTTCATGCATTTTCTCAACCCAGGATAAAATAAGTAGGTCTCTCAGGGTTGACAGCATTGATGCCTTTTTGAACTTGGGGAAAGTTTTGTGGGGTTTTTTGTTTGTTTGTTTGTTTTCAGTTTTTTTGTTTTGTTTTGTTTTATCTTGTTTTTATGTTGTTGTTGTTTTCAGGCTCTGGAAATTACTGTGAACACTGGGTAGATTGAAGCTGAAAAACGGCCGGAGAGAATGTTTTTTTTTAAACCACTAGTGTAGCTAGCTGCAGGTTTTCTTGGGCTAGTTAGCATCTCTGGGTTATTGTTACTGACGCTAAATAATGAGCTGAGCAAAAGTACACCTGGTCATAAACTTGCTTGTGCTCTGTTTTTCTGAAGACCTGGTTCTTTTTTTTGTTGTTTTCCCGCCCTTGCTTCCTTTCTTCTGTCTTTAGAAGCTTAGACGTGGCTGAGCATGTCAGGCTGAATGCTTACGTGCATGAGTATTTGCAGTCAGTGCACCACAAGTTTATCTTCTGCAGGACAAAAGGAAAAAGGGGAGAAGGAGGGTTCTAAGGAAGGACACTTCCCTTGTCCTAAGAACAGTCTTTGGGCAGTTGTACATAATGAAGGCAGAAGAGTCAGAGACACTTCATCTGGGACTTGGTCCAGAGGAGAGCAGTCTGCCAATGCTTGGGTGGAAAACTGAATGCTGTTATACTAGGGGTCAGGGCCCCAGCTCTCAAGTTGTTATGGGGTGTGCATGAAATGTAAACCAGGGCATTGCTTTATGGGGAATCCTGTCACCCAGGGAGCACCTTCCAACCTCATACCACAGCACTCCAGGGTCAATAGATGAGGCTGCTCAAAGTTGGAGATGAGTGGCTAGGAGACCCAACTGGCCATCCCAGTGGGAAGGGCTCAATATTTCAGTATTTGCAGTATCATGCTATCTGGGCTCCATCCACTGCACGTGGGGAGCCTTGCCATTCAAGTTGGAAGGACCTAACTTAAGCAACTCAGGGAAAGCCAAAGAAATGAGGCAAGATGAGTAATCTGATGCCTATGCTTTGCTATGATTTACTTTTGCTGTTATTGGTAAGGATGCATTGTGGAAACATTACAAACTGGGTTTGTTTGTTTTTTTAAAGACTTTGTCTTAATATTGCCCTTTTAGCATCCCGTTTCTTCTCTGTGCTCTCTCCCAGCCTTTGTCCAAGCATGCCTTTTTGACACAATTGTAACCACAGTCTAGAAATATTTATTTTCACCATTTATTTTCCCAGTATTATTCCATAAACACTTTCCCGTCTTCCAGCCAGTTTTCACATAGATGGTTAATTGTGACTGGATTAAATGGATTAATCCCTAAATGGATATGCCATAATCTGTTTAGCAGTTTTTGGCTATTTATGTTGCTTCTATGCTTTCCCATGATTGTTATGCCACTGTGAATGTTTCTGGGCATAAGGCAGTTTTATTTCTCCTTATAAAAACGTTGGGGGGGATGAATTCTTAATATTGATATTAGCAAGGTAAAAAAATATGAATATTTTTGTGGCTTTTCGTGCCTATTACCAAACTGTTCTCTGTAACATATTTTCACTGTCCAAAGCCATCAGTAATATAGTCTGGAGAAAGGTAGATTTATCTAGAGACTTAGGCACATTAGATTCTTTTTTTCTCTCTCTGTCTAAATTAGGAGCTATAAAAAGACACTGGTCACTTCTTTAAATCTGGCTTTGAGTCCAATTAAGCCAGGCAGTATCATCCTCCCCAGGACAAGCCTGCAGCTCCTCAGCTTCCATACTTTGTCAAGAATTCCCGTGAGGAATCCCAAGTGCAGCAGACCCCTCTTTCCATTTCTGTCAGGAGTGAAGAGAGGGGCAGAAGCTCTCCATCCTGTATCAGACCACCTGAGAAAGATGAGCAGGGATCACAGGAGGGGACGCTAGCTCCGGGTTGTCTCCAAGCCCTTGAGCTCAATCCTGGCAGGCTTCTTTGCCCTTCTGTCTCCCTCCCCAACCCTGACGGAGCCAGCAGAGAGGTAAACTCAGTCCTTGGGCAAGAGTTGTGGCTGAGGCCTGACAGAGTAGATGGGAGTAGGGTCCTTGGGAAGGTGAGGACTAGCTAAGCTTATCGGGGTAAAAGGAACCATACCGTAGAGTCTCACTGCCTTGTGTCCTCCCAAATGCATGGACTTTAATGATGTAGGGCAGACAGGGCTGAATGCCAACTCTCATCAAATAAGAGCTGTAGAATGCTTCTTTTTCGGTTCCTACCTCCTATCAAGACAACTTTTTCAACGATTTATTATTTCTCTTATTTCCTCTTCCCTTGTACTTTGTCCATTTGGAGATTAATCTGTGCTCTTCTCACCTCCTGTGTAGCTCACCGTAAATTGCTTTAGTGCTAAGCTCTTGTTCATTCTGTAATTATTCGTGCAAAGGCCGAGATTGCCCAGTGGGAGCCACACAGAAACTCGGCATACATTTGCGGACCCTAACCTGCACAGAGAGAAAGGACTTGTGTCTTGGGAGCAAGATTTTCTTACCATACATAAGTGGGTTTGATAAATATGAATTTTTTTTTTATTTTTTTTTCAACGTTTATTTATTTTTGGGACAGAGAGAGAGACAGAGCATGAACGGGCGAGGGGCAGAGAGAGAGGGAGACACAGAATCGGAAACAGGCTCCAGGCTCCGAGCCATCAGCCCAGAGCCCGACGCGGGGCTCGAACTCCCGGACCGCGAGATCGTGACCTGGCTGAAGTCGGACGCTTAACCGACTGCGCCACCCAGGCGCCCCGATAAATATGAATTTTTAAAGGGTATTAGTGACTCAGTCTGCAAGGGCTTAAGAGAAGAAGCACTGCTTCACAAAACTGGCGAGCCACTGGTGTGTCTGAATATCAAGTGGAAAGATGGGGCAGTGGTCTAAGAAGGAACAGGGGTGTTGCTGTTTCAGATGATGGACAAACCAAGGGAAATGGTGTGCTCATGATCTGCCAGTGAGAGGAAAGCCTTGCCTACCAAGGATGACAGGCTTTCAAGTTGTAGCACAAGTATTGAAGAAAGATGTTACTAAGGACTTCCCATATGATGACACTCTGCACTTCCCACATGGCAATCCCCGATCTTTGTATTATTGGTTTCAGGGCTAGCTTCCTGCAAGTTTATACTCAGAAGTGAGAATGGTGCCCGCTTTATTCCCTGTTACTTCTGCAGTCTGTCACCCAGCAGCAGCACCTTCCACTTCGTCAAGATTTTCTGTGTGCCGGGACATGGGTTAAGTGCTACGTCTCCATTAGTACCCTCACTACTCACAGCCGTCCTATGCAGTGGTTCCTAGGATTATTCCCATTTTTTGCAGATTTAAAAAAATGAAAGACTAGGAGGCTAGGCCAGAGGGTAGATGGAGACTTGTGTATAAGGATCGGGCGGGGGGAAGGAAGGAATCATGGAGGGAAAAAGAGAATCTGTGTCTCCACTTGAAAAGTTACACTTTTTGCTGTGTCACCTTTTACCGTGGCTTTGTGCGAGCACTGATGCGACGCCCACGACACCCTTTTGAGAGGCTACCATCTTTGTCCCTATTGCGCTGACGAAGAAATTCAAGCTCTGAGATCTTATGCGGTTCGTCCAGGGTCACAGAGCTAGGGAGTCTGACTCCAGAGTCTGTTACCTCTGACTGCACCTCACCAATGTGCCACTTTGGTGCTGATTAAGGGCCGGAGCAGTCGCAGCAAAGGGTTTGCCTGGGACAGTAGAGGTGGGCTTGGTGCCTTTTTTGATCTCTTTCAACTTGGGGTTCTGGGATGGCTTTTAGATCATCTTCCTATGATGCTGCACAAAAAACTTAGGTCTTAGCTCATGCCTGAGGTTACCTCAAAGGCAAGTTACTAAAAGTAGAGGGCTCTGAAGAAAAATATCATCATGGGGCAAGCCTCTGGTGCACCTGCCTTTGTTCTTAGCTCTAGAACTGCGCTGTCCAATATGGTAGCAATTAGCCACATGTGGCTATTGAACACATAAAATGTTGCTTGTTCAAACTGAGGTGTGCCCTAAGTGTAAATAAGAAAACACGTCAAATCTCAACAGCTCAGTATGAAAAAGACTATAGATTATCTTAATAAATTTGTATTGATTACATATTGAAATGATAATGTTGCAGATATAATGGTTTAACTAAAATACATTCTTTTTTCAAAGTTTATTTATTTTGAGAGAGAGAGAGTGCACAGGAGCAGGGAAGGGCTGGGAGGTGGGGAGAGAGAGAATCTCAAGCAAGCTCCATGGAGCCTGACCCAGGGCTCGAACCCATGAACTGTGAGATCATGACCTGAGCTGAAACCAAGAGTCAGATGCGTAACCAATAGAGCTGCCCGGGCACCCCTAAATAGAATATAGTCTTAAAATTAATTTTACCATTTTCAACTGTTTCGAAATTGTAGTAAACTCACATAATGTAAAATTTGTCATCAACCATTTTCAAGTGTATACTTCCATAGTGTTAAATATATTCTCACAGTTGTGCAGTCTGGCTCTGGAATTTTTTTTATATGGCAAAACTGATCATTTATACCCTTTAAACAACTCCTCATTTTTCCTTCCCTCATCCCCTGCCAACCACCCTTCTACTCTCTGTCTCTATGATTCTGACTATTCTAAATACCTCATATGAGTGGCCTTAAGATTCATCCATATTGTAATATGTGTCAGGATTTCCTTCCTTTTTAAGGCTGAATAATATTCCATTGTGTGTATACAGGACATTTTGTTTGTCCATTCATCCGTCAGTGGATACTTGGGTTGTTTCACCTCTTTTTACTTTTTTTTTTTTTTTTGATGTAGCTTCTACCTTTGCTGTTTGTATTGTAGTTCTATTAGACCTCTTTGATCTGAACTTCTTGTTCTTGGTGCTTCCTTCTTCTTACCCCCACACACAAGGCCTCCGCCAGCCTTTACCAGATGTTACTCTGGCCTCCCTCTTCCCCCTTCCCTAAGACCAAACCAAGAATCTTAACTCTGATCGATCACTTATTTCTATAAAGATTGGTGAAAGACTGTCACGTTAAACAGTTTTCTGTAATTGAATGAAACTATGACATTTCTCAAGAGGAGTATTCCCTTTTTCTTTAATACATAAGTTGAAGGCCCAATATATTGGGACTGAGAAGGAAATAGCTTTTGAAGTGATTTGATGTTTTTAAAAGTCAACAGCTTTCCTTAGCACACAGTCTGAGAGTGAATTTTATTAACCAGTACGGGGAAGAGTGCAGTACCAATCAGGCATAAATTCAGAGCAGAGATCTATACCAGCCTGTCATTTCTGAAATCCAGGTTTTGTAGAAAGACTTGAGTATCTGGAACTTCAAGACATTGGAATATTGCCAGTATTTTGTAAACTTCCCATCATCAAACAGGATAAAATCCAAAAGCCGTATTAGCATGGCCCCCAAGTCCTTTCAGCTTTCTAATTTCCTTTCCCCACTCCTTTCAGGCCTCTCTATAAGAAGATAAGTGTTACTGGGGTGCCTGGGTGGCTCAGTCAGTTGGGCATTCGACTTTGGGTCAGGTCATGATCTCACGGTTTGTGGGTTCAAGCCCTGCGTTGGGTTCTGTGCTGACAGCTCAGAGCCTGGAGCCTGCTTCAGATTCTGTGTCTCCCTCTCTCTCTGCCCCTCCCCTGCTCACACACTGTTTGTCTGTCTCTCTCTCAAAAAATAAACAAAACATTAAAAATATTTTTAAGAGGGTATTACTTATTTGCCTCCACATATGCAGTGTTCTCCCAGGCCTCCCTGCTGCGACAGTGTTCTCACTTCAGCCTGGGACACCCCACCCCACCTGCATGCTCCTGCAGAAGCTTAATCATTCTTCAGAAGGCCACTCTCTCTGGGAAGCATCTCTTGACCTCAGCATTGATCAGGGGAAACAGGAGGTCCACCCCTAATGAGTGGTTGCAGGGAGTTGCATGATGGGGCTCCACAATGGTGCAGGCAAAGTTAAGGGAAACCAAGACGGGATGGTGAAGCAGCCCAAGACTAGTAACTGCTGGAAGCAGGAAGGAGGAAGCAGTTACTGGAACATGGCCAAATTCATAAGAGCAAACTCTAGTCAGAAGCTGTGGCCTCTCCTAGAACAGTGCAGCACCTGAAAACCTGCATTGTGAAAGGAAGGTGACTCTCTCTCCTTCACCCTCTCATGTCCTCCCATTGACTGAAACCATCTGGAAGCCGGAAGGCACCAGTGCCCAGAGGATGCAGTTTATAGAGGTTACATCCAAGAGCACAGAGCAGGTGGGAAAAGGGTGGATCTAGAGGGGCATATGGAGAGTATATAGTATGAGTCCCTACCTCATCTCCAAAAACTCCCTTCCCAAGCTTCCTAAGCAGTTTATACTGTTTACACCGTAAGATAATGCTTATCATATTATACTCAAATTGTTCAATCAAATGTCTTTTTTCCTAACTGCACACAGAGACAATGAGTTCTTTGAAGGTCAGACTCAGTCTTCTCACTTATACATATATGTCTAATACCTAGCAAACTACTTGATAGCATGTAGGTACTAAATAAATGTGGATTCCTTGATTGTGTTAGTCCATCACACATGTTTTCTAAAGCTCCCTTGGAATCTGGATGATCTATGATCATTCTAGATTGGGAATTTCTCAATGAGTTGGATATATATAATTAATATCCTCTTTCTTTGAATCCCAGCTAGGGAGCTAAAATGGCTCAGATAAATGACTCTCTGTGTCTTGTTATGCTGTAATTGGTGGCACATTAAGTCATGAAGAATTGAGGAACTTGAACTTGAGTGGTAGGAATCAGCACTAAGTTAGACCAACCATGAAGGTAAGTGTTTGCATAGGTACCCAAGAGAAATTGAGCATCTGCCTCAATTAAAATCAGAGAATACACATACAGAGAGAATCGCATGCCTTTTCTTCATGTCCTCTTTATTTGGATTTTTCATACAAACCTACATGGTTTGCAGAGAGAGACTGGAGTATTTAATGCTTTGAACCAGAAGCAGCTGGGATGAGCATTGGGGGCACAATGAGAAATGCCAAGTAGGGCAATGGGAAGTACAAGGCGAAATGGAGACTGGATGTGGACTAGGAAGGACACATTCATGGCTGAGGTTGACACAGCCATGACTGGTCCAGGGACAAACTTTTACTAAGCTGACTGGCCTACTGACCCAACCAGTGAGTGAGGACACAGCTCTGAACTATGCCAGTGTATCTTGAGTTTGCTCACTCTACAGGTCCATTTTTAACCTGGAGTTTGTGATTGTATTAGTTTCCCAAGGCTTCCATAACAAGTGACCACAGGCCAGGTAGCTTAAAACAACGGAAATTCATTCTGGAGTTTTCTGGAGGCCAGGATTCTGAAGCCAAGGTATGAGCACAGCCACCCTCCCCCTTGAAGGTTCTAGGGGAGAATTTCCTTGCTTTTTTCAGCCTCTGGTGGCTCTAAGCTTTCGTTGGCTTGGGGCTCACAATTCCAGCCTCTCCATCTTCACCTGGCCTTTTCCTATGGGTCTCCTCCGCATCTGTGTGTCTCAAAGCCTCTCTTTTCTCAGTCCAGTTACTGGATCGATCTCATCTGTAAATCCTTAATTTCATCCGCAAAGACTTTGTTTCCAAATAAAGGTCACATCTATAAGTGCTGGAGGTTTAGCAATGGACATAACTTTTTGAGGGCCCATATTCAACCCACGACAGAGATTATGCTGCTTATTAGCCAGCCTCTTTTCTAAAGCCAGACCTTTCCCTTCGGTCCACATGCTCTGATCTACCTGAATCTAGGATCTTACTTCGTGCATTTTTTCCACTTTCTCTTTTGTGTCTTTAACACTTTCAGCTTGATCCTTCCCTTCAGCCTACAAATATGCTTAATTCCTTCCCAGTCACAAACAAACCACCTTCTTTTCTCTAATTCTGCCTTCCAAATTGAAACTCCTCTTAATGGACACCATGTCTCGCAACTCCTACCCCCGCTGCCCCCACCACTCCAAAGATGGACTCTTCCTCCACTCGCATCTCAATCATTTCTGTGCTGGTTTTTGCTTTCATTACAAAAACTGCCTTTCTGTAGTGACGAGGAGAGTTTAGGTTGTCTGACCCCATAAACTCTGATTCCCTTTCGTCCTTCTGGTCCTTGCTCCAATGTCTCATTCTCTTAACCATATCTTCCTGCTTGAAGTTTCTTTTGTTATCTCAAAGTGTCAAGTTAGGGATTGCAGAGAAAATGTTTCCTCACCTATATCTTGCCCAGCTGCTAATGGATAACTGCCCAACATCTGTTGTATTCCTTCCCCTCCAGGGCTCATGGGTTGCTTTTTCTTTGAAACTCTACTTAAAGCAAAAGTAACATTTCCAACCACCAGTCAAGTAATCAAAAGGTGTTTCTTATTTTTAAATAAAAGGATACTTATTACAACAAAAACACTATACCCATCCCCAGTATAGCATTGCATCTGTTCAATAGGTCTGTCTACTCTTCCTTAGTCATCACCCGACCTCACACAGTACAGTACTCCAGTTTCATAAGAAATAGATTTAGACTCTGACCACAGTGACCCCCTCCACCTTCATTCTATGGCAGGGTTTTATAGTTTCTGCAGAATAAGGAGGCTACAATTCACAGTGGCCCCTAGCTGTTCACTAATTGGTCAGTCTGTGTATGTGTTGCCCTGCCCCCTTCAGGTGTTAACAAGAGAAGAGGGATTTGTGAATTCAGCTATTGTTTGGACTCCAGACAGAAGCGAAGTAGGTGATTGGCTGCTCTTTCTTACAATCTTAGTTTCAGTTGTTTTCTTAGAAAAGCATCTATTTCATTAAGATTTTGAAGGCCATTGGAATAAATCTGGTATACAGTATTCTCCTGTAAAGTTGCAACTCCCTACATATTGGCAGTCATGTCTCCTCTTATTCCTAATGATACTCACTTGTGTTTTCTCTTTTGATTTTTTAAATTAACCTTTCAACAGGCCAGCTTTTGGTTTTGCTGATTAACTTTACTTAATATTTCATTGATGCAGTTTTATTAAACTTCTACTAATATATAGTATACACACAAAAAGGCAAAACATGGTAGAGCTCAGTGGATCTTGACAAAGTGAATGTGCACTCATGTAACAAATATTACATCAAGAAACCAAATGCTCCCATGAGCCCCACCATGAGGCTTCCTTCCAATCAGCTACCCCCCAAAGGTAGCATTATCCTCCCCATGCATTAAGTCATTTTGTCCATCTGTTTTCTATTTCCTATACCATGTACTTATGTAGAATGTGTATACTTTCATTGTGTCTGGTTTTACTCACTATTGTGGAGGGTTTCTCATCTGTAAGGGACTTTGAGTGGTAAGAGCACT
This sequence comes from Herpailurus yagouaroundi, assembly GCF_014898765.1. Classification (NCBI taxonomy): domain Eukaryota; kingdom Metazoa; phylum Chordata; class Mammalia; order Carnivora; family Felidae; genus Herpailurus; species Herpailurus yagouaroundi. The sequence continues at coordinate 5,773,059 of NW_024412420.1, read as the reverse complement.
GGAGACCATGACTGTGAGTCACCTGACAGAGGGTCTGGCCGGAGCAGATGAAAGTGGCAGTTAGTATCATGAGATGATGGCCTTATCTACAGATGGATGAAGTGGGGGAGACGAGAAGGAGAAGCGAGGAGTGTGTGTAGTAGAAAAAGCACAGCTAATTTATCCTGACAAGTTCCCAAACATGTCTTGGCCAGGGCCAAGACAGGAAGACCTATGGTGGAGAGCAGGATTTTGGTACCTCCCTTCCAACTTGCCTGATGGAATGGTAACCACCAGGTTTTATTATTTTCCTAATATTTTCTTATAAACATTTGCAAATACATGGAAACACTGATTATTACAGTGAATACCCATTTACCCACCACTTGGATTCTACAACTAATATTTTGCTCTTTGTGCTTTATCACATATTTTATATCTGTCCATTCATCAATCCATCTTTATTTGTATGCATTTAAGAGGAAGTTGCAGGCTTTAGCAGTAGTTTTTTTTTTTTTAATTGAGACGAAATTCATGTAACAAAAAAATAACCACTGTAAAATGAATAATTCTGTGGCATTTTATACATTCATCACGTCGGGGTGCCTGGCTGGCTCAGTCGGCTGAGCGTCCGACTTCGGCTCAGGTCATCGTCTCGCAATTCCTGAGTTCGAGCCCTGCAGTTGGGCTCAGAGCCTGGAGCCTGCTTCGGGTTCTGTGTCTCCCTCTCTCTCTGCCCCTCCCCCACTTGCGCTCTGTCTCTCTCTCTCTCTCTCCCAAAAATAAATAAACATTAAAAAAATATATACGTTCACAATGTTGTACAACCACACCTATCTAGTTCCAAGACATCTTCATCTGTCTGCTCCAAGATAGAGCCTCTTACCTGTTAAACAGTTAGTCCCTTTTCCCTTTTCTTTTCAGCCCCCGGTGACTACCAGTCTGCTCTTTGTTTCTTTGGATTTACCTGTTTTGGATATTCTATGCAAGTGGAATAATTCAACAAGTGACCTTTTGTGACTGGCTTTTTTCAGTTAACATAATGTTTTAAAGTTCATCCACATTGTAGTTCATATCAGTAATTTATTCCTTTTTATGGACAAATGATATTCCATTGTATGGGTACACTACAATCTGTATATCCATTCATCTGTTGGTGGACATTTGGGTTGTCTTCACCTTTTGGCTATTGTGCACTTGGACATTTGTGTATAAAGATTTAAGTACTTGTTTTCAATTTTTATGCCTAGGAGTGGATTGGCTGGGTCCGATGGTTGTTCAATGTTTAACTTTTTTTTTTTCAACGTTTATTTATTTTTGGGACAGAGAGAGACAGAGCATGAACGGGGGAGGGGCAGAGAGAGAGGGAGACACAGAATCAGAAACAGGCTCCAGGCTCTGAGCCATCAGCCCAGAGCCTGACATGGGGCTCGAACTCACGGACCGCGAGATCGTGACCTGGCTGAAGTCGGACGCTTAACCAACTGCGCCACCCAGGCGCCCCAATGTTTAACTTTTTGTGGAACCATCAAGGTGTCTTCTTGGTTTTTTAATTTTTTTTTTTTACATTTATTTATTTTTGAGAGACAGAGCACAAGTGGGGAGGGGCAGAGAAAGAAGGAGACATAGAAGCAGGCTCTAGGCTCCGAGCTGTTAGCACAGAGCCCGCCATGGGGCTTGAATTCACAAACCGTGAGATCATGACCTGAGCCGAAGGCAGTTGCTTAACCGACTGAGCCACCCAAGCACCCCAAGTTGTCTTCTTGGTCTTTAAACCCCAGGAGATAACTTGCTCAAAATGGTCATTAGATTAGATGTTGTGCTTTCACGGCCAGTTATGAGCAGTCACTTAGCTCCAGTCTGACGTTCCTTGATGAGTCTATGCCCTGGATAAAATACACAAGGACTTCAGTGCACCTGAGAGGTGATGCTGATTGGGAAGGCTACAGTTTCCTCTTGTCTCCTGTAGGGTGTGTCAATTTACCTGGCATTGGAGGGGCTGGGTGGATTATCCAGGACATAGACTCCTCAGTTTATGGTTCCTGTTATGTGATCAGCGAGTCTCCATTCTAGAAAACTGCTACATGGAGTAAGACTCCTGTGAATGCTACATGAGCCCCAGATGGCCAAAGCAGCTCCAGACTCCCACATAATTTCCTGGGTTTCGCTAAGAGCTAAGTACCACAGATTTGGGTTGGAGAGAGAGGGATTTGACAAAGAGATTCATGGGAGTGGCAACCTCTGGAACAGATGCTGACAGCTGGTGTGAGATTTCAGAGGGCTGCCCCTGCTCTGTTAGCCTGAGAAAACAGGAGAAATTCCAACTATTGCATGATATCATCTGTGCTTTAGTAGCATTTGTTTTTAAACTACGGATTTAATTGCTGTTCCTTTGGCTCCTATTTCTTCTTTCCCCAAGAAAAAGGGAATCTTTGAAATTCCCATGAAAGCACATTCAATTGCCATGTCTGTTCCAACTTCAAGACAGAATCATCCCTAATAATGAAAACAAATCTGTTCTTGGCAAAGCAGACCCAAGTGTTGCTTTTGGAGAGTCAGGAAGGGGAAGCAACAAAGTGTCAGAGTGGCCCAGAGACTGCAACAGATTAACAAAGCCTGTTTATAAGCATGCCAGTAATCCACCAAATTTGTACAATGTGTGATTAGGGGCAAATCCCATTCACAAGAATTTGGTCAAGTAAACAGAGTGGGCTCTGGTAGATTTTGCTTTGCAGCTGAAGAGGTCTAGATCAAAAAGGATATGCAGCTTATTCATGGCCATAGAGCTAGCAGGAAAATAGAGCCAGATTTCTGGCATATAAGAAAAATATAATAATCACCCAAGGTGTTGGGGAAATAAAACTTTGGAGTCCTGTAAAACCACATGTCTCAGTCACTGACCAGCCACATAACCACAAGCAAGTCATTTAGCTATGCTCCCCAAACCCCTCAGCTTCATTTTCTTCATTTCCATCCTCTGTACAATGGATCTGAAGGTACTTGTAAGATTAATGTGAAGATAAAATGAAATATTGTATGTAGGGTACTCCACATACTAGCAATTACAGGTGCTCAAAAAATTGTAGGTTTCCTGACCATAGTAGATTGTGCCAGATTTTAGAAAATCTCTTCCCACTACTTTTTCTTTTTTTTCTTTTTAAAAAATTTTTAATGTTTATTTATTTTTGAGAGAGAGAGAGAGAGAGAGAGAGAGAGAGAGAGAGAGAAAGAGAATGAGCAGGGGAGGGACAGAGGCAGAGAGGGAGGACACAGATTCCAAAGCAGGCTTCAGGCTCCGAGCTGTCAGCACAGAGCCAGATGTGGGGCTTGAACCCATGAACTGAGAGATCATGACCTGAGCCAAAGTTGGATGCTCAACCAACTAAGCCACTCAGGCACCCCTGTTCCTGCTACTTTTTCAACCCTTGCTCTTTTTCTTCAGAGTGTCCTAGACTGCACATGCTCTGGCGCCAAAGCAGAGTTCTTTCCAATGAGAAGATATCCTTGACATAAGAATGATGGGGGTGCTTTGAGATGAGGGCACACTTTGCAGTCACAGGGTAGGAAGAATGGATGTTCGTTACTTAATTGAAATAAACATTCATTTATATGTACAGCTGTCAGGAAGCAAACTGATCAAAGGCCCATTAGTCACAAGGCTGGCTTTGGAAAGGGCCACTTAGTTAGGGGGTGAATTCAACATGAAAGGGAATAGTGAACTAGTACATTGTGGCCTGGAACATTGTGCATTAGTGATTACAGGGTCCTACTTCTGTAAGCTTCCCCTAACAGAGGTTAACCCAGATGCTGAAGGTGAACTGTATCAAGTGTTAGTGGCAGGTATGGGCAAGTGATGACTTTGCATCCCTTATCAAATTTCTGAAGTGGCTAGAATTGAGAGCAAGACTGAGAGGCAGAAATGTCAAATTTCTTAGAAAATATTAGTCCCCAAAGACAGTGTCAAACCTCTCAGACCACCGTATGGCAGAATAGAGTTGACTACTCTGTGTCTGCTTCAGAATTTAGAACTTGCCTGACTTTGGGAAGGTCATTAAGTCTGGACCTTTGTACACTCATGTTTCAATAGCACTTGCTTTTTAATATGGAAATTCTTATTTTTGACAATTGTAATATTAATGATAATATTTATATCATTATGTCCTACAACCAGACAGTGTGAGCCACAAATTAATAAGCATTTGCTCAACACCCATGGGGCACCAGGTGCTGCTGCCACAATGGGGATAGATATTGCAGAAGTGCATGGAGAAATAAATGATTTAATTTATATTTCACATTTTGTAAGCACATTTGCATTATACAAGCACTCAGCACATTTACATAATCTGCCAGTTGAATGAATAGACAACGCGTTGTGGAATTGCCTTTAGTATGTTGTGAGGATATAATTGCTGTTATTGTTATAATTGCCTTCATTTGCTGAGTACCAGCTATGGGAGGGCACCATGTGGGGACAGCAGAAGGCAGTGGTTGAGAGCACCAACTCTGAAGCCATATTGATGTGTTTGAATCCTGACTCTGCTACTTACGAGCTGTGCATCCCTTCAAAAGCAGCTTGATTTCCTTGTGGTTCAGTTTTTCCATCTGTAGAGTGAGATGGTAACAGTGGTACCTGCCTTATAATATTATAGAGACTACATGAAGTGATATTTATAGTGTGACTGGAACAGTACTTGGCATGATGTAACGACAACAACAGTAATAACACATATGCATGCACATGTGCAAACACACACACACACACACACACACACACATATACATATCTACTGGGCAATATACTCATTTTATACCTGAGGAAGCTGAGACCTAAAGCCTCAGGGGCAAGGTAAACTCGAAACTCAGGTTTGTCCTCCTCCAAGTATATTCTCCTTCCACAAAGCCAGCTGTATCCTGGTAATGAACATAGTATGCTAACTCTGGAGGACCTAGAGATGATGCTTAGGGGTTGGCACGGTCTTCTTCCTTCACTATCTATTGTAATAATAGATACATATATCTATTATATACATATGCATATATATACATATATAGATACATATATCTATATCTGTTGTAATAATAAAGCAGAGGCTTCCCGTGCCTCCTGATCCAGAAAAGAGCATGTCTATAACATCTACACCATCCCATCTTTCCTGTACGTGAGAGTGTTACCATTTCCAAAATAACAATCTCTGCATAAATGTGCAAGGACTCTGACAAAGGAATTCAAAGAGATTCTATTTCTAATGCACTTCCTCAGTTACCACTGTAAGGAAAGAAATGGCAACCTCAGAGACATGTTCTGAAGGGTCAGTCTTTCTAGGTTTCAGGTCACAACCATTACGGAGATAGCATGGCTTTGAGGGTCTGTGGTCTATAGAAGATACTAGGAACTGGGCTAGAGTGGACAAGATGAGAGTTTTAAATCAGCACCACCAAAGCCAGGGAAGTCATTGGGGCGAGGAGAAATGTAGTCAGAGAAGGAGCCCACAATCCAGCTAGAGAAACAGTATAAAATGCCCATTCTGAAGAGTAAGGAAGTCAAATGGGAGGCAGGTTAAACTGAAGCTGGGATAAATGGGCATCAGAGAGCAAAGCCTGGGGCAGAGTGGGGTGGCAGCTCCAGATGGTCTGAGCATACTGCAACTGATATGTCCAGTTGCCTTTGGTGCCTGGAGGCTTACTTGTTTAAAAAGGGCTATGCGGGGCGCCTGGGTGGCGCAGTCGGTTAAGCGTCCGACTTCAGCCAGGTCACGATCTCGCGGTCCGGGAGTTCGAGCCCCGCGTCAGGCTCTGGGCTGATGGCTCAGAGCCTGGAGCCTGTTTCTGATTCTGTGTCTCCCTCTCTGCCCCTCCCCCGTTCATGCTCTGTCTCTCTCTGTCCCAAAAATAAATAAACGTTGAAAAAAAAAAAATTAAAAAGGGCTATGCAAGGCTGCCGACAAACAAGGTCCTCTTGGTTTATACAAGGAATCTCTGGAGTTTGAGTCTAGTGAGAGTTAACCTGGTGCAGAATTTTCTCCTTAGTCTTGCAACACTGGGAATACCTTGGGAAATGTTTGAGTCAATGCCACATATTGAAGTCATATCCCTGCTCGATTGTACTAGATAGTTTGATGGGAGAGAGCAGGGAAACAAGAAAAAACTAAAATCCTGTTGAGTAAACATCACCAGGTGACATATGTCTTTAGTTTGTTACCAATTTATGATTACAATATTAAGAATCTCATTAGTCCCAAATGGGAGATTTGATTTCTGGGATGTCTCTAGGGTTGTGATGTCACAGTCAATGGAGACAAAAGGATCTTTACCAAGATTTTGTATTCTTATGGTATCTCTTTCTTCCCAACATGCAAGTAAAACATTGATCTAACACTGCTAGGGAATAACTAGACAAGGAGATTCATCCACCCAGACCAAATTATATCAATGTATGTGTTGTTTTATACAATATAGGGCAGGTCATTTTGGAGAGAAGTTAAACTTTGCCTTTGCTGGATTTGATCTTGAATTGGACAGATGCTCCTTCTTTACCTAAAATAAGGCATCCCCAGTCTATTGGCCAACCACTGGATTTTCCCATTTTACCCATTGAGGGTAGTGGGAACTCTCAAATCAGCCTCTTTAGTGCTCTTCCCTTGAAAGGATGCAGGAATAAAGAACCTGTGGTTTCAGGGCTAGGAGGAGGCCTTTCATGAATAGGTAAAATGCCCCATTGTCATAGGGGAAACCTGTGGGCCTAGAGCCTGTGAACCTGACCCAAAGCTGTCTTCTAAATCTCTCAAATCCTTGTCTCTAGGCTGCTTCCACATAGCTGGCCCTACTCTTGTATTTATTCTAGTTCTGCCATATACCTGTATATGGTTTTTTACCTTTCTGGTACCCTTGGGACTGGCCTCCTGGTTTCTGTCATTTCCACATTTGGCTTATTTTATGAACTTCCAAAAAAATTGTTTCCTCCCTTTTCTGCTTAACTCACTGGAAACCCTGACAGCTAACTTAAATTCTGATCTTTTTCTCCAATTTACACCTCTCCCCTACCCCTGGAGTTTTGGAGCCTAAATGCAATGGTAATGATAGATGTGCCTTCTCTTCCAACATAGAGTATTTACTATATCTGGAAGCCTCTTGATGATGTTTCTGTGATACCTCCTCCAGTGCCCAGGAGATCTGGATCATGACTCATTGCCTGTGAGGCATTTTCCAAATAATACACTAAATACATCATCTTGTTCAAATTTCACAATGACTCTCAAGAAGCAATTAATGTTTATCTCTATTTCATAGAGAAATTTTGGGTTGTGTTCTAGCCATTGTGTTGTTGTAGAGATTCTGGATTCTGTTATGTTTCTCTAAAGAATGTTTTATTGTTGTTTAATTTTTATTTTTTGTTTTTAGCAGCAGTAACTTGCCTAGACTCAAGTTGCATACTCTGTCTTGACTGTGGTGGATAGTAGCTCAAATCTCACTCAGCCTTTATTTCCTTTATCGAGGTGGTTTGCACATGGCTTCACACATGCATAGTTTTGGAGTAAACTAGAAATTTGGGCAGAGTTGACACATAGAAACTGGGGCTCCTCTATTCTGTCATTCTCCTTTCTGGGCTTCTCTCTTCACTTTCCAGAGGCTGTGGCCAACTGGGGTTCTGTTTCTGATTTCTCAAACCAGAAAGATGGTGGGTTTTTCCTTGTTCCTTCAGCTGGCCTATGTCTACAATATGACTATGACCCACCCTTAGGACAAAGTTGCAACAAAATGGGGAGCTCATCCTCTGTCAATCTCTTCTTTCAGATTTCAGCTCCTGTCTCAAATCCATCTGCCTTTGTGGACTCTCTCTCTCTAGAGAGAGAATAAATAAGCCCTTGGATTTCTTTTGGCTTTTTAAAATATTTTGTCCAGAGTTTATAGCTGTGGTTTGTGGAGATTTGTTATAGCTGTTGTGGAGATTGGTCTGCTAGCTACTTACTCCATCACAATAAAAGCAGAACTCCAGAAAATGTTCAACAACTACTATTAATAATTACTATCTTTACCATTATTCTCATGATCAGCCTTCTCTTGCCAAGTCAGAGAATCACAGGTATCCTGGGCAGGTGTTGTAGAGCTGACGGACAAAAAATGGCTAAAGTATATCTCTGGAATATAGGATTTGTACCCCTCTGCAAGGTTTTCAAATAGTGGTTCTTTACAGAACTACGTGGGACATCACCCTCCCCAAGTCCATATGTGTGTGTGTGTGTGTGTGTGTGTGTGTGTGTGTGTGTGTATAGTGGGAGAAGGAGGAATAGTAATTTTCTTGAGTAAAGAACAATTGGTGAAGTGTTAATTCCCCACTCACATATCCCTCAAAGGGCACATAACAAATGGCTTTTACTTTGGAGACAGGAGGTATCTGTTGCCAAAGTATCCCAACCAGCAGGGCGTGACAGAATTGTGGCTCAGAATGAGTAAGGAGGCAGGAGCACCTCATTCAAGTTCCTTGTAGCCCTTAAGGGGTCACAGAAGAGGGGTCACCTCACTCTTACAACCCTGCTGATGGAGCTTGGAGTTTATCTGTGGGACAGGAGCCACAGTGCATGTTTCCTATAAGGGGCATGGCATGTGCCCCTGGCAAGGGCCAAAGGGAATATGGCTGCCACTGAGGAGGTCCTCCACACCAGAGGGCAGCAGAAACATGCTGCTTAACAACCACGCAGTCCTTGTCAGCAGAAACCACTCACACTTCACGGCACCAATCTGAAAATATGAACACTTCCTTTCTACCTCCCTGCTGTGCAGGCCCCAACAGACATAGTGAGGTGACCATGATCATTAGTTTTGGGACAAATGGGAATGATGCGGGCACTGGGAGCCAAGAAAGGAATGACCACAAGCCTGATGATGGCACAAGGGACTGCTGCTCCTGGAGGCTGACCTCTGCCCCAAGTCCTCTCCCACCCAAAGATGGGCATTGTCAAAAATGAAAAGAGGAAAGTGGAATTAGATAGAAGAGGAGAAAGATGCTGTGGGATGGGATTGTGGACCAGACCTTGTCTAAGGTTTTAATAACCAGGGCTGGGCTGAAAAAATAAAACAAAACGCAAATGACACAAAAAGAAGCTGCCTGCTCCAGGCAGATAGAGATTTCAGGCCCAATAAAGGAGCTTGCAGTTCTTTTTTTTTTTTTTAAACATAATTTATTGTCAAATTGGTTTCCATACAGCACCTAGTGCTCATCCCAACAAGTGCCCTCCTCCCTGCTCATCACCCAGTTTCTCTTCTCCCTCACCCCCCATTTGTGGGCTTGTGTCTGAACTTGACCAAGTGGTGGCTTCCCTTTCATACCTCCTACAGGCACAGAACTCCTAATCTAAGTGCTCAGAAGAAGATTTGAATACATGGAAATTTAACCCCTGTAAGTTGAGAGCTACCTCAAAAGACGGAAAGACAAGCAAGAGAGCTATCGAAGCTATAATATGCTTCGATAATATGCAGATTATAAAATACAGATTATAATATATAAAATACAGAATATAAAATACAGATTATAATATACAGATTAAAAAATACATCCATAAAGATAACCCAGATGTAAAGGACAAAAGTTAGGCATGTCGTAAACATGGATACATACATGGCTAAGAAACATAAGAAAAAAGGCTTATTTCTCAAGGATTGATTGAAATGCAAATTAAAACAAGGAACTACAGGGGCACCTGGGTGGCTCAGTAGATTAAGCGTCTGACTTTGGCTCAGGTCATGATCTCACAGCTCATGAGTTCAAGCCCTGCATCAGGCTCTGTGCTGAAAGCTCAGAGCCTGGAGCCTGCTTTGGATTCTGTGTCTCCCTCTCTCTCTGCCCCTCCCCTGTTCATGCTTTGTCTCTCTCTCAAAAATAAACAAACATTAAGAAAAAAAATCTTTGGGGCGCCTGGGTGGCTCAGTCGGTTAAGCAGCCGACTTCAGCCCAGGTCATGATCTCGCAGTCCGTGAGTTCGAGCCCCGCGTCGGGCTCTGTGCTGACAGCTCAGAGCCTGGAGCCTGTTTCAGATTCTGTGTCTCCCTCTCTCTGACCTTCCCCCTTTCATGCTTTGTCTCTCTCTGTCTCAAAAATAAATAAACGTTAAAAAAATTTTTTTTTTTTTAAAAAAGAAAGAAAAAAATCTTTATAAAACAAGGAAATACATTTTTTTCACCTACTGGACTGGCAAAAGTGTAAATGATTTTTTTTAATTTAACTTGTTTTATTTTTTATTTTTTTAAATTTACATCCAAATTAGTTAGCATATAGTGCAACAATGATTTCAGGAGTAGATTCCTTAGTGCTCCTTACCCATTTAGCCTATCCCCCCTCCCACAACCCCTCCCATAACCCTCAGTTTGTTCTCCATATTTATGAGTCTCTTCTGTTTTGTTCCCCTCCCTATTTTTTTTTAATTTTAATGTTTTTATTTTTTTTTTGAAGGAGAGAGAGAGACAGAGCATGAGTGGGGACGAGCAGAGAGAGAGGGAGACACAGAATTCGAAGCAGGCTCTAGGCTCTGAGCTGCCAGCACAGAGCCCGATGCAGGGCTCGAACTCACAAACTGTGAGATTATGACCTGAGCCGAAGTCAGACACTTAACCTACTGAGCCACCCAGGCGCCCCATCCCCTCCCTGTTTTTGTATTATTTTTGTTTCCCTTCCTTTATATTCATCTGTTTTGTCTCTTAAAGTCCTCATATGAGTGAAGTCATATGATTTTTGTCTTTCTCTGACTGACTAATTTTACTTAGCATAATACCCTCCAGTTCCATCCATATAGTTGCAAATGGCAAGATTTCATTCTTTTTGATTGCTGGGTAATACTCCATTGTGTGTGTGTGTGTGTGTGTGTGTGTGTGTGTGTGTGTGTATATATATATATATATATATATATATATATATACACATATACACGACGTCTTCTTTATCCATTCATCCATCGATGGACATTTGGGCTCTTACCATACTTTGACTATTATTGATAGTGCTGCTGTAAACATGGGAGTGCATGTGTCCCTTCGAAACAGCACACCTGTATCCTGTGAATAAATGCCTAGTAGTGCAATTGCTGGGTCATAGGGTAGTTCTATTTTTAGTTTTTTGAGGAACCTCCATACTGTTTTTAAGAGTGGCTGCACCAGCTTGCATTCCCAAGTGTAAATGATTTTTAATATCCAGTGTTGCTATCTGGTGGGTGAGGCAGGGGTGAGGACACACATATCCTGATGCTAAAGTCCAAGTCAGAAGTATACAGGCTTTTCAGAAGGCAATTAACAGTGCCTGTCAAAATTTAAAAGTGCTTGCCTTTTGACAAAACACTCCACTCTCAGGAATCTATCTTACAGCAGTCTTCTTACAGCAGTGTGTAACATAGATGTATAAGGATGTTCATGCTACATGACTTGTAATTGAGAGAAATCAGAGAAAACCTAAATGCCCAACGATAAGGGGATTGTAAAAGAAAGTATTGCCTATGCACACCATCCAGTGTCCAGGAATCAGTATTCAGGAATACCATTCAACTACTAAAAAGAATGAATTACGTTTGTACGAGTAACAGAGAAGCTTGTCCAAGGTAGTTGTTGACTGATACAAGCAAGTAGCTAAACCTTTCTGTGTTTCAGACTCTGTTCTCAGAACTTTATGTTAATTCACACATCTAATCATTTATGATTAAATTGCTCTATGATTGGCACTGTTGTCACCATCCCAAATTTTAGCCAAGGAAGCAACCACGGCCCGGAGAGACTAAGTAAATTTCCAAGATTGACTCCAAAATGCATGTCCTTAACTATTATGCTATGCTGCCCCGTGTGTGTATGTGTGTGTGTGTATGTGTGTGTGTGTGTGTGTGTGTGTGTGTGTGTGTGTTGTGTATTCATAGAGACATAGAAAGTGTGTAAGTTTTATAAAGATAATAAGACTGTATTTAAGTAATGTGCTACCCAATTCTTCCTTGAAAAACAAGTCACGTATTCTCCCACATGTCCAAAGTGTCGGCTACTAGGGGCTCATATAGCTCCTTGCGTCCCCAGGAACTGCATTCTTCCAAAGGGAGCTGCCTCCTCTGAGTTCACATCCCCTTCTGTAGGGATGAGAGACAACTCACATCAGTGAATAGTGCAAAGAGTGCATACAAAGGCCCTTGCCCCCTTTCAGGACAATTCCAATGGTCCATCTCAGCTCCCAAGTTCCTCTATGAATCAGCTAAAGTTTTTAGCAGAATTGCATCATAGCTCAGCTTCTCTCTCTGCCCAATCCTGCTTCCTTCACTCTTCTACGGCTCTGGTGGCCAAGGGCATTTCTTAGTCACTGCTATGCCTGCTAACCTCCAACTCAGAGTCTGTCCTTGGGGGAGCTGGAAGGTGGAGAGTGGTAGCCAGAGGTGAGAAAGGGACTTCCACTTACACTACAGAAATAATGTATATTTCTATTTTGTGTGAATTTTGCTCCATGAACATGTATTACCTGCATGTAACAATTTCCAAAAGGCCAATAGAAAGCATACAACATAAAATTAAGAAGTGTTGGCATAATCCTATAGCCAACATAGAACAACATTGGGACCTTAGAATCTGATTAGAGATGTGTATCCAGAGAAGAAAATATCAGGGCTCTCATTTATTTTTCAGAGTCCTCGCCTGAAAAATAAAATGCCTTTCCACTGTGCCTGGGTGTTTTTTCCTCCTGATAGAACAACAACAACAACAACAACAACAACAGCAAGCATTTTCGCTCTGTCTCTCCAAATTTTATCTGGAAGATTTGATATTTTTGAGTCTCCGTGGGCTCCATTGTCAGAGGGTGAAGGAAACCTGCTGCATTTTCTCTCAAATCCCTGCTGCAGAGAATAGGAAGCATTGAACCTTGTCAGAGTTCCAAATTTATTATATAAAAGCAAAACACAGAAGCTGTTGAGAAAGAAAGATTTGCTGATAGATAAGAGGTTGGTTTAGTGGTTAGAACAGGAGCCCAGTAATTTTCAGGAGTCCACTTTACTTATAAAATATTGGTGCCCAGTTTGCTCATTCATTCTCTATGCATTCATTCATTCATTCATTTATGTATCAAAACCTTATTGAATTCCTACTTCATGCCACATATTATGTTCTTGGGAGGTGTATTGGCCTGACCATGATATGATGAAACAACACTGACTTACTGATTGGTGAGCTACACTCTGGATGTGAAAAGGTACCATTTAGCAAATTTGGTCCAAAGGAGGACTACCTGCCATTGTACCTGTCCCAGAGAGCTCTCTAGAGCTTAGGTATAATTGAGAGGATGTGAATCACACAAAAAGCTACTGGAGAATTGTTTTTCCTGGGTGACTGAAGAGATTCCATATTATGCCATGTGAAACAGAAGTAGGAGATTTCCTGTCAAATTTAGACATGAATGACATTGTGATGACTGCTAACAGTAAGGGCAGCCCTTTGCTCCTGAAGAATATTTGGATGAGTGATGAGATTATAAGATCATAATCACAGGCCTGAAATCAAACAAATAGGAATTGCAGGGAAGCAGCATAGGCATTCAGGAAATCAATAAATAAGCAAGTGAATGAAACTCTACCTAGAAAAATGCTTTACGCGTTGTAGGCACTCAACAGAGGTCACTAAAACAAAATGGAGAGACTAAAGCGCATATACTGTGTAACTTACCGCCTCCCTGTCTTCCTTCCAGTGTATGTTGAGCACCTACTATGTGCTAAACACTATGCCAGACAGTGATGCCTTTGCACATGTTAGTTGAAACCACACTTGCTAAGTCCAAGAAGAACTGGAGCCTGCATTCCCTCCAACTCTTCTGCCATAACCAGACCTTCTAAAAAGTGCTTCCATGACCAGAGAGAGAGAGAGAAACAATGAAAGCTCAAAGTCATTTCACATGCAGGTTTTGAACTTAAACCCAACTGGCTCTTGAAACTACTCTTTTGACAGAGAATCTGCTGTTGGAACAACAGAAGCATTATGCCAGTGCAATGGTGACTGAGATATTTTTAGATTCCCATATTCTGACTTGAAGCAGAGCTTGAGAAGTGGAGCTGTCCAGGAGTAAGAAAAGACAGGCAGCCAGGGAGTAGGAAGCTCTGGCATTATGGAAACTCAGAGCAGTGGTCTGCTAAAGGAAAATCTAGTCTGACGTTCAAACTCAACTGTATTACAAACTAGGTGGGACCTTAGCTAGCAGAAGTCACCTTGGAAGGTTTAAATGTACTTAGGTACGAATACCATTGCTCCTTCTCAGATTGTCACCTGACAGCGAATGCACTGGCACACTTGAATAAAACCTCGCTGATTGGATACCCGTTGACAAGAAGAGGATTCCAATTCCAGGTCTCCAGTCAGGTACCAGGAAGAAGAGGGGAAGCCAAGTGGAAACAGGGGCAATGTAGGGTGCCTTGCTTGAAGGAAGGGATCATCAGATAATAAATTCAAGCCCATTATAACTTTGTGGGAGGTCAGGCCCTGTGGTGTCATAACTTGTCAAGTTTCAAGAGAATCAGGAAATCTTGACTTTGATTGAAATCCTCAATACGTTTTTTAATAGGCACCATCCAGAGACATGTATTGGTTAGGTTTTACCTATGGGAGGCTCTTGAAGGCAAATGGCCCCCCTGGTCACTATTTCCCTGGTGAAGAGGGAAACAGAAAATGAAAAGAATGTGCAGTGGTTAGGTGTTGTCATGGCAACCAAGTACAGTACCTATGACACCAAGGGAGTGAACCTTCCTTCCTTCTTTCCTTTTTTTCTTTTTTAAGTTGGTTTTTAGAGGAAAACTAAGAAAGGTATTGTGTGAATAAAGACCTTATTTTTTTTTTAATTTTTTTTCAACGTTTATTTATTTTTGGGACAGGCAGAGACAGAGCATGAATGGGGGAGGGTCAGAGAGAGAGGGAGACAGAGAATTGGAAACAGGCTCCAGGCTCTGAGCCATCAGCCCAGAGCCTGACACGGGGCTCGAACTCACGGACCGCGAGATCGTGACCTGGCTGAAGTCGGACGCTTAACCAACTGCGCCACCCAGGCGCCCCAATAAAGACCTTATTTTAACCATAAAACAAGTTTGGTTTTTCTCTCACACTGCTCTCCCAGCTTTGGGGCAGCTTTGAGAGTTCAGGAAAGACTCTCATGGTTCCAAGGCGACTTTGCTTCCCCACTTGTGGGCAGGCCATGTATTTGAGCATAGCAAGCAGTATTCCAGAAGTTTTTCCAGCAAGCAAGGGCTTGGCCCTTCCTGATCTGGTAACTGTGTATCTGGGGAATTTACAGGAAAAGGTGGACAAATAAAATAAGATCTTGTTACCAACCTTTTTTAGTTCTGATAAAGTACACCCTATGCTATCTTTTGTCTTTTCCTTTTAACTTCTGGATCTTCATTTTTCTTTCTCAGACTCTTTTCCAGGCTTGGTAACAGAAAGCCTTCAGGGTTGTAGAATGAAGTGGAAATAGCTTGTCCTGGGAGTCTGGAGACCTAGACCAGTTGTGATACAAGCTAACTAAGTGACTTTGTACAAGCCTCTCTGAACCTCAGTTACCCTCACTTGTAATGCAGCAATAATAAGGCAATAGATTGCCATGGTTTCAGGAACCTCAGAATGAGGGGCAGAAGATCTAGGTTCAGTTCAGGTTTGACATGATCTGTATGTGTGATCTTGGCTAGATCACTTCTCCAGGTCTCAGTTTCCCAACTGGCAAAATAAAAGTGCTCATCAGTTCACTCATTCAACAAGTATTTGTTGGGCTCCTAACATGCGTCAGGCTGTTTAGAGGTTAGACTAATGTTAAATATTTCATAGTTTATGTCTTAGCCTTCAGTGGTGTTAGTGAGTTGAATATTGACCTCCAAAAGACCTGTCCATATCCTAATCCCCAGAACCTATGAATGTTACCTTATTTTTAAAACAAAGGTCTTTGCAGATATATCTGAATTAAAGATTTTGAGATGAGATCACTTTGGATTATCTAGGTGGCTCCTAAATCTTATGACAGGTATCGTTATAGGAGACATACAGAGAAGAGATCCATAGGGGGGGAGGCCATGCAAAGATGGAGGCAGACATTGGAGTTATGCAGTCACAAGCCAAGGAACACCTGTAGCCACCAAAAGCTGGAGAAGGCAGGGAAGGATTCTTCTCCAGAGCTGTTGGCTGGAACATGGCCCTGCCAACACGTTGATTTTGGACTTTGGCTTCTAGAACCGTGAGAAAATTAATTTCTGTTTTGTAAGCCACCCTAATTTGTTACGGCAGCTTTCAGAAACTAATATAGATGGGTTCAGGCCAACCAGCTGGCCACTTACTTCTTTTTTGTGGGACCACCATCTGTGGATGCTCACAGGGCTTTCATAAAGCAGCAGCCCCATTTGATTCCACCCAAAGCTCCCTTTGAAGGGAGCAGTCCAAGATATTTCTTTCTGCTCAGGTTACCATGGTCTCTACCACATGACCATTCCATCCTTGGGGCCACTGGTTTACTAGGAAATAGCTGGCTCAAGGTTGCAAGATGGCTGCAAGGTATCCTGGAGGAATACTTTACCTAATAGGGCTATGAGTGAACATATTGTACCACTTTCCTCCACTCTGAGAGTTTGAATCTAAGGCACAAAGAAGGAGATATTAGTTGTTAGAAGATGCAAAAAAGAAAAAAAAGCAACATGAAGAACCCACGAGAGTGTAGGAAATGTGAGCATCTAGAATCAGGGGCCACAAAGGCTTTAAGTAAGCTGAAGCAATTGAGTATAGAAAGTATGCTTTTATTTTTTATTTATTTATTTTTTTAAATTTATTTTATTTTATTTTTTTTTTTTAATTTTTTTAACGTTTATTTATTTTTGAGACAGAGAGAGACAGAGCATGAACGGGGGAGGGGCAGAGAGAGAGAAGGAGACACAGAATCGGAAACAGGCTCCAGGCTCCGAGCCATCCGCCCAGAGCCCGACGCGGGGCTCGAACTCCCGGACCGCGAGATCGTGACCTGGCTGAAGTCGGACGCTTAACCGACTGCGCCACCCAGGCGCCCCGAAAGTATGCTTTTAAAAATCAGTTTATTAGGATTGAAAGTGGATTGGTTTCCACTGGTAGCAACAGTTTCAACTTCCATTTTTGGAATCCATTTTGGATTTGTCCATTTAAGATCCTTATCAGGCTAGCTAGGGACTATACCCAAATTCTTCTCTTTGGGCTTCTTACCTGGACCAGATGTTGGAGATATCCATGTCCTCGGCACTAGGCTTTGCGCCATGAAACAGTGGTGAGCATTGGTCCAGCCCCAACTGGGGGATGTGCACATTGTCTTAGAGCAACTTTATCAAGACTTGCAGTGCATGGCTATCTGTTCTACCTCTGTGCCTAGTACCTGGTTCAGACTTTTCCTGAATGCTGGTAAATAAAAAGGGTACTAATGTAATAAATACCACTTAATCAACTCCAACATCATGTCGAGTGCCATGGTGGGAATTTAGCATGAATTATCTCTGATCCTCACAATAATTCTGCCAAGAGAAATTATGATCTACCTTTTAAGAAATTATTAACAATACTTATCTGGCACAGTTTGTGGGCATCATAGATAATATGTCTAAAACGGCACATAGAAAACATTTCAACGTCAGTTGCTGCTACTACTACTACCAAGACTGAAGAGAAAGTTCAGGAGGCTGAGTACCCTCTCCAAGGGTGAGAGAGATGGTACTGAGAGGGCCAGGCCAGGTTTGACCCCTGTTTGATCCTGTGTGTGTACTTCCTAGGTCTGTGATGAGGAGCACTGCTATTGCTAAGCCTTAGTCATGGCTGAATCTACTGATATGTCATGGATTCCTCTAGAAGGGCACACCGTGGGCCACACAGGGCTCCTCACCATCAGTGGGGAAGTGACTAGCTCATTATGGAAAACACTGACCATGACCCTTTTCCTGACCTTGGCAAGTACAGAGTCCCCTGAAAGGCTTTGTGCCTCCTTGAGAAGCCACGGTTTCTTTACCTTGCTGGGATCTGTCTGCTCAGCACCTGCTGAAACCCCTGCCTGCAGCTCTGTATCCACATTGCCCCTTTTGCCCTTCAGTGCCGTTTAAACCTTGTGGAATAACAAGCTGGCTACCCTGTGCTAGGTAGTAACATTCATTTCTATTCTCATCTCCAAGAAAAGCTTTCGAAGGAGTCCCGTTGACCCATTTGTTAATTGCAGTTTTGGCGGAAGCAGCCACCCACTGAGAAGTGGGTGAACACTTTGATGGATATCTTATCCGTTCTTCTAGACAAAGGTTGGCAAACCATAGCCATAAACCACATCCAAGCCATTGCCTGTATTTATAAATAAAGTTTTATTGGAACACCACCACACTCATTAGTGAGCATATTATCTGAGGCTGTTTTGGCACTACAATGGCAGAATTGAGCAATTGTGACTCTGCTGGTATGGCCACAAAGCTCTTTACGGAAATGTTTGCTGACCCCTGTCCTATACTATAAACCATTTGCTATGCACATGCCTCTGTGTGTATGTGTGTGTACACATGTGGAACCAGTTTACTGAGGACTCTTGACCCTTTAGGCATAGGCATGAAAGGTTTTATTCTTTCCAGGAACCATCTCTAACTAGATTTATGTTATTCTTACTTCACCTCTGGGTAGAGGCTCCCTTAGTGATACATTGGTTCATTCCCATAATTTTCAGCCACTTTGAATTTTTTAAAGTTTCAATCTGGTAAATGGATAAATGCAATTCTGTTTCTGTTTGTTATCTTGAATTTTACTTTCAAACTCAATTTAAAGCACTTCTCAGGGTGCTCAGGGGGTTCAGTCAGTTAAGCATCTGGCTTCGGCTCAGGTAATGCTCTCGTGGTCTGTGGGTTCGAGCCCTGCATTGGGCTCTGTGCTGACAGCTCAGAGCCTGGAGCCTGCTTCAATTTCTGTGTTTCCCCCTCTCTCTCTGCCCCTCCCCTCTCATGTTCTGTCTGTCTCTCTCTCAAAAATAAGTAAACATTAAAATAATAATAGTAATAAAATAAAGCACTTCTCCCTTCTCCCTACCAGTGGCCCTAGTACTTGAGGAGAACATGTAACCTGGCTGCAAGATACATCCCCATTTCAGTTTCCTCATCACACAACTTCCACAGTTTGAGGGAGAAGTTGAAGAGAGAGGGGAACAAGCTAAAAACCCCTTGCCCTACAGGGTGAGCTTGTGTTCCTCATGTTGGTTGGGCAAACTCACTGACGTAGCTCTGCATCCACCAGCTTCCCTGAAGACTAGTAGTGATTCCAACAGGCAGTGTGGGCGATGATTGATTCCCCAGTACCGGCAGCCCCTTAAGGCATCTGCCCACTTCTTCCAGTTGATTGCCAGCTGGTGGCTGTCACCCCACATATCTCTGATATGTCTCTCTTTGCATCTTTACCCCTGGATACTGCATAGGTCCTGTCTGTAGCCTCCACCCTCATCCATTCTCTCCAGCCCTTTCTAGGGACAGGATTCCCTGCGTCTGTCTCTCTTGCTCTCCTTTCTCCTGACTAACATTTAACGAGAGCAATCACGCCAGTCTCCCCTTTTTGCAGACATTGGTCACCTTAGGATGGGACTCTTTTCAAGTTTCATCTTCCCTTGGGCACCCCTTGCCATTGGGGAGGGGAACAACAAAGCTCTCATTTCAACCCTTGTATACATCACAAAACTAATAATCTCCTAGCACCTCTTCTTAATCTGTCTGGGGGGGAGGGGAGAAAGGAGGCAAATGGCTAATGGTAGGAGGGCATTCTGGCTGCTCCTTGCGTGGCTTAGAGAGAGGTGGCCATGACCAGTTGCTGGTGGCTCTCTTTAGAATGTAGGGTGCTTAGCAGGATTTGTCATCATTGTTGGAACATAACCACTATTCTAAGAAGAAAATCCATATACTACTAGACATCTTAAGACATTTGCATTTGCATGTGTGTATATGGGTCAGAGTGAGGGTTAAAATAAAGAGAACAGGGTTTGTTTGTTTTTTCTTTTTGAGAAAAATAGGGCAATTCTCTATTCGCTATGCTGAAACTTAACTTCTGTCAATTCAGCAATAGATTGTAAATACCCTTCCATCTTTGCAAGTGTAGATCTACATTAACCTTTTATTTTTATTGAGGTATAACTTACCTATAGCATTATATAGTTTCAGGTATACAACATGATGATTCAATATTTGTATATGTTAACCTTGTTAATGTCTATGTAATACTCGATCATACACCATCCCCTAATATATTTTTCTATTCTCTATTTTTTTTTTGCATTGATTTTTTAAAAAATTTACACCCAAGTTAGTTAGCATATTGTGCAATAATGATTTCAGGAATAGAATCCAGTGATTCATCCCCTACATATAACACCCAGTGCTCATCCAACAAGTGTCCTACTTAATGTCCCTTACCCATTTAGCCCATTCCCCCACCCAAAACCCCTCCAGGAATCCTCAGTCTGTTCTCTGTATTTAAGAGTCTCATGGTTTGTCCCCCTCCCTGTTTTTATGTTATTTTTGCTTCCCGTCCCATATGTTCATCTGTTTTGTATCTTAAATTCCACATATGAGTGAAGTCATAGAATATTTGTCTTTCTCTGACTAATCTCACTTAGCATAGTACACTCTAGTTCCATCCACATTGCTGCAAATGGCAAGATATCATTCTTTTTGATTGCCAAGTAATATTCCACTGTATATATATACCACATCTTCTTTATCCATTCATCAGTGGTTAGACATTTGGGCTCTTTCCATACTTTGGCTATTGTCGATAGCATTACTATAAACATCAGGTTGCATGTGCCCCTTTGAAACAGCATACCCTTATCCCTTGCATAAATACCTGGTAGTGCAATTGCTGGGTCATAAGGTAGTTCTATTTTTAATTATTTGAGAAACCACCATACTGTGGTTTTCCAGAGTGACTGCACTAGTTTTCATTCCCACCAGCAGTGCAAAAGGGTTCCTCTGTCTCCACATCCTCGCCAACATCTGTTGTTGCCTAAGTTGTTAATTTTAGCCATTCTGACAGGTGTGAGGTGGTATCTCATTGTGGTTTTAATTTGTGTTTCCCTGATGATGAGTGATGTGGACCATTTTTTCATGTGTCTGTTAGCCATCTGGATGTCTTCTTTGGAAAAGTGTCTATACATGTGTTTTGCCCATTTCTTCCCTGGATTATTTGTTTTTTGGGTGTTGAGTTTGATAAATTCTTTACAGATTTTGGATACTAACCCTTTATCTAATATGTCATTTGCAAATATCTTCTCCCATTCTGTCTGTTGCCTTTTAGTTTTTCTGATTGTTTCCTTTGCCATGCAGAAGCTTTTTATCTTGATGAGGTCCCAATAGTTCATTTTTGCTTTTGTTTCCCTTGCCTCTGGAGACATGTTGAGTAAGAATTTGCTGCAGCTGAGGTCAAAGAGGTTTTTGCCTGCTTTCCCCTCTAGGATTTTGATGGCTTCCTTTCTCGTGTTTAGGTCTTTCATCCATTTTGAGTTTATTTTTGTGTATGGTGTAAGAAAGTGGTCCAGGTTCATTTTTCTGCATGTCACTGTCTAGTTTTCCCAACACCACTTGCTAAGAGGCTGTCTTTATTCCATTGGATATTCTTTCCTGCTTTGTCAAAGATTAATTTGCCATATGTTTGTGGGTCCATTTCTGTGTTCTCTATTCTGTTCCATTGACCTATTTGTCTGTTTTTCTGTCAGTTCCGTACAAGCTTGATAATTACAGCTTTGTAATACATCTTGAAGTCTGGAATTGTGATGCTTCCAGCCTTGGTTTTCTTTTTCAGGATTGCTTTGGCTATTTGGGGTCTTTTCTGGTTCCATACAAATTTTAGGATTGTGCTAGCTGTTGGAAGAATGCTAGTGTTATTTTGATAGGGATTGCATTGAATATGTAGATTGCTTTGGGTAGTATTGACATTTTAACAATATTTGTTCTTCCAATCCATGTGTATGGAATGTTTTTCCATTTGTGTGTGTGTGTGTCTTCTTCAGTTTCTTTCATAAGCTTTCTATAGTTTTTGGTGTATAGATTTTTTACCTCTTTGGTTAGGTTTATTCATAGATTATTTTATGGCTTTTGGAGCAATTGTAAATGGGACTAATTCCTTGATTTCTCTTTCTGCTGCTTCATTATTGCTGTATAGAAATGCAACTGATTTCTGTGCATTGATTTTATATCTTGCAACTTTGCTGAATTCCAGGATCAGTTCTAGCCGTTCTTTGGTGGAGTCTTTTGGGTCTTCCACATAGAATATCATGTCATCTGCAAAGAGTGAAAATTTGACTTCCTCCTTGCCGATTTGTATGTCTTTTATTTCTTTGTGTTGTCTGATTGTTGAGGCTAGGACTTCCAACATATGTTGAATAACAGTGGTGAGAGTGGACATCCTTGTCATGTTCCTGACCTTAGGGGAAAGCTCTCAGTTTTTCCCCATTGAGGATGATATTAGCATTGGGTCTTTCATATATGGTTTTTATGATCTTAAGGTGTGATCCTTCTATCCCTACTTTCTTGAGGGTTTTTATCAAGAAAGAATGCTGTATTTTGTCAAATGCTATCTCTGCATCTATTGAGAGGATCATGTGGTTCTTATTCTTTCTTTTATTAATGTAATATATCACATTGATTGATCTGCAGATATTGAACCAGTCCTGCATCCCAGATATTAATCCCACTTGATAATGGTGAATAACTCTTAATGTATTTGTGGATCTGGTTGGCTAGTATCTTGTTGAGAATTTTTGCATCCATGTTCATTAGGGAAATTGGCCTGTAGTTCTTTTCAGTGGTGTCTTTGTCTGGTTTTGGAATTAAGGTAATACTGGCCTTATAGAATGAGTTTGGAAGCTTTCCTTCCATTTCTGTTTTTTGGAACAGCTTCAAAAAAATAGGTGTTAACTCTTCTTTAAATGTTTGGTAGAATTCCCCTGGAAAGCCATCTGGTCCTGGACTCTTGTTTTTTGAGAGAATTTTGATTGCTAATTCAATTTATTTACTAGCTATGGGTCTGTTCAAATATTCTATTTATTCTTGTTTCAGTTTTGGTAGCTTATATGTTTTTAGAAATTTGTCCATTTCTTCTAGATTGCCCAGTTTATTGGTATATAATTGCTCATAATATTCTCTTATTATTGTTTGTATTTCTGCAGTGTTGGTTGTGATCTCTCTTCTTTCACTCTTGATTTTATTTATTTGGGTCCTTCCTTTTTTCTTTTTGATCAGTCTGACTAGGGGTTTATCAATTTTGTTAATTCTTTCAAAGAACCAGATCCTGGTTTCATTGATCTCTTCTACTGTTTTTCCCCCCAATATCATTGATTTCTGCTCTAAATTTATTATTTCCTGTCTTCTGCTGGTTTGGGGCTTTATTTGCTGTTCTTTTTCCAGCTCTTTAAAGTGTAAGGTGAGGCTGGGGCGCCTGGGTGGCGCAGTCGGTTAAGCGTCCGACTTCAGCCAGGTCACGATCTTGCGGTCCGCGAGTTCGAGCCCCGCGTCAGGCTCTGGGCGGATGGCTCGGAGCCTGGAGCCTGTTTCCGATTCTGTGTCTCCCTCTCTCTCTGCCCCTCCCCCGTTCATGCTCTGTCTCTCTCTGTCCCAAAAATAAATAAACGTTGAAAAAAAAAATTAAAAAAAAAAAAAGTGTAAGGTGAGGCTGTGTATCTGAGACTTTTCTTCCTTCTTTAGGAAGGCCTGGATTGCTATATACTTCCCTCTTATGACCGACCACCTTTGCTACATCCCAGAGGTTTGGGGTTGTTGTGTTATCATTTTCATTGGCTTCCATGTACTTTTTAATTTCCTCTTTAATTTCTTGGTTAACCCATTCATTCTTTAGTGAGATGTTATTTAATCTCCAAGTATTAGTGGTCTTTACAAAATTTTTCTTGCGTTGATTTCAAGTTTCATAGCATTGTGGTCTGAAAATATACATGGTATGATCTTGATCTTTTTGTACTTGTTGAGGGCTGATTTGTGTCCCAGTATGTGATCTATTCTGGAGAATATTCCATGTGCACTCGAGAAGAATGCATATTCTGCTGCTTTAGGATGAAAAGTCTGAATATATCTGTTAAGTGCATCCGGTCCAGTGTGTCATTCAGAGCTGTTGCTTCTTTATTGATTTTCTGCCTAGGTGATCTATTGCTGTAAGTGGGGTGTTGAAGTCCCCTACTATTATTATATTACTATTAATGAGTTTCTTTATGTTTGTGACTAGTTGATTTATATACTTGGGTGCTTTTTACATACTTGGGCATAAATGTTTACAATTGTTAGCTCTTCTTGGTGGATAGACCCCTTAATTATGATATAATGCCCTTATCTCTTTACAGTCTTTATTTTATAATCTGGTTTGTCTAAGTATGGCTACTCCAACCTTCTTTTGGTGACCATTAGCATGATAGATGGTTCTCCATCCCCTTACTTTCAATCTGAAGGTGTCTTTAGGTCTAAAATGGGTCTCTTGTAAACAGCATATAGATGGATCTTGTTTTCTTATCCATTCTGATACCCCAGGTCTTTTGATTGGAACATTTAGTCCATTGGCATTTAGAGTGAGTATTGAAAGATAGGAATTTATTGCCATTGTGTTGCCTGTAGAGTTGGAGGTTTTGGTGGTATTCTCTGGTCCTTTCTAGTCTTTGTTGCTTTTGGTCTTTTTGGTTTTGTTTCTTTTCTCCCCTCGGAGAAAAATACTAGCAAATGTGGCTCTTCTCCGGGGTCTGCTGGGATCTTTGGCTGTGGGGAGGCCATATGGCCTCTACCAAATGCCATCCACGCAGGGGAACCCCTTCTCCCTGTGTGGCCCATGAACCTCTCAGACCTTGCTGCCTGCTCCTAGGGATTCACCCTTCCTCCAACTAGAGCACTGCCAGTAGTTTTGACTCATTCACTCCCGTGTTTATAGAGTCCTAATGATATTTAAACCTTTACCTTTCTCCCTGTCAATGGTTTTTGGGAACAGATTTCTTGTTAAGTCCCTTGTGAGTATTTCCACTCTTTCTTTTTCTCTCCAGCTACTTTTGGGGGGAGTGCTTTTCTTGTACTCTCCCATTGTACCATGCTCTCTCCTTCTTTCTCTGTCTTGTCTCCAGAAAAACAGCTCCCTGCCCTCCATGGCTTCTCTGTCCCACAGTTCACTTCTCCGCACCACGTACCTGCCAAGTTCTGTGGCTCAAGTTATGCAGATTGTTGTGTTAATTCACAGATCAGTTTCCTAGGTGTGCAAAATGGTTTGATGCTGATCTAGCTGCATTTCAGGGATGAGAGAAGCCAAGAACTTCCATGCTGCTCCACCATCTTGGCCCCACCTGGATCCACCCTCTATTCCCTATTAATAGACACTTTGATTGCCTATAAGCTTTCACTATCATAAATGATGCTGCAATAAATAAACTCATACACATACCCCTGCACTTGGTTGTAATTATTTCTCTGGAAGAGATTTCTAAAAGTGGAGTTGCGCATCAGGGCACTCCAATAGATATTCCTGGGTGTGTTAGTTAGCATTCCCATTGACAATGAATTAAGGAGTTTTTAATTTTTCTTTCACTTACCAATATCGAGTCATTTTAAACTTTGCTAGTAAGAGCTGGGGAAAGTGGTATCATCTTGTTTCTTTGCCCTAATGGAAATTCAATACAATAGACATATTTTGAGTAGCTTCCAGGCATAAGGCACAACGATAGGAAGAAGACACATTTCTGCCTCTATCCTCATGAAGATTAGATAGTGAAGGGAGTATGCGGGGTGTAATGCCAACACTCTCTTTAGAAGCAGAAAGACTGGGAACCCAACTTTGCTATATGTCATCTAGGCCACCTCCAGTAGTACCTCCCTGAGTCTTGGCTTCCTCATCGCAGTATGTATATGATAATAAAGTTGTGCCTGGCACATATCGGCTAATAATTGGCATCTACTACCACTACTGCAAGAGATGATTTTATAAGTATTAACAACTAAATGTAAAATTAGAAATGAAAAGATTCACTCTGGTTGAAAGGAAATCCAGGAAAGACTCATGGATTTGAGTTGGGTTTGCTCCTTGCTAAGATGGGGCTACCAGGGAAAAGCCATCATTGAAAAAGGCATGGGGGAGAACACTGAGATGTTGGGGGTGGGAAGGGTTATCAGGTGCAGTTGTGTAGCTGGGACAGAGAATAAGGGGAGTGAAATGGGAGACTGGGTAAGGTGTGGGCCAGAATGTGGATGGCTGGATACCAGGTTGGAGGAAGCAGCTTGGTTTCTGACCTATCTGCAGTAGAGAGGAACTTAAAAATTTGCAGGAGTAGAAAAACAAAGGCAGAAAGCAGTGTTTTGCCTGAAAGGTAAACTTTGTGAGGGTTTCTAACAAGCCATATTCAACTTATTTACATACCAACTTCTGCTAATAAAGCAATGACCTATGTTAGTTGCTAAACTAACATACGAGTGGCTCTTTTCTAATTTACAGGAAAAAATTGAGATGTACAATTGTCCTTTGTACTATTTTCTTTCTTTTTTTCTTCTTTCTTTCAAGTGTTTGGTGCCTACAAACACTTGTCTATGCTAGACTCAAATATAAAATCATGTCTGGTTTATCATAAAACGTTCTAGTGTTTGCTTTATTTCAATATACTATACCAATATTTCATGGTATTTGCAGTGAGCATGAGGAATTCTGGGTCTCCATCCCTGGGACACGTGGAGAACCATTGTTATAAATCATGAACATCTTCAGAGCAGAGACTACATTATTCATTCCTACCTCCCTGACAGCTGGTTCAGAGCTTGGAATGTAGTAGCTCCTCAGAAACATGTTTTTTTTCAAGCAAATAAAATACTCAACTCTGTAGATGATAGTAGCACCAAAAAAAGGAAATGTAATTTAAAAAGTTGGCACATGGTTCAACAAAAATGACAGACACACAATAAAAATGTGTTAATTGAAATCACAAAACAAAATGCAACTGTTGATATGCTACAGCAAAGCCATTGAGTAAAATTGCACAAATGATTTTGTAGCATGTATTTTAAATAAATAGGGTTTATTTATGAATTAAAATTTATTTTTCAAACATAAAATTATTTGCATTTTTCTTCCAAACAAATGAAACACACACACACACACACACACACACACACACACACACACACTCACACACTCACTCACTCACTCACTCACTTTTCACTAACAACACGAATTACCCATAATACTCAACATTCTTTCTACTCTAACATTTGACACAGGAATAGAAACAGATTGTTAAACCAGTTTTAACAAATCTGGAGCAGCAGGTTCTTTATTGAAAAAATATTTACACTTATCAAGAGATGTTTTTCCCTGAAGGGAAGTGAACACTGAGTTCAAAACCCTGACTTCCTCATAAAGCAAATTGGGAGCAAGGTCATTTTTCCATGTTGATAACATCCAGATTTGAATTATTTCCCCCAGAGAGGGAGATGTTCAGGAGCAGTCTAAGCCAAAGCAGCCAGAGGATGTGTGGTTAATTTTCAAAAGAAAACCACTTATTTCAGAGTATTATGACTCTAACCAAGGCTTCAGAGGTAAACATATTAACCACCTTAATTGGGAAACAGTCCTGCAGTATATCTGTAACTTTGATGTGGGTGCATGGAGGGGTAGTTTCCCAGCCCCCTTCAGCTAATTTCTGGAACTAAAATTAAAATATGTCATTGATGGCAACCAACCTTGTTTTGATGCCATTTCCAAATAGTGTTTACCTTTAAAGCTTGCATCAAATACTTAAAGGAAGAAAAGATGACAAAGGCAGACATTACCATAAAGCATATGTTTACAAAAGAAAAATAACACAGCCTTTCTGTACAAACGTCCCAACCTGACTGGGCGAAAGGGTTGATACAAATTGGAAATGGTCTGTGCTGTTCCTTTGCCTGCCCAGAGGAACCAATAAGGGCTTCTCTCTTTCGTCTCCTTTTCCTTCTTGGCATCAAAGTGTAGGCAGACACCAAGGTAGTGTGTTGGTTGGTAACAAATTCACATGAATGCAGCAGGTTAAAGCAATGCCCATTTAGCATCTCACAGTTTCACAGGTCAGAAGCAGGGTAGGCTCGGCTGGGTTCTGTGTAGGGTCTCAAAGCCAATGTCAAGTTTTATTGGCCAGCTGGCATCTTGTCTGGAAGGTCTAGGGAATAATCTGCTGCCAAGCCCATTCAGGCTGTTGGTAGAATTCAAATCCATGTGGTTGTAGATCTGAAGCTCCTGTTTCTTTGCTTGCTGTTGACTGAGGTTTCTTCTTAACTCCTAGACGCTCCTGTCCTTGTGTGTTGCCCTTCTCCATCTTCAAAGCTAGCAAAGATACTTCAAGTCTTCTCATTCTTTGAATCTCTGTGCCTCTAGTCAGAGAGAACTCTGCTTTTAAAGGCCTTCCATGATTAAATTTAGCTCTACCTGGATGACATCTGTTTTGATTACCTCAAAATTAACCAATTAGTAACCTTAATCACATTGCAGAATCTCTTTTATCACATAATGTAACCTAATCACAGCATGAGATCTCACCCTATGCACTGTCCTAGGGGTCAGGGCAGGAAATCTTGAGGTGGGGGCAGGCTGGGACTGTGCCTTCTACCGGGGACATGATCACAAGGGCGTAATATCAAGTCATTTAATTTTCTTAATTCATTTCCAAGTCAAACAATTGGGTAGGTTAGTGGCTAAGAACTTGGGCCATGGCATCTATTACTTGGGCTGAAAACCCAGTTCCTCAGCTGTGGCTGTGACCTTGGGCAAGTTAAAGCCCCTTCTGCTAGAATGCTTGTTTTAAATATGCATGTTGTTCCAAGGACATTGCTATATTAAGGAGAAATTCAATCATAACACACATTTCACATTTGCTTACACACAATTTCTTCCTTCCTGGGTAAATGTAAAAAAACTGCACCCAGCAATACAAACTGCCATGGAGGAATGTGTACTTTTCAAACAATGGCCGCAATCCGCTGCTCACATTATGAGCTATGTGCATCCAAGAAATGCTCCAATTTTTTCTCTGATTTTAGGTGAGCCTCCTTTTACCACTTCATAAGCTGCAACCCTTCCAACACTAACTTCCACTTAAACTTACAGTAAGTCTTTCCCAAGGCTAAATGCCATCTTTTTTTGTAGCATTTATGTATTTCTTAACTATCTAATGTGCGTAAAACCGTGCTACTGTTTATATTAGCTTCCTACCTTCATCTTAATGTGTCCCTGATGATTTTTTTGGGTGTTGTGCCCTGTTATGGGTTAAATTGTGGCCCTTCTCTTGACCTGCAATACCTCAGAATGTGGCCTTATTTGGATATAAGGTCTTCTTAGAGGTAATCAAGTTAAAATGAAGTCTTTAGGGTGGGCCCTAATCCAACATGACTGGTGTCCTTATAAAAAGGAGAAGTTTAGACACAGAGACAGACATGAACAGAGAGACTGTGAAGGCACACAGGGAGAGCGCATGTAGATGTGAAGGCAGAGATCAGGGTGAGGCAGCGACAAGCCAAGAAATGCCAAAGATTGACAGCAAACCACAAGAAGCTAGGACAGAGGCATGGAAGGTTCTACCTCACAGCCCTCACAAGGAACCAGCCCTGTCAATACCTTGATCTCAGACTCCTAACCTCCACAACTGCAAGACCCAGCTTGTGGCACTTTGTTATGGAAGTGCTAGGAAACCAATGCATGTCCCAACCCAAACTTTCACATAAGCTCCATAGTTTTTATTGTACAATTTTGCATAGAAAAATTGTGATTTTATCAGTATAACAGTATACTGTATGTGACATTGCAGCAGAGGTAACTTTATTTAAATGCCAATTCAGTTTTCTCTCCTTTCAGAGGAGTCTTCATGTGATTGTTGAGAGGACTAAATTTCAGAATGAAATAAGCACCAAAAAATGCAAGCTGTCATTACTATCACCACTAGACTGTCTAGTTCAAACCTGAATATTGCACAACTCTATAAACAGTGAGAGTAAAAAATAGCAGTGAGAGTAAAATGGCACTCCAAGCTCCAAATATACCACCTAAAATCTACATGGGATGGTATGCCATGTCACTGACGTATGGAAATGGTCCCTTTAGAGAGATCCATGGATGGAGCTAGGAAGACAACGAGTGCTCAATACAGGGACCGCCACCCTCATTCAACCTGGATATTGATAAGGAATGTCACTTTGCAGGAATAGGCCTTTTAAGAGAAGTGTCACTCTTTTCCAATCTCTTTGATTAAAAATAATGCCAGGACAAGTCCAGAGATCAGGATGCTTATTGAATTCCTTCCTTTTGGCAGGTATCCTAGAGAGCTAGGAAGGCCAGAGGGAAGGAAGCCAAGCTCTGCATCAGAGGGAGGGACTTGTGTTCTGAATGCAAAAGATGCTGAGTCCATCATGAGAGCCAGGGAAGGCCACCAGTATGGGCAGGTATATGAGATGGTGTATGAGCCACAGGAGGGTCCTCATTGGAGGTGGGAATCCAAAATGCTGGCTTTGTGCAATGTCTGGCATAAGTCACTAGATGCCCAAAGAAGTAAAATATCCTTTGAGCCAGAATTTCTTAACGAGGCTTCAGGATTGCAGCCTGATGTAAATGAAAGAACATGGGCTTTTTGGAATCAGAAAGGCCCTGTGCAAATCCCAACCATGCTGTTCATTAGTTATGTGACCTTGGAGAGCTTATGTTATTGCCCCAGGCCTCAGTTTCCTTGACTGTAAAGTGGCCATAATATCAGTTGGCTTCTAAGTTAGCCCTGAATTAAATGAAATTTATGGAAAGGATCTGACTCCATACTAAGTGCTCCCCAAAAGATAGGTTTACATTTGTCCCTCCTTCACAACTACTGTGAGCTACTTTTCCACCAGGCACAGCTCTTCCCATGCTAGCTGGAAAGTAGGATGTGGTCCTTCAATGAGAGAGGGTTGTGAGGTTCTGCCCTGTGACTGGGGCTGTATTGTCCCATGCCCTACATGGCTAGTTGCCATTCTCTTATGTGTAACTCACCTCTTAGTATCTTCTGCCCCCCTATACCCACCCTAAACGGTCCTGGAACTGAACTTTGAATTCAGATTGACCTGGCTTTGGTTCAGATTCTAAACAATAGTCCCAAAGTACTTTGAACAGTCAGGACTATTTTCATCCAATGGAACCTAACTCAGGGTTGGTATGTTTGGTAGCAGATCTTTACCAAAGGTTTGCGATAATGGAAAGGGAGGGATTATAGAAACTGTATAGAAAAACCTTAAAATTGAAAATTTTGGCAGGGAGATCTCCCTGCCATAAAATCCCACTGGTCTTTACCTACTATGAAGACTTTATTGCTGGTCACAGCCCCCACTCCCTACCCTGCCTTAGATCCCAGCTTATCTTCCTTCTACTGTACTTCTGTCTTCTGTCTTCCCCCTCCCACTTACCCTCCCCCGTGACCAGCATGGAACCCCCAAATGCCTGTTTCTTTCTTGCCAGAGAATTTCAGTTTGTCACATCCCATGGCTGCCAAAGGCTCATTCTAGGCATATCTATGCATTTCTAAAAATCCATCAATGGTCTGTTAAGTTGGAGCTTGTGCCCACCCTGTACCCCCATCTAAGCAGGGTCCTCATATTGAAAACAAGTCAGATCATAATATTCTTGTGCTCAAAATCTTCGGGTGACTTCTCATCTCAGCAGAAAGGCAGAGTCCTTTCCAGCCCCACATGATCTCTGCATATTTCTCAGTTTTTTCTTGTGCCTTCTTACCCTGACTGTCTCCAACCCAGCCACACTGGCTTGTTTGTCCTTCCTTTAGGAGGAGAGACATGCTCTAGACTCAGAGCCCTCATGCTTACTGTTCTCTCTGCTTGAAACACTGTTCCTCCAGATTTCCTATTTATTCTGTATATTATTTGCATCTCTATAGTGGGATAAATGATATCCACCCCCCCAAAGAGATACCCATGGCCTAATCCCCAGAATCTTTGAATGTTCCTTTTTGGGGGGAAAAGGTGTTTTTGTTAAGGCTCTTGAAAAGAAGAGTTATCCTCAAAACTCTCCAAATATTTATTGAATAAATGAATAAAAGGCTTCAACTTTCATTGCATAAAGAACCATCAGAAGTTAGAATTTTGTTAGAAGTTTGTTAAGGCTCTTGAAAAGAAGAGTTATCCTCAAAACTCTCCAAATATTTATTGAATAAATGAATAAAAGGCTTCAACTTTCATTGCATAAAGAACCATCAGAAGTTAGAATTTATATTTTAACACCTCATAGCAAATCCCCAATCTCATCCCCATCTCTATAATCTTCTAGAGAAGTAGCAATAATAAATATATTCTGTTGCTGTTGAGAGCAAATCTCTAGAGGCCAAAGGTGTGTGTGTGTGTGTGTGTGTGTGTGTGTGTGTGTGTGTGTGTGTG